>NC_134483.1:133194447-133506947 GCF_040206685.1 Ascaphus truei | reverse complement strand
CCAATTAACACCTGGTAATGCTTGTAGATCCCGAATACTGGTCCCTATATGTGATTGGGGGGGGGGGGGGGGGGGGACAGTGTTACACATAATTGTGCATACACTGGCGACACACTTTATTCGAGCTCGGCTAGTCCCACGAATTCGGGTATACGCGGGTGTATTGAGGTTTGTGACTGTTTTCTGCCCGAGTGCATTGGGTTATTTTCCAGGCAGGGATTGAAGCATTTTATTCCCGCTGGCTGCAATACTGCACAGTAAATATATATATACTACATTACAATTCATGAATTTATGCCATCTGGTAGACACGCGAAGCATTGCAGCCTATTAAATCCTAATCATTATCATTTAACAGATCAGCCGCCCGTCAGCCAGGCATGAACCCAGGCTGGGAAGGCAAACGCAACGGGGCTTGTCAGAGGTGAGGAGCGGCGCATTCCAGGTATCTGCCAGGTACATACTGGGTATTTGCTCGAATAAAGTGTGTCGGTGCAGTACATTATGATGAATTGATCATTGGTATAAGTCCTCCAAAGTGCACTCTTATCTATTTTTGATGACACAGAGTTCACCAAGTTTACTAAATGTGAAATATCCTGGGTCTGATAACGAATCGCAAGAATAACAAATAGATATTTGTAACAGTTGCATTGCAACTAATCATCACACCTTCTCCACGCCCCTCATCGCTCAAACATGCAGGCCACGGATCTTGGCACGTACAGGCGCGTGTGGCGTCACACGCTAAGTCGCGCACTCGCACCTGTACTATATCCCCTATGCCTAAGGCCTGGGACATGGTGCAGGGAGCGGTGCTGGGCAGCGCTGACGCTCATGCTCTCCTGCTCAAGCAGGAGATTTTTCTTGTCCCTGCATGAGTCAGTGAGCGCGCTTGTGTGCCGGGTGGGAGGCTATCGGGAGGAGGGCCTGCAGGCGGATCGGGAGGAGGGGCTAGTGCGCCACGGCGCCGACGTCACGGACTGCCATTGGCTTCTGGCAGTCACGTGACCTGCACTTGCATGAGCAGCAAAATTTAAACTTGCCTGTCTCCTGCATTTCCACACGCCTCCGCACGCCTGCGGAAGAGTGCGAAAGCCCCGCCATAGGACAACACCCGCCCTCCCCCCATGAAGTTCGCCCCCAGTTATGCCAATCTCTTTATGGGATATTGGGAAGAGAATAACATCTGGACCAATGGCACTCTGGGGGCGGGCGTTGTCCTATGGCGGCGCTACATTGATGACATCATCCTTATCTGGCAAGGTGATCAACAAGGTCTAGATACGTTTCTCATAAATATGAATACTAACACTTCTAATTTACAATTCACATCTACAATGAGTAGAACCTCATTAAATTTTTTGGACTTAAATATCTATATCGAAGAGGGTATTTTAAAAACTAGGTCATACTTTAAAGATGTAAATAGCAACAACAACATCCTACGTTCCAGTTGCCATAATCACCTATGGATGGACAATGTCCCATACAATCAATATAGGAGGATGCGCAGGAACTGCATGGATGAAGCAACATTTGAAGAACAATGTAAAATATTAGAATTACGTTTTACTCAGAAAAAATATGATGGACACAGTGTTCACTAGAGCTAAACCTCTAAATAGAAAGGAGCTGATTGAGCCTAAAAGTGGATCTCCAAATATTAATAATCATTTTGACACCGCTTTTTTAACAACGTTTAATAGGGAATCAAAAAATATTAGTAAAATAATACGGAAACACTGGCATATTCTGTGTAATGATTCAATTTTGAAAAATGAAATCCCAGAGAATCCAAAAATAATATTCAAAAAATCACAAAATCTGAAAAATATTATTGCCCCAAGTGCTATAAAAAGGTTGGATACCAATAAAAAAGGATGGTTTCAGAAACTTGAGGGCTTCTACGGTTGTTCTACATGTAAAGCCTGCGAATATAGACAATTGGATAAAAAGAATTTCAATGGTAACAGCGGTAAAGAGGATTTCAAGATAAAACAATATATGAACTGCTACACAGAGTATGTCATTTATGTATTGGAATGCCCTTGTGGGCTACAATACGTGGGTAAAACTAAAAGAGCAATAAAAACCCGAATTATAGAACATCTAAGCCACATCAGACGAGGTGTACTGACACATAGTGTTTCTAAACACTTTGCAAATTATCATAACTCAAGCACTAAGGGTCTAAAATTTACTGGTATAGAAAATGTTATGCAACACTGGAGAGGTCGCAGTAGAGAGGTTGATCTAAGCAAACGTGAAATGTATTGGATTCACAGACTCAACACTCTTATGCCCAATGGTCTCAATGCAGATTTTGAAGTGACACCATTTCTCACTTGATCACATACCATTGTAAATTCCATTATTGATCTTCACCTTCTCTACTGTGCGCTCTCCTCTTCTCCCCCCCCCCCGTTTCTCATCCCCTCCTCCCCCCTTCCCCTCCCCCTTCCCCTCCCCCTCCCTTTATATATTATTGTATCATATGGACTAATTTATGTCTATTGATAGTAACCATACTGATATACCCTCATTATGTTTTGTTTTCTTGTATCACTGACTGATTGTCATTCTTTCTCTCTCCTCTCTCCCAATTACTATGAGTCATTGGTCTGATATATATATTTTTTATGTTATGTATAAGTCCTTTGACTGAGTACTTATTATTATCTTATTTGTTTTATATATGTGCGGTTCATTTGACCACAGAGTTATGTACCTTTAAGGAGGAGAACCTGTGTGAAATTTGGCCAATTTTATTTATTGATTGATTACACACACTATATATGTTGTGTACCCACGGGGGGTATTACTTGCTCCTGAGGAAGCTGTTGTGAACACAGCAAAACGCATAGAGCCTTTTTTAGCCTGCACAGCTGTTTTGGAACTGAAGGCGCTGAGTCTGCTGTGTCTACTTGCTGCCCGCTTCCCTGTTTGCCATACCGGAAGTCGTCAACCCTTCACCGGAAGTGACGTCAGACACCATCCACCGCGATCCGAAGGGGGTCACTTGGAAGTGAAGCATCAAGGGTTACATCTGTTCCAGCACTCTACTACCTCAAGAAAAATGCTATGTGTACATGTCCTATGTACTTATTGTGAGTACATTTCCTATATGTGTTTTTAACCTATAAATCTGTATTTTCGATCTACACCATGGTCTCTCCTTGTCTTCCATGAACACCTACTCGAGTGGGATTTCTCCTGTACCACCAGCTGTTTGGGTCCCTGCTACTGCGGTCTATTACATACCTGCTGTTCTGCCAATGCTGATGTAGCCAGGTCACCTGTTTTCCCCTTCGTCCTCCTAGGGAGCCTCCGTGGCCAGGAGAGATGCCGGGTGCTGCCGGAGGCCAGCGGCAGACCCGACGGCCATCCCAAGGGTGGGGGCCGTTGCAGGGAGCGGTGCGCTGTCTCCGCGAGCGGGCCGGTTGCCGGGGACGAGATCGGGCCGTTGCTAAGGCCGCGGTCGCGTCTCTAAGGTCCCGGCGGCCGGCGAAGAGAGCGCCGCCATTACTCCACCACTCGCGCATGCGCAGGAGTCGCGCGAGAGTAGGGACTGTGAGAGGGATGTTGCGGCGGCCATTAGGGGTTAGTGCAGGTGTAGGAAAGGCACGCATGCGGCCCCAATGTTATTACAGGCGCCCAGGGACTACAATTCCCATAGTTCTTAGCGAGGGAGGCACCAGGTGCCTCATAGGAGCCAATAGGGCTGTAGGACTGCCAGGAGGAGAAGTGGATACATTTGGCGGGCTTGCAGCTACGTGGGCAGTCGGAGCAAGGAGCAGACAAGGGAAGGAGGTAGGGTACAGGAGCGAGGGACTCCCTGTACTAGGCCAGCACCCCCTTGGCCCAAGATAGCCCTGAGTCCCCCAGTAGTGTGAGTGTTGCCAGGGACAGCCCTCAGGATAGGGAACCTGTCACTTACTTTAGTTGGCAACTGGGGAACAGAAGGGAAGATAGGGACAACTGGGGGGGTTTCATAGCGGTAACCAATCCGGGGAGCCATAGCCCAGGGTCCTGTTGTAAGTTAGTGGCACGAGACAGCTGGGGGGGTTCAGAGCGGTAACCAGTCTGGGGAGCCATAGCCCAGGGTCCGTGTTGCGAGTGGCGAGGCGAGAGGGGGGTTCATAGCGGTAACCAATCCGGGGAGCCATTGCCCAGGCCGGCGTTGCGCGTAGTACGAGGCAACTAGGGGGGGTTCATAGCGGTAACCAGTCCGGGGATCCATGGCCCAGGGCCCGTATTATGAGTAGGGTGGGTACAAGACCTACCTATATAGGATAGGCAACCCCGAATGCCCTAGGATATTGACCCTTAAGCCACTTAAGGATGCTGTGCTATAGGGACGGCCTGTAGTGCAGGGTGTGTCACGTTGCAGTATCGTTAGAGAGGGACTCAGCGGATGCTGCGGTTCCAGTGACGGAGTTCGGACCCACGTTGGGGGTCCACAGAGAATATCGCCAGGATAGGATCAGACGGATTCATCACGCGTCTGACCCTTTGTGAAGCGTTGCTGATCCGAGCACTGGAGTGCTCGGCAGGTATCTACAGTTCTAAGTGCACCACCGGGCCCTTAGCTTAATAGTGACTGCGCAGTCACCCATTGACTCTCTGCAAGAGTGCGGGACATTGGGTGGGGTTCTTTGGACACTGGGTGGGATCACCTAGTGTTGGGGAATCGTCCTGCGAGACGTCACGGTTAGTGTCTCCTCCTGAGAGGGACACAGGTTATGTTATGAATGTGATGTGTCGTATTACATGTTAGTAAAGTCCTTAGTTATTATACCCCATTGTGTATGTGATCATTGTGTTTGTCCTGCGAGGATCCACTCCCCTCTGGTGGGAGCCATCGCAGGTGGAGGCGCTGCACCTATTGTAAGTGGTTGTCCATAGTATTGTAATTGCCCCAGGTTCCCCGTGGCGGAAGCTCAGCCCTCCTGTGAACCAACAGGTAACGCACCACACACACCGGTAACACTACATGTTCTACTCACCCACACTATATATGCGATTGGGTGGGGTGGAATACCCGTTACATTTGGAGGCGCTGCTGAGATAGACCTGGGGTGCCCTGTTCCATTTTTTTCTAAATTGTCCGATTCAAATTTTTCATCATGTCGGTGCCGTCACAGCAAGACGTCGATGACTGGGCCTTTACGCGGCAATTATCCCCAAGGCGCGTGTTTGTAGTGGCCGGAGTATCCCATGATACGGCCTTGTCCACAATGCGCGCACAAGTAAGAACTTGCCCGGAATTGGCCACTGCCCGGGTGACAGACTATAAGCTGGATACTGACGGCCGGGGGATTACCTATCTCCTGTTCACCACGCGTGACATATGCCTAGAGACTGTTCCCCATGTATTAACCCTACCCGAGTCCTCCGCAAGGGACTGTCTCATGATCTATGCAAAAATCTGCAGTGTAGTTAACAGGATTGTAGTCAAAATGGAGGCTCCTGCAGCAGGGAATACTAACAGTGAGTCACAGCTAAAATGGCGGCTCCCGCCCACTCAAAATGGCACATGTGCTTCTGACTGCCAGGCTGCTCAGAAAAGGGTTGCAGAAATCTGTCCGGGGTTGGCGGGAAAACCAGAGCCCCGCCCCCGCCATGTGAGTGAGCACAGTGAACAGCTATCAGCAATTTCTGTTCCTCCTAAGGAAAGTACGGGATGCAGAGAAACACACTCGCAGCTGTATGGAGTATGGCGTTGAAAGGGAGGGAGCTTGTCTTTTCTTTTGTGCCCATGTTTGCAAAAGGACTTAAATTTGTCTGGCGGTATGGACTTTAACCCCTGTGGGCCACCAATAGACAAGCAGGTGGTAAGGGTGGACAAAGAGGTGTGCATACAATGTGTTTGTACTCAGTGTGACTTCCCAGGTGGAAAATTGACTTGGGGACCCAAGAGTGCTTGCTGCGGAGCACAGTTCCTGCAGCCCATGATGCTGCGGCCTACGGAACCCACCGAGGAAGATGCGATGAACCCCTCTACTGAGCCGGTCAATGCTGCTAATATGCCTACCTCAAGAGCGGAGGTTTTGGAGGGCCCGTGTGCCCTCGTGAACATTCTAGATCCGGTTCCTGAGCAGGAATCACCTGCCAAGCTAGCTATGGAACCGAGTGACACATCGGTGGCGATGCGCCTACCGGCGAACCACCCCAGCGATATTACAGAGGAGACAGCAGATTCACAGGGTAAGGTGTCTGTACCCCCATCTTCTTTTAGTGATTTCAGCGACCAACCGCTTGTGGTGATGCGCCGGCCGGCGGACCACTCTAGTGATGTCATTGAACCCACTGTATCGGCGGATACAGAGCCTGCTGTGGGCCCGTGTGCTCTACCACGGCCAGTCCGGTCTACAGAGGTACCATCGGTCCCAGGCTGGGGATCAGTACCTATTGACGACGACAAGGGTGAGTTGACTGCCCCAGGGATGTTGGGTGTGAGCCTCCAGGTGACCGCGGAGCACGATAGCTTCTTAAGTCTGGACACCTGGGCGAATGGCTCCACTCGACCTCACGTCCTGGCGGAGGTGTCCCCCTTAGAAGATAGCTGTCCAGCAGTGCGAGTGGACCAGTACCCACTGCCTATCGTTCCAGAAGAAGAGAAACCCATCGCAAGCCAGCAGAGTGGTAAGGAACCCCCTTGCTCCCCACAGGCTCCGATGGAGGTGGCTGTGCAACAGGCCAGAGTTACGGTTCCTGATCTGAGTGAGAGCCCGTGCGCTCCAACCCAAATGGTCCCAGGACTGGGATCCAACGCTCCCGAGTTTAAGGACAGCAAGTGGACTGCCCCAGAAGTACAGGGGGCAGGTCCCGAGACAGCCGAGGTGGGAGCTGACAGTGTCCCCGAGGACCTGTTGGCCACCGAGAATCACCGCAGGGGTAAGGTGTCTACTCTTTACCCCCTGCCAGGTGAAGCAGAGACTTTGAGTAAAGAGACAGTGTCCAATTCTCGCTTCTCAGTGGAAGCTGAGCACGTATGTAGGGACAAGGACTATGTGGCAAAGGAGCTAGTAGAAGTTGCCTCCTTTGCGCCCAAGAAGAAGCGGCCCATTCGTCAAGTAGTGGACCGAGGGAAAGGTCCTGGCCGCCTGGCCTGCTGCTTCCAGGCCATGGATGATCAAGTAAAGGTTGGTGTGAAGGACACTGTGCTATTCCTTCCACCAGGGGGAAGAAGTAGCACTGAACCAGTGACTGTTACTCCAGGGTGTGCTTTCCGCGAGATTCACTCCGGGGAGGCTCACGGATGCAAAAGTGAGGTACCCCCATCTGATCAGTTAGGGGCACCCCACAAATGGTCTCAGCAAGCAGCTGATACTCAGCTGGCCTCGGGTAATAGTGGGTGTGAACTGCCATGTAATTTTTCATTGTGTGAAAATGTGCCATGTTTTGAGGATGTTGCAGCTGATCTGTTAAGTGTACGGGGTATGCCATGCCATTTTTCAGTGTGTAAACTGATGCCAGGTTATGTCGTTCCCCAAGCGAGGGCGTTGGGTTTTTCACCAGGGGGAGAGTGTAGCCAAGTCACCTGTTTTCCCCTTCGTCCTCCTAGGGAGCCTCCGTGGCCAGGAGAGATGCCGGGTGCTGCCGGAGGCCAGCGGCAGACCCGACGGCCATCCCAAGGGTGGGGGCCGTTGCAGGGAGTGGTGCGCTGTCTCCGCGAGCGGGCCGGTTGCCGGGGACGCGATCGGGCCGTTGCTAAGGCCGCGGTCGCGTCTCTAAGGTCCCGGCGGCCGGCGAAGAGAGCGCCGCCATTACTCCACCACTCGCGCATGCGCAGGAGTCGCGCGAGAGTAGGGACTGTGAGAGGGATGTTGCGGCGGCCATTAGGGGTTAGTGCAGGTGTAGGAAAGGCACGCATGCGGCCCCAATGTTATTACAGGCGCCCAGGGACTACAATTCCCATAGTGCTTAGCGAGGGAGGCACCAGGTGC
This sequence comes from Ascaphus truei, assembly GCF_040206685.1. NCBI lineage: Eukaryota > Metazoa > Chordata > Amphibia > Anura > Ascaphidae > Ascaphus > Ascaphus truei. Next base: position 133,498,995 of record NC_134483.1, on the reverse strand, counting down.
CTCATAGGAGCCAATAGGGCTGTAGGACTGCCAGGAGGAGAAGTGGATACATTTGGCGGGCTTGCAGCTACGTGGGCAGTCGGAGCAAGGAGCAGACAAGGGAAGGAGGTAGGGTACAGGAGCGAGGGACTCCCTGTACTAGGCCAGCACCCCCTTGGCCCAAGATAGCCCTGAGTCCCCCAGTAGTGTGAGTGTTGCCAGGGACAGCCCTCAGGATAGGGAACCTGTCACTTACTTTAGTTGGCAACTGGGGAACAGAAGGGAAGATAGGGACAACTGGGGGGGTTTCATAGCAGTAACCAATCCGGGGAGCCATAGCCCAGGGTCCTGTTGTAAGTTAGTGGCACGAGACAGCTGGGGGGGTTCAGAGCGGTAACCAGTCCGGGGAGCCATAGCCCAGGGTCCGTGTTGCGAGTGGTGAGGCGAGGGGGGGGGGTTCATAGCGGTAACCAATCCGGGGAGCCATTGCCCAGGCCGGCGTTGCGCGTAGTACGAGGCAACTGGGGGGGGGGTTCATAGCGGTAACCAGTCCGGGGATCCATGGCCCAGGGCCCGTATTATGAGTAGGGTGGGTACAAGACCTACCTATATAGGATAGGCAACCCCGAATGCCCTAGGAGATTGACCCTTAAGCCACTTAAGGATGCTGTGCTATAGGGACGGCCTGTAGTGCAGGGTGTGTCACGTTGCAGTATCGTTAGAGAGGGACTCAGCGGATGCTGCGGTTCCAGTGACGGAGTTCGGACCCACGTTGGGGGTCCACAGAGAATATCGCCAGGATAGGATCAGACGGATTCATCACGCGTCTGACCCTTTGTGAAGCGTTGCTGATCCGAGCACTGGAGTGCTCGGCAGGTATCTACAGTTCTAAGTGCACCACCGGGCCCTTAGCTTAATAGTGACTGCGCAGTCACCCATTGACTCTCTGCAAGAGTGCGGGACATTGGGTGGGGTTCTTTGGACACTGGGTGGGATCACCTAGTGTTGGGGAATCGTCCTGCGAGACGTCACGGTTAGTGTCTCCTCCTGAGAGGGACACAGGTTATGTTATGAATGTGATGTGTCGTATTACATGTTAGTAAAGTCCTTAGTTATTATACCCCATTGTGTATGTGATCATTGTGTTTGTCCTGCGAGGATCCACTCCCCCTCTGGTGGGAGCCATCGCAGGTGGAGGCGCTGCACCTATTGTAAGTGGTTGTCCATAGTATTGTAATTGCCCCAGGTTCCCCGTGGCGGAAGCTCAGCCCTCCTGTGAACCAACAGGTAACGCACCACACACACCGGTAACACTACATGTTCTACTCACCCACACTATATATGCGATTGGGTGGGGTGGAATACCCGTTACACTGATATAACCATTTACCTGTTGTAAGTAGGCACTCAATAGAGCCAAGATTTTCTACAAATTGTATGCTATTTTACTGTACCATCATTTTTTATTATTTTTTATTCTGGGGTGTTCCTGATACCATCGCTCCCTTCCAATACCTGGACCTACATTATCTTGAGGGGAATCTGTACATATTCCCTGTGAAGGTTGAGAATCCGTTTTTTGTTGCACTTTACAATTCACTTTATATATTTTAGAATTCATCACATAGTTCACCAGCACTGTTGTTTAGCGCCGATCTAAGTCACTTTGGATCACTAGGTTAAAAACATTGACATACTCTCCAACTGTACCTACAGTATGTAGCAGGTACTGTACATATTTTCGCTATGTTTTATTTTGTTTTACTTACCTGAACCCCTGGTTCCCTGGAGACAAGCCAGGTCAGGTCTGCTCTGGTGTCCAGTAAAAGGTTGCTACGTCATTGGAAGATGACATTGCTACTTTTTAATAGTGACTAAGGGCCTCATGCAGTAAGCGTTGATAAGGGAAATATGGCCATGTTATAGCCAAAATTGGGTTTGAGATTCAGTAAGCGCCGATAAGTGCTTCATATCGCCAGGTTTCGGAGCCGATAATTTGGTTATGGCCAGTCGCCTGCCGATAAGCCTGTTTTCGACACTGATCGCCACTTTTTTAAATCGGCTGGATTCAACAAAAAAAAACAGCTTATCGGGGCTGATCGGCACTACGAAATTGAGATGTTATGGCCGATTTCTCCCGCCAACTAAAGTTGGCAGTTTGGACGGGAGAACGATCGCTAAGGCTGCCGGAACGGCACTTAGAAAAAAAACATCTTCTGTACATCAATGGAAGTCAATGGAGCGGGGACGTATAACAGTATAGTACTGTTTACGTTTCATTGCTCACAATACAAGGGGGATTTGCATTACAGTGTGGGGGCATTCCCTGCATTGTGTCACAGCTGATGTGTCTTATTTGCATAACATTCGACTTTTACATGTTTGCAGCATTTGCGGGTCACATTACTCATCATGTGATGATGTGGCAAGGGAAAATACTATACTACACTCTTAAAGGAGAACCTCACATCATATCACACATTTTACTCAACTCAGCGACAATTATTTACATGATGTCACACATGTCACACATGTCACTCATACACAGTATATTCATCTTCCTTTACATTACACAATGCTTGTAATGTGACACGCATCTTTAAACGTTCATGTACATCTGTCTTCTCATGTTTACATATACTTTTGGGTCCTCCCTATTTTCATGACGTCACTTATTGGACGCTCAATCACATTGCATGTTTACATTGTAACCGTTGCATTACAAGCACTTCAACCTAACTTATACACACATGTACAGTAATTCATCATTGGGACACCTTGTAAACTCATTCTATACCAACTATCCTCCTTACACAAATGCATGCATATGCACACGACTATTCATTGTTGCCAACATGTCACAATAACATGGATAATTACACATGTTACACAAAACTTTTCCCACGTCAATCTCAGCCTTTTTGTCTCATTACATGACTGACTCTTGCGTTCACAAGTGTTACATGCATTGCACATGCAACTATTTATTTGCAAGCAATCTTTGTACAAAGCTTCACGTCACATCATTGCCAAATATCATCATTCCCTGCAGAATACACACAACAAATACTTAGAACAACAAGTGCACACAGCTTGCCACAGAAGTACTTTATTATGTTAATGTAACACCTTGCATTTTACTATGTCACCTGACATCATCACATACCTATTTAAAGGACGCACATTACCTGCTCATTCACAGCTACTCATTTCAAAATGTTGCGAATGTTTAGGAGACGGAGGAACATTCTTTTCTATGACATGCTTGATGATGAAGACAATCATATAGGGCAAGGGAGGGACACACCGAGGGACAGTGACAGTGACGCGGATACGACAGGGACAGGGAGAGGGACAGGCCGAGGGACAGGTAGAGGGACAGGAGATCAGAGGAGAAGACAGAGGAGACAACTTGTGCCTCGTCCGCGTCTGTACAGGGAGAGAACCCTGTTAGATGGGATGAGTGAGGAGGAGATTGTAAGTCGCTATCGTTTGAGTTCAGCAGCAATCTTAGCTCTTTATGAGGAGATAAGGGGGGATTTAGATTTTTTCACAGCCAGAGGTCGTGCAGTCCCTGGGCTTGTTAAAATGCTGTGCTCATTACATTATCTTGCTTCCGCGTCATACCAGACAACTGTGGGCATAGTGGGCGGGGTCTCGCAATCTACATTCTCGCGGGCCTTGACCCAGTTTCTCTATGCACTCAATAGACGCGCTAGGAATTATATTCATTTTCCTACAGAGGCGACAGAGTGGCTGGAAGTCAGGACTGGCTTTTATAATATAGCAGGGATACCATGTGTGCTGGGTGCAATCGATTGCACACATGTTGCTTTGATTGCACCTAGTCAGAGTGAGCATGTGTACCGCAATCGGAAGCACTACCATTCACTCAATGTACAGGTGGTATGTGATGCCACGATGAGGATAATGCATGTGGTACCCAAGTTCCCTGGTTCCAGTCACGATTCCTCTATCCTGAGGAACTCTTCAGTCTTCCATGCGTTCGAAGAGGGACATTTTGAACCTGGTTGGCTGCTGGGTGAGTACATATTTACATGTTCTAACACAAAACACATGTTGATTTAGGAATGTTGGCATTGTACAATTTGATCACTAATGTCAGCTTATGTGTGCTCCATTCATTATAGGTGACTCAGGATACGGAATTAGGCCGTGGCTCTTGACTCCGGTGCTAAACCCTCAAACTGAAGCAGAGGACAGGTACAATGCAGCCCATATATCTACAAGATCTGTTATAGAGAGGACATTTGGCCTACTCAAGACCAGGTTTAGGTGTCTGGACAGAACTGGTGGGGCTCTTCTATACAAGCCTCAAAAAGTGTCTGATATTATCCTTGCCTGTTGCATTTTGCACAATGTTGCACTCAGGCACAATGTACAGTCAGACCTAGCTGAGGCTTTGGTAGACGAGCATCCCACCCATGTAGCTGCTGAAAATGAACAAACAGCCAGTGGTGGCCAGACACGACAGAATCTCATCAATTCATTTTTTTCTTGTAAGTACAAACTCATATGTTCCTAGTACTACTTTTATAGTTTAATTATGTTATATTAACAATAATGTTTCTTTATATAACCTTCTGTTAGGACACAGATGAATATGGGTTGCACACCTTTCTTTTCTCTGCTGTGTGCACAAAGGGATGTGGCACCGGTATGTTATTGTTGCACAGGTTATATAATCCCTCTTCAATTGTACTTTAGTTGTGTGTATGTGAATACAACTTGGGTAACAAAGCAATAATATTTTAGCATTGTGTTATTCCTTATGCTAAGACAAAACACATATTATGCCCATAATCATTCATGCTTCTAGTATGCTTACATACAATGTTATTGGTGCAGTGTAACATTTACATCCAGATGATGTGTACACCAGGCTGATTTACATTTTGAATGTCATGAAATATACATGGTGTTGTACATTTAACAAAAAATACACACTTTGCTGTGTTGTTTACGGTACTGAAGATGGCATGTCAATGTTTGCAATTTATATATTGTTCCTTTGCATTATAGGTATATCTCCAGTATGACTGATCATGGTATGTATATTTGCTGACATCTCTCATAAGATGTGGCTACCTCAATCTTCCTATAATTATTGGAACTAAAAACCCAACATATTGGTTTAAACACAAATGTTACATATATGTACTTTCTGTATCATGTATATGCATTTAGCTACTCTTGAGCTTTCATGTGCATTGTATTACAAAATGATTACTCACATTTCATCACATTTTATGTATGTTTCCTTATAATTTCCATTAATGTAATATAGAGGTGGTTGGAGAAAAGGGGATAACTGTACTTATTTGTTTACTTACGGGAGCACATTCATCACTAGCATAGACACACTTTTTAAGACAACTGTTTGTGTCTCTATCAATTGGTGTAGGATCCATGTATAACACCGACAAATGATAACACCAGCTTTATTATGGTAGCTTATATCATCATATTGACTATACTATGTATTTCTAAACGATTAATAAACACAGTAAACTATAGTTAGTTAGGTTAATGAAATATACACAGAAACGTACTTCATAACATGATGGTGATGTCATATTCAGAACATCATGCATTGGAGGGGACCATAACATCTGGCCAGTAACATTATTTGCTACAGTCCCAAACCATTTTATCTACATACCCATGTAACAAGAGATTTTAAAAATAAATGGCTACTTGGTTGTAAGTGTCCTTTACATTGGGAGAAGGAGTGGCTCAGTGAGTAAAGACACACACTGGCACTGATAGTTTGAAGCAGGGGAGTCTGGTTCAATTCCCGGTGTGGGCTCCTTGTGACCTTGGCCAAGTCACTTTATCTCCCTGTGCCTCATGCGGCAAAAAAACATTTGTACGTTCCACGGGCCAGGGACCTCAGGCTGAAACATGTGTCTGTAAATCGCTGCGTACAACTAGCAGCCCTATACATGAACATGCTCATATTATTATTATTATTATTGTTACATAGTTTCGACAGTCATACGTTCCATTACATATTAGAATACACAAATGTGTTAGCAGAGTGGGAATGGTTGTTATATATAAAACACACCATGTCATAAAATGTTAGTAGTCATTAAAGAACACTCAATAAAAATTCATGAGGCACTCTTTTGCAACATCATTATGTTAATTAAGTGCTTATGCAATATAGGCATAAGGGTATCACATTTTTAATTGTTTGTTAATAAGCGCTGCAAGCAATATAAAATTAGTTCCATATGTAGTATAGTAGTCGGTGGCTCCTCCTCACAATCATCTCATATAAAGGTAGACTCTTCTGAAATCATACATTGATCCGATTGTATCTTCCCCGACATCTCTGAAATACAGCAAACACATGATGGTCAAAGATGGCACCTTACTAGATATGCATCCGTGACAACGCGTTACGCAGCTCTATATGATTGTGTAGATACACACGTCACTCACTTATATGTTAGAAGTAAAACTGTTCATCAGTATGTAATGTTTCTTTAAATTTGTAGCAGGCATAACTATGTATAAGAAGTGAACGTTGCCTGTATACTGAAAGATGTGACCTTGGCCAAGTCACTTTATCTCCCTGTGCCTCATGCGGCAAAAAAACATTTGTACGTTCCACGGGCCAGGGACCTCAGGCTGAAACATGTGTCTGTAAATCGCTGCGTACAACTAGCAGCCCTATACATGAACATGCTCATATTATTATTATTATTATTGTTACATAGTTTCGACAGTCATACGTTCCATTACATATTAGAATACACAAATGTGTTAGCAGAGTGGGAATGGTTGTTATATATAAAACACACCATGTCATAAAATGTTAGTAGTCATTAAAGAACACTCAATAAAAATTCATGAGGCACTCTTTTGCAACATCATTATGTTAATTAAGTGCTTATGCAATATAGGCATAAGGGTATCACATTTTTAATTGTTTGTTAATAAGCGCTGCAAGCAATATAAAATTAGTTCCATATGTAGTATAGTAGTCGGTGGCTCCTCCTCACAATCATCTCATATAAAGGTAGACTCTTCTGAAATCATACATTGATCCGATTGTATCTTCCCCGACATCTCTGAAATACAGCAAACACATGATGGTCAAAGATGGCACCTTACTAGATATGCATCCGTGACAACGCGTTACGCAGCTCTATATGATTGTGTAGATACACACGTCACTCACTTATATGTTAGAAGTAAAACTGTTCATCAGTATGTAATGTTTCTTTAAATTTGTAGCAGGCATAACTATGTATAAGAAGTGAACGTTGCCTGTATACTGAAAGATGTGCGCGCACATCTTTGTGTGCGCACGCACTTCACGCTTGGCTCCACTAACTGTTAGCGCATGCGCAAAACAAAGCGTACGTTGTGCGTTCAATACATGTTGAAAATACCAGTAAACATAACATCTTTATTTCAAATACAATGAAGACGAAACTACATTCGTTCTAAACGAGTACATCTGTATTCTTTTTAAACAGACGTGTTTGAACAGAAAGCACGGCCGATAACACAATGCGCAAATGCAATACGTGTGACGTCATGTTAAGCCAGCGTGAAACGCACGCTAACACTCCTCCCACTCAATTAACATTCGGCTAACGCCCAGGGTACGCCTACAAACACTGAGCCGCACGCATCACACACTGCAGTTACCGTTACTATAACAAAACATGACAGCCAATAGGCTTTGAGGCGCGCACGTCGCTTGGGGGCGGGACTTACATCACTAATCCTTTTTAAGGACGCCTTGGCCCATGACAAGGGTCCCACGTCATACGTGGTGGACCCGGTTTTCAATGTTGTAGATGTTGCATGATAACAAAACAGGTATGTGTTAGAGTAATGGTAAAATGTTGCTAATATGTTTAAAGGGATAGGAAAGTACGTATATTTATTCCGTCAGCAATGTGTACTACTCTTTCAGGTCCTACTATATTGTATTAGGAAACAATTTGTTTGTGATCGCTACATGTTATGCAGTCTGCAATGTTACGCTGTATCCACGCATTGAAAGTGAAAATGGTGGTTACAAAAAAAAAAAAAATTTAAACGCAGAGTCAACGCATAACGATTGTTATATTTACCATTCTTCTAGAATTAACTCTTCGCCTGGCTGCAACTGGTCGCTCCAGAAATGCAAGCCATTTTCATCCACGCTTAACCCAACCGCTGAATCCAGTATGGCACATATCTCCTCCAGGATGCGCTCATAGGAATCGCCACTGCTTTCTTCAAATAATTGGTCGGGAGGTAGGTTCATTTCTTCCGGTTCCCATTCCAATGCAATTTCAGCTGAAAGGCTTGGTACATAATCATAGTACTTTTGTTCTTGTACAATGTGGGTTTCAGGAATGGAGGCTGCAGATATTGCAGCACGTATCGATTCAAACGGATCAGTAGTAGCGGATACATTGCTATTGCCATTAGGAATAAATATGCCTTTCACGACAATATAAGTGCCGTCTTTCAGGAGAAATTGTTTTTCCGGGGCAATCTTCCAGAAACCATAGGTGTGTTGTAGCTTATCCTGGTCACGTTCAAAAAAGTCATTACTTGATAAAGTGAATCTTATTGAGGAATTAAAATTCCGTGCATGCTTACGGTCTTGGTAATAAGGATATTTTGCTCGAATGAAATCATCGATTTGGCGTGTGCTTGCTTTCTGTCCGCGACTGTTCAAGATGGCTTCACAGATCATGTACTTATACCCTAAAAGGGGATTAATATTGTTAACGAATTCATCAGCCATGTCTGAGTAGCACAAAAGCTGTGTGCAGGTCTGTGTTATTTGCTCATCAAAATGAATGTGCTGAATGGCTAACAAACTCCTGTTTTTCCTTGTCAAGGTCAACAAAACTAACTACTTTGACTCCTTATTTCAAACGCCAATTGGATTTGTTTGTCTAATTGGGTTAACAGTTGTGGTTCGTGATATGGGACTGTGGGAGAAACATTTCTCCTTCTTTTATCTCGTTTGTGAAAAACATCCCTAGACTGTGAATGCGTTCACATAGTGTTTTTTTGAAAACTAACAAAGACCAGTGTGTGAAAATATTTCTTAGCCAGGCATATCAGTAAAAACACACCTGCAAAAAGAAATGTTTTTTCCCCGCTTACATTTCTGTGTGTATGTGAAAGTCTGGTTAACTCCCTGTCTGCATGAGTTTAAATACGTGTGTATATATATATATATATATATATATATTTATATATATATATATATATATATATATATATATATATATATATATATAAATATATCTCTTATAAAAATATATATATATTTATATATAATATTTTTTTTTTTTTTATATTGCAGGAGTACACACAACATTGATGGCATTAAGTATACCTTGTATGAAACCTATTTAAATGGTGAGAAACATGATTGAATTAAGTAATAAACATTTGTTTAAGCACAATACTGTTAGAGTCTCATACTTAGGATATTTCTCAAACATTAGGCCTGTATTATTAAAATAGTGTGCTTTCACAAGGAAGCATGAAGTGTATTAGTTTGTGTATACCAGTTTATATAGTACTATATATATATATATATATATATATATATATATATATATATATATATATATATATATATATATATATATATACACACATATATACATATATATATACACATATATACATATATATATACACATATATACATATATATATACACATATATACATATATATATACACATATACACATATATACATATACATATAGACATATATACATATATATATACACATATATACATATATATATACACATATATACATATATATATATACACATATATACATATATATATATACACACTCACACACTCACACTCACACTCACTCAGTGTGTGTGTGTGTGTGTGTGTGTGTGTGTGTGTGTGTATATATATTATTATACATTCTGAGATGTTATAGAAACGAACACACAACTGATTAAAGGACAAAATTACAATGGCCAAGCAAGGCAAAGGTAAGTAATAATTTACACATAATCCTGCTGTACACGTACAAGAAAGATGTTTGCACTTACTTAGGTGTTTTAATAATTGCATGTGACTAATATGCATATGCAATTCTTACATCAATTAACACACCCAAATGCAATGTTTTGCTGCAAAGTCAATGGCAGCTTCTCTAAACTTAGCAACTGGCTCCTGGTGGACCATTACTGAACAGACGATTACAACATAAATATTTATAACACAATTAATTATGAGTGTTAACATTTCCAAAACTTCACGTGTACAAGAACATAGTTGAAAGTTTGGAAACAACACAGTCTTCAGCATACATACAATAGTAATTAGATAATCTGAAGTCAACAAAACAAGGCCAAACACATATTTTCTGAATTATAACATTTATTTTTTTTGTTCCTTTTGCGAGCGAGTAACAGGCCTGCTTGTTGTCTCTTGAATTTTCCTTTTTCTTTTGCCACCAACTTTAGGCACAACAGAGCCACTTTGAGTGGCCTCTGGCACTTCACGGGCAGGGCTTGTGGCCAGTGACTGTTCACCTACGGGGCTTGTGGCCAGTGACTCACCTACAGGGCTTGTGGCCAGTGACTCACCTACAGGGCTTGTGGGCAGTGATTCACCTACAGGGCTTTTGGGCAGCGATTCACCTACAGGGCTTTTGGGCAGCGATTCACCTACAGGGCTTTTGGGCAGCGACTCACCTACAGGGCTTTTGGGTAGTGACTGTTCACGGACAGGGCTTGTGCCCAGTGACACATGTGAGCAAGTTGGTAGACACTGCACAAGTGATGGTTGGTCTGTTTCATGTGTGTCTTGTTTTGTTTTTGTCGCCTCCTTTGTAGGTGTCTGCTGCTGAATTTGTACAGATGGCAGCGGTAGGATGTCATCAGGAACCTGCACAGCAATGTCTGCTACTTGACCGGTAACATTTGGGCCTGGTGAATGAATATCAGATGAATGTGGTGAAAACTGACCTGCATGAACAGATCCTGGCTGGGAGGTGTTGAATTGTGGTACATTAGTCATTCTCCAGTAATTAGCTTGTGTTTGCTGAACAACTAATGCTTCGAATGAGGTGTTGATTTTTTGCAACTGTTTAGGCACTTCAATGAAGACTCTGTGGAGATGTGCCAATTGTGATACTGTTTCTTCCTGCAGTCCAATCATCCTTTCCAGCACTGTCATCATGTCTGAATGGCGACGATTTTCTGCGTCCACTATTTTTCCCTCTGAAGCTACAATTGCATCGTATGTGGAAGTTGATGGACGATTTGGCGGTACAACAGTTTCTATTGGCACCTCTTCATGGTCACATGATTGTATTTCAGTCTCTTCTGTGGCGTCATCCTCATCATACTCATCATCCTCATCACCATGATGTTCTAAAAAGAAATGTACACATTATTAAATGGCATGTTAATGTATGCTGTGTTACTATGTAATTGTACTGTGTCCTAAGTAACACCTAACATGTTAGCATACGTTTTATAACCTCATTAAAAACTACCTTGACTTACGAATAATGTTTGGACTCAGTATGAAATATGAATGAATGAAAAGTTGCTCTAAACTCAGAAGTCCTACATGATAATTAACATCACTAACACAATACATGTTGCCTTACACTTAATTTTCACTGACACTAAGTAATCCTATTTAAAGAAGATGTGCAAAACAAATAATGCACATGACAACATAACATATAGAAGAGCACATATTATATGGCCAGCAAATGATACACTCACCTTCTAGTAGTGTTGAGCTGGCTGACCCAGGTGAAGACACTTGTTCCATCTCAGGTGACACATGTCCTCCAGGGGCAACTATATATAACAATAACATAAGTTTTACATTTACATGTGTAAATATTGAACAAACACTTATTGTATGTTCTGTATTTATGATTAACTAACAACATCAGTTCCTTAACCGAAAATGTGTGTGAAAGTGAACATAAATAGTTGTAATAACACTGTACATGCCTGTGTACTTAGAATTTTTGAGTTCCCTAACATACAACATACTATGTTTCTGCAGTAATGCGTGAGGATAAATAGATTAAATGAGTACATAAAAATCATATGTTGTGTAGTGATATCAGTATCATAATGTACATAACTATCATGAGATGACCATTCACAATGGTTATCATGAAGGTGGTCATATTGCAAAAAGTGTTGTTTTTGGTAGAGGATATGTGTGGTACATTAATCGAAGATGTGGCACACCTGAATGTGGCTGTGACTCAACAAGACAACACATGCAGTGTGTGATAATGTGTCTTTGATAGTAGTTCAACTATAGATATGAGTGAACTAATGTGTGACGTACGCTTTGATAAGTAATGAGTTGTTGGGGCATTTAGTAGCTAGAGTTAAGCTTTCAAATGAGTGTGATTAACTTCAGTTGTGCTATTCAGGTTGTAAGAAAGGTATTCCCTTCCCCAAAAAGCCTAATCAGCCACACCTTTCAATGACTTGAAACAGGTGCAAATGGTGTGAACTAAGTTGACCGTGAAATGAGGCTGTAATTAGTGTGTGTGCTGAACCCCACCCCCTCTGTTGAAGTGTATGCTGTGATGAGATATTAATTGCAGCTGCTTTAACACAATGGTAGATGAGCTAAGTAGTCATCTGCAGTGTTTAAGTTATGAAAACAATGACATAACATATGATACGTGTGCCTCATTATGCTGTCTGTATATGACATAAAGCAAAAATGGACCTTTTCATAAGCAACTATAGATGTGTTAGTGCCAGTGATGTTTGTAGGCCGTTACATGCAATTTCTTTGATGCATGCTTAAAATAGGCAGTAATGTCATGTTTGTCGGAGTAAAATCAATAAAATACACAATAATATGATACATATTTCTGTTCTGTACCTGTAGCTACTAATAATTTCTCATGAACATGTGTTACACATGTGTACTACCCTGTTGTTCCCCATCTTCGCCCACCATCAATTGCTTCCACTGCAGCTATGCATTTTGGGAATTCACATGTAAATGAGCACGCAATGGCACGTGCTATATTAGTTACTGCTTTTAGTAGGACTACTACATATATGTCTATTTTGAGATATATATATACAGAATCAGACATATACATATATAGATGCAGGTATGCTTATATTGTGAAGACAGTATAAAAAGCAGTGTAAATATGCAAAATAACTGTAAGCAACGACACGCCTAGTACAGTAATATTTATCACCTGCTGGAAATTGTGACGGATAAATTCCAATGTCACGGTCACCAGCCAAGCCTTCCACGACGACGGTAAGTAATTTTGGCCGAAGCAGCTCCTCCAATGGAGTCAATATGAGACGTTGTGGTGTGGGCCCACCTCCAGTGCCAGTAGCATGCACGCGTTGGTCTTGTATTTTCTTTTTCAATTTGGACCTAATATCATCAAATCTTTTCCGATAATGATACTTGTCCCTGACACTATTCCCACAGGCATTGACACCAATGACTATTGTGTCCCACATTTCTTTTTTGCTTGCTGCACTTGTCCGCCCTTGAAAAACATATAAAAGATATGAGGTAAATTAATAATAATATAAGCACCAGTTTCCTACACTGCTAGCTGTTCCAAGAGATAGCAAACATGCTGTTTTATGTGTAATATGTGCAGCACATGAGCATTCACTACTAAACCTATACATGTAAGCAAGGTTGCATTCATATTGTATGCAGTTCTGGCAAATTGACCGCCTGTGTTTATTTGTCCTTGTAAGGCATGATAAAAAGCTGTGTTTCCACACTAATGAACATAGAAAGATATTGTGTACCCATATTTGCATATGAACAAAACTCAGATGACCTAGGATCACATGTATTTGAATAATAAATGTAAAGTTACACTTACCTACTAAATGTCCATAGAGACTGTCATAGTGCTCCAGAATGCCAGTGACAAGAGCCCTATTTTCCTGGTCATTGAAGCGAGGATTACGTGGCTTCTCCACACGTTTTTTCCGAGCAGGTTTAGGGTCAGAGCTTGGCTGGTGCTGACTGGACTCTCCTTCTTCCAATGGAAGAGCCTCCAAAAGCTGGCCACCAGCAAGCACGCCACCACCAGACACCCCATCAGCAACTGCGCCACCAGCAGCACTCCCAGCACCAGCACTCCCACTCCTAGCACCAGCACTCCCACTCCTAGCACCAGCACTCACACTCCTAGCACCAGCACTCACACTCCTAGCACCAGCACTCCCAGCACCAGCACTCCCACTCACAGCAACAGCACTCCCACTCCCAGCACCAGCACTCCCACTCACAGCAACAGCACTCCCACTCCCAACAACAGCACTCCCACTCCCAGCAACACCACTCGCAGCACCAGCACTCCCACTCCCAACAACAGCACTCCCACTCCCAGCACCAGCACTCCCACTCCCAGCAACACCACTCGGTGCACCAGCAACATCACTCCCCTGAACAGAACGTTCACTCCGACGCGTACTCGCACGAGTAGCACTCCCACTCCCACCAGCATCACTCTTCCCACGCTTTGCGGGCATACTTCCAGCACTCACAAAAAACAGACAAGAAATGTACAGGCAATCACACGACCCACTTCCACATATAAAACAAGACAAAGATGTAAACAAAACAACAAAGGACAAAGCTCACCCAATACACAACAAGTCTCTCAGTCAATATGCAAATCTTCAATCGTCCAGCTCTGTGCGTCTCTCTCTCTCTCTCACTCCCAACAACACAGAGAATGATTAGCAGTACACGTTGCCTTTAAATATGGCGCGCAATCAAAAACATGCTTGTTTCGCCTGATTCAGCAAGATTTGTGATTGTGCAACCTAACAGCACCCCGCCACGCACGCCGATACACCTGTGTGTGATCGGCTCATCATCGTGAGAGTGGGCGGATTTGTTTTCTGGTTGATTTTGAATGTATTCGGCACTTACTGCATACGGAGAGGGAAAAACGCCAATAACATGACTAATCGATAAGCTTGCCGATTTCACATAATCGTCGCTTACTGCATGAGGCCCTAAGTGATAGTTGTGACGGGAGCTTTGTGACAGGCTATGAATAATACGCCACCAAATATAACTGGGTTGAACTGAACGAGACTTAGATATGATAAAATTAAATTTATTCCTTGAAAAAGGTGAACACACGAAATTATACAAATAACAGACAAAATATGGACACTCACTTAAGATGGAAATGATGAAACAGTCATAATTCTGGACTGGCAGTTCATACAGCAATCTTCAAAATCACCAAGACACGAAAGACATGAAGGACCATAGCCATAGGCTGAGCCTGGTTCTTATACAATTATTTCCCATTGAACACAACCTAAACCCAGCCCCTCTCATAAATCAGTGGTGAGGTTGACAGTTTTCCTCAAAGTAAAACTCCTTCCACCCAAGGACGTTTAAAAACTGCTTTTCCTATCTAAATAACTTCATAACTTCAGTTCAGTAGTACTTACTGGCACGCGAGACATATTAATACATTTCGGCACGCATGACGCACCCAATAAGACTAAATATTACTGTGTAATATTAAAATTAAGAGAGATATTAATA
The DNA here is from genome assembly GCF_040206685.1 of Ascaphus truei. Classification (NCBI taxonomy): domain Eukaryota; kingdom Metazoa; phylum Chordata; class Amphibia; order Anura; family Ascaphidae; genus Ascaphus; species Ascaphus truei. The sequence continues at coordinate 133,483,424 of NC_134483.1, read as the reverse complement.
TCTGTCTCTTAGTACCGGTGAGACATCATGTGTCTGTAATCATTATTTGCGGCTCGGTCCCCCGGTTACACATATGTAACTCTTAGCATGTTCAGCCGAGGACATCTCATAATATTCTTATATTTAATAAGGTCACTCATTCTGAGATCTCCTTGCGTAACCGCACCCCTGGCCCCCATCAAGAAATCCTTTGACGCAGGGCTGTGGGTAGTGAACATTTGTCACCGGTGCTATATTTCACACCCAATGCCCCAGCCTGGGTCCTAGCTGTCTCTACCAGCCAGATGTGTTAACATACACCAAACCCCCTCTGTACTTTCACACCCAACTTCAATCAAGCCTTTTGAAGCCCAGATATTTCTGAAAAGACACCACACATCCTAATGTATTTTCCTAAACTGCAGCTCTTTAACCCCTTAAGCCCCAGTGTGTGTGTGGTGCAGACACTGGCCCAGAAACAATACATTTATACAGGGGAATAAACAGTTGGATGGCTGAAGCAAGGCAAAAACACATTACTGGACCCCAGTCCAGTTAACCCCTTGCTTCCCAGGTGAGAGTAGAGGGTGGGCAAATGGGGTGTAACCCCTTTAATCCCGGGCCAAATCCCCTCTCTCTTGACAATAGTGTATAACAAAGGCGCTAAAACTTTAAAGTGAAATCCTTCACTAAATAGTGACTAAATCAAGTATTACATATAGTGCAATTATTATGTTGAATAATGTGATCAAATATCTAGAATAATAAAGTTTTAACTCCCTGCTCAAACCCTCTGGTTTGTCTTCACTCAGCCCCAAAATGTAGAAAGTTCCGTTTTCACGATTTGGAAAATGGAAATTGCTACTTTTTATTCATAACCCGTGCCCATATTTGTAATTTTGTTTGTGTCAAAATCGGCACAAAAAAACCTTACAAATATCTCCGGGTTTGGAGATCACTGAATTAGATCCAAAGGACTCCCTGGTTCAGGTAAGCTAACAAAAATCATTTGGGGGGTGGGGGGGAGAGAGAATGGGGACAGTGATTGCTGCTTTAAAAGAAGGTGTAGTGCCCTTAATCTATTGTTCCTATTTCTGATTGTGTGAGAGCTGAGGAGCGCAGCACTTCCTGTCTTCCATTGGTTCAGAGTCAAAACTTTCAGCTAAATACAGCAGCTTGAAGATGTGTTATATGTGTTATCATGACCTCTAAATTACATATTTTAAAGTATACAAATGAATCAAGAAATACAAATGTTTTATTCGTGAAATGATCTTTTGCAGATAATAAATTGCATGTGTCACAGTGCCTTTAAAAGAGGCATTAACCTGCTTGTAAACTCCTGAGTAACAGAGGGACTAAACTATACCTATTTTATACAGCTAATATTGCTTTTACTGTTTCAGGTTAACACTGTTCCTCTGTGACATCACTCAAGCACATGTGACATCACTCAATCACATGTTGCATCACTCAATCACCTTCTTTCACTAACATTCTATTAGTATGTGAATTAAATTATTTTTCCATTCCATTATTTTTACATTCAACATACTTACTTTCAACTTAGTCCTTTTAGAAAACAAAAGGTAACTAGAGTTCAATGAGTCATGTACTGTACACTGTACCTGTTGCCTAACAATTGGGAGACTCTGAATTATTAAGAAACAGAAGGGCCCTGATAGGGACTGTTACAGAGCTCCTTAGTCTGTGCAAAGTTCAATGAACGAGACTAAACTGGATGTGACAGAGATGAGGAAATATTGCAACAGCAAGAACCACTGTGATGACTCATTAAGGGGAAAATGTACCCTGCTCGTTTTGACAAATGTAGATTTAATGCAAAGATCTACAAGATCTTAATTCAATTCTATCAGTGATCATTTTTCACATTCCACTATGTGCATCAAACTGTTATCTTTGGTTATTGAATGGATATAAACTTGTAGTGTAATTATACAAATATGCTTTGTACAAGTTCTGTAATTTAGCCTTTTCTTCAACCAGTGACCATGAGGAAGTGTCCCCTCCCCCAGCAGTGGAACTGTGACCTTCATGTAGACCCTGTTCCAACATGTGCCATATTGTTCTTGTTAAAACTGTTCTTATTACAGACCTGTTAAGTCACTGATTTTCTATACGTCTCATTAATTTTTACCATCAATTGTCTCATAGACTTCAACAGAATGTCACTATTAGAAGGCAGGACCTTTCCATTAAGAGGCAATATTTGGTACAGAACTGCAAAATCTCACACATTTTTATCCTATTTAAAAGTTGATATGGTTTCGCATTTCCTTTAAACTTACAGTGCATCTAATGTTACAGATACACTGTACACTGTCATATTCTAAAATAAGAGTCAAATATATGACAATTATACATCTTTTACTGTCATTAGACCAGGCTAGTATGTGTCAGTAATAAGAAGTCTCCTGTTTCCCACTATGATTATGAATGATACATGAGTGAGAACTCATCAGCCATAAAAATGTACTGTGCAACCAGATGTGGAACAGTAATACAAAAAAAATAACTAGTTGTTGAAGCTTACTTAAGAAACACTTTTAGCATTGAATACATATTGTTTAAGCTGCAGGTCCATACTATCAATTAGTTCAAAATAGGTTGGAGACAGTGGTTGAAATATGATGGAACATGGTTGTATGTGTAACCCCTTTTTATTACCCGAACCGTATGCAGGCATATATCAGGGCTAGTACCAAACAACCGGCCAGGAGCCTGGTTAGGTCAATGTGACCTGACACGTATTTGAATAGCATGGTTTTGTATTAAGGAAATAACCTCCCAAACCTGTTCTGATCCTATTACGAGGACCCAATATTAGGCTTTGGAGGAACTTGTATGTGCAGTCAATGGTACTGTAGGGTTTAAAGTGTGAGCCCCTCAGGGGTTACTCACGACTCCCAAGCAACTTGTCTTTGGACCTTGGCTGTCCTCTTCGTGGCCGCTAACAACCAGGCTGAATTGGGATGGTTCCGGTCTCGTGCTGATCTTTGCCTCCACCACTCCTTGGAACAGGGGCCACTATCATCCCAGTCTCTGTCGCTCTGCTCTCCTCATGCTCCACTTAGGACTCTTAATCTCTCCTCTCTCAACTCCTCCACTCCTGATGCCCAATCACATGAACCCTTCTTTAGGTTTTCAGTCATTGGCTTGAGAGCCTGTCCAAGTGTGTCGGTGCTCATCTCAAATCAGGAAGTGGACCCGCAGGGCTCAGGTAGGGATGCAAATAAATCGACCAGAGCCCAGGGACAGAGTCCTGTAAGAGTATCCGAAGTCGGTAAGCAGGCAGGGGTCGGGGCTGGAGGCAGAGTTGTAAAGGTCAGGGCTGGCTGAAAGCTGCGAGGTTAGGGTCACAATCCAGGGTCAGCAACAGGGGAATCAAAACAGGCAACAGGCGTGACCGCAAAGACCAATAAGAGCTGCAAACGTAAGAACTTTGCTCCGTGACTCCCCCTAGGAACTGCAGCAGCCTTATATAACAGGCTGTCAGTACCCACAAATTGCCACAGTGAGCAGAAAGGGCAGGTGAGTTGGAAAACCCGAACCGCAGCAAAACCCATCACAGATCGAGCAGAATCCTTACACCAAGGAAATCATAGGTATCCTATCAAGGGGGTTACACTCTCCCCCTGCTGAAAACGTGATGACCCCAATAATCCCATTGTGGTATATGTAGTGTAACCAGTAAGGGAAAAAGAGGGGAGGGGATGGGGGTAGGAAGGTGTAGGAAAAGAACTCTTGCTTCATCCTAACAATAATGGTGGAGGTGCATTGAAGGGATGAATGGTAATATTAATACAAAAAGTAGAAAAGGATCCCTCCTTGGCTGCACTCAAAACCAATGTGTGAATAGGATATATGGATTGAGTATAAAACGTAACCTTTACTCTATTACATATTTTAAAAAAATAACTGGGAAGGTAAACCTAATCCAATTAACTAAAAAGAGAAAAAGAGAAAAAAACACAGGCGCACACCTAGTGTATTATCGTAAAAAACAATGTTTATGGGACATAAAAACAGACAAATGCCCACTCACAAAAATAGCAAGGAATAAAGCATGTATGAGAATAATCTCAATCACCAACTGCGCGGTCCTCTCAGTGCACCTCGAGGTCCCAGCGTTCTCCGACGTCGCCTCTCCACGCTCTGCGGAAACGGAACCTAGTCACCTCTGCACCCAGAAGAGATTGCCCTCCGGATACCAGCAGTTCAATAAGTTTGTGCTAGCTCTAGTAAACACTCGATCGTTGGGAACCTCGGTAGCTCATACACAGCATGTAAGTCCTTAGCTCTGTGAGTGTATACCACACAATTTAGCCACGCCCCACGCGTTTCGTCATAACAATGACTTCATCAGGGAATGCCTGTTAGGTATGAACGCCCGATATATATTGAGGGAGAAAAGCTAATTAATTAGTCATGCACATATGGTATATGTCCAAAACAAATTAGCATTGTACATTTAGTTTGATGAGAGCCCGGTATGAGACTAGCTATTAGGTAAACCTAATCCAATTAACACCTTGTAATGCGTGTAGATCCCGAATACTGGTCCCTATTTGAGATTGACACAGAGTTCACCAAGTTTACTAAATGTGAAATATCCTGGGTCTGATAGCGAATCACAAGAATAACAAATAGATATTAGTAACAGTTGCATTGCAACTAATCGGCACACCTTCGCCACGCCCCTCATCGCTCAAACATGCAGGCCACGGATCTCGGCATGTAGAGGCGCGTGTGACGTCACACAGTCAGTCGCACACTCGCACACACCTGTACTATGTCCCAGGCCTAAAGCATCTCCATGCTGCAGGGAGCAGCGCTGGGCAGCGCTGACGCTCATGCTCTCCTGATATTTCTTGTCCCTGCATGAGCGTCAGCGAGCGCGCTTGTGTGCCGGGTGGGAGGCTTGCCTGGAGGAGGTTCGGGAGGCAGGGCTCGCGCGCCACGTCACGGCGTCGACGTCACGGACTGCCATTGACTTTTGGCAGTCACGTGACGGCCCTGCGCTTGCATGAGTGGCAACATTTAAACTTGCCTGTCTCCTGCATTTCCACACGCCCCTGCACGCCTGCGGAAGCGTGCGGAAGCGCCGTCTAAAGCCGCGCTGATAGGGATAATGTTTCCCCTCAGCGCGCCTCAGCACGGTCTTTTTGACCATGTCCGAGGCCTAAGACTTATTATAAGAGTTGAGGACACGCCCAGAAAGAATATATGTTATAAACATCTCCGTTCTCCCAGTATAAAGATAACACAGACAGCACAACAGTTCAGTGGAGCCTAAGTAGCCTTTTCCCACTGTATGTTAATGTAATGAAGCTGCAGCAATAAGTCACACACACAGCGCCAGGATCTCTGCCCCTTAGCAGCCTTTACCCAGCACAAGGGACACATGCAGAGCTAGCTGCCCGGTGACGTCACTTCGCTATTCCCCCAGCCAGCTGATAACAGGGAAGATCTGTCAGACTCAGGAGAGAGTCTCGCGGGAGCAGGAGGGCGTGGCCTGCGGGATATAAATATCTGCGCTCAGAGCTGTGCTGCAGTCACTGTTCGGAGAGTGGAACGTGAACTTGTCCGGAGGAAGCGATAGTTCTGTGTCTGCAGCGGATACTCCGGTGAGTGGACACTTTGCTGGTCTTGGGTGCGGCACTTTCACAGCTTGGCTGCTGTTTCTTGGCACGTCCGTTTTAACATTTTGATGACTCCGGATCCTTTTCTTTATTAAGCCGCAGTATCATTAGCTTGGACTTTTCCTTCCCTGAGTATCTGTTTGCCGTTATATGTTGCTTCCATGTAGTAGTAATGCACATTTAAAACAAACACTCTTTAAAGACTTTTTATTTATTTTCAGAGATCCTAAATAGCCCCGGTGTAATATTTGCTATGAACTCTCTAAAGCTATATTCACTGTATATTACATACAGATAAGCAGTAGTGCATGAACATTAGTTTTGGGTGGGAGCTATACATGCATTACCATAATGTAAATATATAAACCTGGGGGCTGCAGTTTCTCCTTTATCCCTAGTCCCAGCCCCATGTGTCTCAGATCTGAGGTTTAGTACATGTCTGCAGTGACTCTCAGCAATCTCAGTAGTTATATGATGTGTGCTCTTAGTGAGATCTAATGTTGGTTTTATTTTGTCTTCAGATCAAACGTGACAAGATGACTGCAGTAGTGGAGCAACAGCAGGTATGTGCATTGTGTCTTGAGTGATGTATTCCCTTTCTTTGTCCTGTACTTTGTTATAGCTTCCTCGCCCTTTCTGGTTTATCAGAACTACCCCAGAAAGACTGCTTGTCTAATGAGCATTTGTACTGAAGCTTGGCACTAGTTGCATTTTAAACTGAACATCCCACTGCATGCAGCTTTGTTTCATTGTGTTTCCATCCTTCTGTTCCTAGAATGTGGTGGCCAGGTTGGTTAACCTGCCATTGGTGAGCTCCACCTACAATATGGTGTCTTCTGCTTATGTCAACACCAAAGACAACCATCCTTACTTGATGTCTGTATGTGATGTGGCAGAGAAGAGTGTGAAGACCATCACTTCAGTGGCCATCGCCAGTGCTTTGCCCATCATACAGAAACTGGAGCCTCAAAGTAAGTTTGACCTAGTCTGTGAGATATTAGTGTCATGTTGTGTGAACTGCTGACATGTTTGTTCTGTATGGTGAACCTTGTGTCATTATCCCAGATCAGTGTTCACTCCCTGAACAAAAATAAGGTTACTAAGGTTCTTTAGACTTCTGCAAGTTAATGGTGCTCTCACACTTGATGGATTTTATATGCACAAATTATTCCTGGCAATGTGAAATCCACAATCTGTTCCCAGTTTTAAATACGTTAATTACAAATGTTGTTTTCAGAACTGTGAGTGACTGCAGCTTCCTTAACACAATCTGAGGTTGCTTCATGGTGTAGGGAAGTGAGCCAGATAGGGTAGTGGTGTAATCATTTTAGGACTCTATTATTGGCCTGAGTTTTGGGAATGTGTAAAGTTTCATACTTTGCAATGTGGACCAATTTAAATAGTAACCTAACTATTTTCAGTGACTTAATATGCTGCAAGCTTCGCAGAATATATCAATTGCTGGTGCTTGCGATGCAAGGCTTAATTGTATTACTGAATGCTTTTTATTTACTACTTTATGGCATTCTTCAATTCAACATTGCTGCCTGGATAGCCTTGTTGGGGTGTGGGTTTTTGTTCCTGGAGTAGTCAGATTTATAGTACTTGATGCATTTCCCAGTAAGTAGTTTGGTCTAACATTTCCCCTACTACCTATACTAGACACTGCCTTTCCCCTACGTCCTTTGACAATGGATTTGGCTATTTTACTATCTTTCTGTAGAATCTAGTTGTGCCATCAATATCAGACTAAGGACTTTTTTCTTCTAGTTGCTTTTGCCAACAACTATGCTTGCATGGGGCTGGATAAAATTGAAGAGAAGCTGCCTATTCTGTATCAACCTAGTGATAAGGTAAGTCAATGAGCATTAACAGTATTTGGCAAATGTAAAATATGACCATCAATGAGGTGCAAAAGATCATGTATGTTCCAGTGCAGTTGGTTTTCATATATTTTCACTCCCTGGTGGCTGTGGCTTATTGCAGATTTATATGGTTTATTCTGGTACCTCTGTTTTGGCAATAGTCATTATGACAGATGAGGGATAAAGGTCACCTCACATGATCTGTCACTTGCCTTGCAATCTTATCCTCTTTTGTAGGTGATCTCCAATGCATCTGATGCAGTGGCTGGTGCCAAAGACACAGTGATGCACAGCATTACAGGGGTAGTTGATAAAACAAAAGGTGCTGTCCATGGAAGTGTGGAAATGACAAAGGCTGTTGTGAATGGCGGCATTAACACCGTCCTAGGAAGCAGTGTTGTGCAGATGGTGAGCAGCGGAGTTGATTCTGCGCTGACGAAGTCTGAGACTCTGTTGGATCAATACCTGCCGCTGACGGAGGAAGAATTGGGTAAGCACTTTCAACCTGCTCAGTCTTTATTTTGGTTATAGCCAGACTGGCAAGATGTGCAACAGTGTGATCACTTCTGATACCCTCCATCTACAGAGCTGTTGCAATTGGCCTTCCTCTGGACTATAACTAATGCATTTATTTTAGTACTGGTATGGGTAACAGCACTACAGTATATACTTAACCATGTGCCAGTGTCTATATCCAGATCACCATCTTCCTTAACCATTTGAGAGTCAGTGCCATGGCACCCCTGGCAGTGCTGTCACAGGATGTAGGGGGGGAGACAGCCCCTCGCTCTTCTCCATTCAGTCACTGGACAGATCGTGTCCATGCTCAAAGTTGCAAAACAAACCTCACTTGGGCATGATGTAGTGACTACTTGGGGGGGCACCCCTTCAGGGTTAAATATAAAACATTGAAAACTCAACTTGTCCCTAAATGTAATCCTTTTTGTTAGCCAAGGAAGCCACAAATATTGAAGGATTTGAAGTGGGAACAGAGCAGCCCAACTACTACATCAGATTGGGGTCACTCTCTTCAAAACTTCGCAAGCGTGGCTACCAGCAAACGCTGGCTCGGGTCAAGGATGTCAAATGCAGAAGCCAGGAAGCAATTTCTCAGCTACATCATACAGTTGACCTGGTAGGTGCAAAAATTTCAGTGTCTCTGTTCCTAGCCAATTCTGTAAAACCAGTGGTTGAGGTGGTGCAGACTTGTATGTATGATTATCGTAGAATTCTAGTGTAAACAGATTTTTTTTCCAATGGTCTTTTTAAAGCAGAACTTTGCCAGCCTATTTAAACTTTACCTTTTGTGCCAGTCTCTGGCAATCTACAAATGTGCAGGATGAATCAGTGGTATATGTAAAAGAAAATAAACAAATATAGTGCAGACTATAAAAACTGGTAATGTCACCCTGTAGTCTGTAAGAATTGAACTCACAAAATTGGTCGTATGTTATGGCATGTCAGAGATCCATCTCTCTCTGACTGGAGCCCTTTGAACCGCAAGTGCCAGGATATCCCTCAATGGGTAAGTATGGTGTATATGCAAGAAAAGAGGAACCAGAATAGTGCATACTATTCAGCCAAATATATTAAAAATCATCACGAGTAAATTAAACTCACATTTTCCAAATAATAAACGGGTATGGGAGAGAACCGCCGATTTGTCTGAAGCAGGCAGACGGGGTCCTTCAGACAAATCGGCGGTTCTCTCCCATACCTGTTTATTATTTGGAAAATGTGAGTTTAATTTACTCGATGATTTTTAATATATTTGGCTGAATAGTATGCACTATTGTGGTTCCTTTTTTCTTGCATATACACCATACTTACCCATTGAGGGGTATCCTGGCACTTGCGGTTCAAAGGGCTCCAGTCAGAGAGAGATGGATCTCTGACATGCCATAACATACGACCAATTTTGTGAGTTCTATTCTTACAGACTACAGGGTGACATTACCAGTTTTTATAGTCTGCACTATATTTGTTTATTTTCTTTTACATATACCACGGATTCATCCTGCGCTCCTCCTCACCTCCAAGCAAAGAAAACTCTGTATCCTGGGATTTGCAGTATGAGTGCAGAGGAAATTGAGCCGCAATTTATACCCCTATATCACTATTTTTTTCACTGTTCAGTGTAAGGTTTATTAGTGTATTTTTCACTTTGTGTTTTATTTTAAATAATTCTTAACACCACTTTTATATCACTTTTTGAAGCGCCCAGCCCATCCACCACTTCCCTCCCCCCTTTTTTTTAATCTACAAATGTCTCCATTAGAAAACTGCAACTATTTGTCAGAGTAAAGGCTGCTCCTGCTCTTTCGAGAACATGTATCTTGTGGTCCAAACCCTCACATGTTGTGCTGCTGTTTCTAGATCGAGTATGCAAGGAAGAACATGGACAGTGCCAACCAGAAGATGCACAATGCTCAAGAGCAACTCTACAACTCATGGGTGGAATGGAAGAGCAGCACAGGACAGTCTGATACTGATGAGGCTCAAAGTACTGAGGTAAATCTGATATTTCTGCGTTTGTACTCGAAAGGTGTTCAACCCTTAATCCTTCTATTCTGTTGTGGGGTGACATAGTGTACAGTCATAGAAATGTTTGGCTGGCCAAATTTAACTTTTGAACTTCAATTCTAAGAACATACTGAATTGTCCAATATAAATTATATCCTGTCTAAATGTCTGTAGTACTGAGCACTGCATTTGTTGTGTAACATTAACAAGCACTAGCCTTTTCAACTCATGAAATTTTGCCAATATTACAAGTATTGGCCAACTATTGCAATCTTGGTCACTAAAATGCACTTCTATTCAACATGATCAATTAACAGTGGCTCTTGTGCTTAAATTGACAAGTATTTTAATACAACTGTTTCAGTTGAATGTTGGTGTTCATGGGGACTAACCGTTTTATTTATTGTGGCTTTTTCCTCCACAGCACATTGAATCTCGCACACTAGCAATTGCCCGGAACATGTCTCAGCAGCTTCAGACCACATGTCTCTCTCTGGTATCCAGCATGCACGGCTTGCCACAGAACATCCAAGACAAAGCTCATAGTGTTGGTGCCATGGCAGGAGATATTTACCAGAACTTCCACTCTGCCTCCTCCTTCAGAGAAGTGTCTGACGGCCTCCTGACCACCAGCAGAGAGCAGCTCCAAAAAATGAAGGCTTATCTGGATGATTTAATGGATTATCTAGTCCACAACACACCACTAAACTGGATGGTTGGTCCTTTTTACCCCCAGTTGGCTGGGTCCCATGGTGAGCACAAATGTGAAGGAGCAGAAACTTTGAGCCAGGAAGACTGAATTGAACCCTAAACAACCATGTTTTTCCTCTTCGTCACTAACTTAAACACTAGACTTGAGTCACTGTTTGCAATCCACGTAAAAAGAAATCGGTTCTCGTGATCCTAAATGCCCCTTTCATATGAACTACAATGTATACCTGAATTTCTTAAGTGAGAAATATTTCTCATCAGATTTCAGTGAAGGTGGGCTTTAGATGAATGTCGCATATAATGTGTGCAAATTGTATATGCCAGAAGAATCACAATGTGCACTTGTCCAGCTATCACATTTTTGTATTTGCAATAAATATTTCAGCATTAATCAACTTGTTTTCCTGTGGTTAGACAAATTGTTTCCTACGAAAGCCTGACTTGTCCTAATGCTGGTAGTTTTATATACAGGATCTGCAGAGATCCAAAATTGCTTGCCTGAATTAAAAGCATGTTTCTTCCATCAAGATCCTGTACAGAAGCTCATAACATGAGCCTAAAATCCAGGTCCTTTAAACTTGGCTGCCTCACATCAGCTTGGAGTTTCCAATACTGTCCTGCTCCCCTTGTTGTACCGTATCCGGGCAGAGTACGCTCACACCAAGGACGGTGTAAAAGGTTGCTACGTCATTGGAGGATGACATTGCTAGTTTTGATTCATAACCCGTGTCTAATATTTGTATTTTTTTTTTTGTTTTGTTTTTTTGTCAAAATCGGCACACAAACTTACAAATATCTCCGGCATGGGGATCACTGAATTAGATCCAAAGGACTCCCTGGTTCAGGTAAGCTAACAAACCATTGGGGGAGGGGAGGAGATGGGGACAGTGATTGTTGCTTTAAAAGGTGTACTGCCCTTAATCTAGTACCTATTTCTGCTTGTGTGTGAGCTGAGGAGCACAGCACTTCCTGTCTTCCATTGGTTCAGTCAAAGCTTTCAGCTAAATACAGCAGCATGAAGATGAGTTTATCAAATCAGTGTATTATCTGTTATCATGACCTCTATATATTCATATACAAATTAATCAAATACAAATGTTTTCGTGAAATTATCATTTGCAGATAATAAATTGCATGTGTTACGGTGCATTTAAAAGGAGGCATTAACTTGCTTGTTAGCTCCTGAGGGACTGAAGTATAGCTATTTTATACAGCTAATATTGCCTTTATTGTTTCAGGGTAACATTGTTAGAGGAACATTCTGTTGGTATGTGAATTAAAAAATTTCCGTTCAACACACTTACTTTCAACTTGTTACCTTTTTTTTTTTTTTTGTTTTCTAAAAGGACTGAGTTCAATGAATCATGTATTGTACTCTGTTGCCTAACAATTGTGAGACTCTGAATTATTAAGAAACAGAAGGGCCATGATAGGGACTGATACAGAGCTCCTTAGTTTGTGCAAAGTTCAATGAACGAGACTAAACTGAATGTGACAGATGAGGAATGTTGCAACAGCATGAAACACTGTGATTCCATTTTCCCCCTTCATGAGTCATCAAAGTCTATTTGGTCCACTTGCACAAAGGAAGTTCTTTAGAATAACCTTTACCCTAATTATTTTTATACCCGGCTCATTTTGACAAATATAGATTTAATGCAAAGATCTACAAGATATGAATTCAATTCTCAGTGATCATTTTTCACGTTCCAATATGTGCATCAAAATGTTGTCTTTGGTTATTGAAAAGATATAAACTTGTAGTGTAATTATACAAATATGCTTTGTACTAGTTCTATAATTTAGCCTTTTCTTCAACCAGTGACCATGAGGAAGTGCCCCCTCCCCCACCAGTGGAACTGTGACCTTCATGTAGACCCTGTTCCAACAAGTGCCATATTGTTCTTGATAAAACTGTTCTTATTACAGACCTGTTAACCCACTAACTTTCTATACATCTCATTAATTTTTACCATCAATAATCTCATAGACTTCAACAGAATGTCACTATTAGAAGGCAGGACCTTTCTGCTAAGAGGCAATATTTTGGTACAGAACTGCAAAATCTCACTTTTTATCCTGTTTAAAAGTTTATATGGCTTTGCATTTCCTTTACACTTACAGTGCGTCTACTGTTAGATACACTGTACACTGTCTTATTCTAAAATAAGAGTCGTATATGACAATTATACATCTGTTACTTTCATTAGACCAGGGTAGTATGTGTCAGTAATAAGAAGTCTCCTGTTTCCCACTATGATTATGAATGATACATGAGTCAAGTGATTATTTTTTTGCGCGATGGCATGATCACGTGACCTGTCTCCTCCAATGAAAGTAAAATTACATTTTCAAAGTGACGCCATTTTTTTTTGTATGCTGGTGGTAAACACACACAACACAAAAAACATACACAAAATTAAAGTTCATTTCCATACCGGGGGAACGTGAACTTTTCTGCACAGTGCTTCAGATGCTGAATCTGAAAAAATGCCCGTGGATCGGGATGTGAGGTAGGGAAGTGACGTCCGCGCCGGAACGTCATTGCCACGCCCCCAAATCATGCCCGCTGCATACCCTGCAAAGCCATGAAAATCTCAGGCTTTAGCAAGATAATTGCAGCGTGGGTGCACCTCCCCTCCGTTCCGTCTGTGTGAGTTTAGACGCAGCCTAAGAGTATCCGAAGTCGGTAAGCAGGCAGGGGTCAGGGCTGGCGGCAGAGTTGCAAAGGTAAGGGCTGGCTGAAAGCAGCGAGGTTAGAGTCACGATCCGGGGTCAGCAACAGGGGAGTCAAAACAGGCAAAAGGGTAAAGCATGACCGCAAAGACCAATAAGAGCTGCAAACATAAGAATTTTGCTCCGTGACTCCCCATAGGAACTGCAGCAGCCTTATATAACAGGCTGTCAGTACCCACAAATTGCCACAGTGAGCAGAACGGGCAGGTGAGTTGGAAAACCCGAACCTCAGCAAAACCCATCACAGATCGAGCAGAATCCTTACACCAAGGAAATCATAGGTATTGAAAGGAAAATCCGTTTTTCCTTCACCCACGCTCGAGAACCGAGAGGAACCTTTCCTTTGCCAGGTACACTGAAGCCTTGTGACTGGATACACTATCTGCACCTGTTTGCAGCAGACTTCCCAGGAAGCTTCACGCCCTGCAACTGTTAAGGTTCATCAAAGATCGAAGATATCAGGCCTGGGAGACGAACCAAATGAAACGTAACGCACGCCAGGTTTCAAATCCTTTGTCTCAATTTATTACTCATAGGGTAATGGTTTTTATACAGAATAAAAAAAGATATTAGTTAGAGGCGTAACATAGGCGTGTCCTGGGCGTATACTAGGTGTGTCTTGGGCGTAGCTTTGATTAGAGGCGTGATTTAGGGGCAGGACATATTAGTGGCGTGACTTTTGAGACGTGTCCCTTTTCAATACAAGCAATGTTCTGAATACATAGCTTATTCATTGTCTGTTATCAAAAGAGACCTTGAGTCTTAGCAACTTTATTTCTCTACCTTGCTTCTCGCAGAGAACCATTCTATTATATTCTACTAAAACACCAGGAAATTGACCTTACAAAAGTATCTAGTGATATCCTGGCCAGGAAGAATGAAATGCAATTTAGCAGAGAAACTGAGTGCATTTATGAATTATATTTCGGCAAAAAGCTGACTACAGAATCTTAACTAGTTATGACCAGACAAAATGGAAGCTTAACATGAGTGCACATTCTGGCCTGACATACTGGTCCTAACAATCCCTCCTTTTTATTCTCTAAAAGAACAAATACCCTTACTAGGTACGCTTCTCTATGACAATGGCCTTATGGGGACCAATAGTATCATAGACTCTGTTCATGGCCACATATGAATTATTAGTTGCATACATGGCGTGAGATGAAACTGAAGGTTTCCTTGAGACAAATGAAAGCATTGCACACTTAGCACAGTGAAAAATAACAAAAATTGCTGCGATTATACTAATCACTACAATAAAACCATAGAGAATTTTCATACCCAATTCTCCAATCCAACTAGTGAGTCCTGACATCCAATTTAAGTTAAGGCCTGAGGATTCTTTACGCATCCTTGCCTGAATTTCCTGTAACTTATCCATATCTTCATGAATAGCGCTAGACTCATCTTCAATATAGGCACAGCACTTCTGTCCTACAAGTTTACAAACACCTCCTTGTGAGGCTAGCAGATAATCAAGAGCCATTCTATTCTGTAATAATACTGTCCGGATCTGCTCTTGTTCATTAGTCAAACGGATGATAGCACACATGTCTGATTAAGAGCATCATTAATATTTACCATAAGATCACTTAATTTAGAATAGAGATCCAGAACACCTAAACAAGGTATAAAAACCCAAGCTGCAATGCGGTTTGAACTAATGGTCCTGGTCAGATCTTTTCGATTTCTCAGCTTCCCTTGGGGTAACGTGTCAGATACATAGAAAGTGGGAAGAATGAAACCCAGATAACAAAGGGCAGTGTGATTGCAGAGTACAATCTTAGTGGCCCACATGCCACACAACCAATAGAGAGAGATATATATATATCATTAAATATTTCTATAGATTAGAATATGTCACATAATCTAAGGGTCAGCTATTTGTGAGAATTGGTGGGGGCTAATTTCTGCTAAGAGCGACTGCACAAACATTCTTCTTGCACACATCTTTCATACTGCATTTACTCAGAATGGCAAAACGGACCAAGATGGCTGCTATGGTCACAATGGCTGACGTGATCCTTTCCTTGTGGTTGACTCACTTCCCTTTGTGACCTCCCACCTTCCTCATATCCAGTCTTCTCAGTCCCCCATATCCTTACGAGACAGTCTATTTAAAGAACAGAACAGTTAACCATTTCATAGTCCTGATGGACCAAGATGTCCAAGTTGTGCATAACTGCATTCCTTTCTTTTCCGGCCATTATATCAGCCCAGTTGATTTCTTCTTTGGTCTCTTCTTCTGGGGGACTGGCGACATCATCACCGCAGAGAGGCATAGCGTCGGTGGGGGTTGCAACGCACTTCTGGATCAGAGTTTTGCTGTACTTAATACATAGAGAGCAATGAGTAGGACAAACACACACATACAAAAACATTCGCTAGTTTCGCTCAAAGCAAATCAATCCAACCACCAAGTCCCCATGGTCCCTAAATCCTGGATAAATACACAACATTGCGCTTTAACTAGGGCGCATACATGCCCCTCCTTTTGAGGCTAAAATATAGTCTAGAGCTATTTTATTCTGCGGGGTCATTAATTTAAACTAAACCTATTCTTGGTTAAATGAGTAAATGTCTGTGGCTGTATGATTTAGGATATCCCTGTAAACCTGTTATACAGTAACCCAACTCCTACATTTGGGAATAAATTCCTTGAAACTTATTCTTCCCATAGACTACTTTTTAGCACTTGTGTATTGGGTGCATCTCTTCTGTTTCTAATTCTACCTGTGAGCAATTAACATAACCGTGTGTTTGACTGATAAAGCATTCTCCCACCGGGATATCATTCTGCAGGAAGATTCTATTAACCTAGAAATCCAAACAAAATAAACAAAGTTAAACAAATAATACCTTATACTATTTTGTCATCCTTATGGGACGCCACGTACACAAACATAATGGAGCATACATTGTAACTGAAAAATAATAAAAACCTGTAAAAATAAAAAGTTCAAAGTTCGTGTGTTGAGGCCTGGACATTTTTGCCTATAACCTTTTTCCCTTGATGATTAGTGGTCAGAGAGTATTGTGTCCATCAAAACACTTATTTGCAGGCGCTGTGTCTTTGTCTTTATTAGCTGTTTGTGCCTAGGCTGGCACTATTTTGACGTGCGTGATGTGTATCCATGATGATAAGAAATTTTTACTGCAATGCTGGTGATGAGTAGCATCTAAATGGCCTTTTCATCTGGGATGAAGAGCGTGCTTGCGTAGAAAATGCTTGACCATTAACCCGTCATGCGTAGGTGCACTTTCAGCTTTAACCTGTGCCTAGAAAGACTCAAAAATATATATTAGTTGCATGCTCTGTATGGAGGCGTGGGTTCGAATCCCACTTCTGACACCAAAACTGAAAGGAAAATCCGTTTTTCCTTCACCCACGCTCCAGAACCGAGAGGAACCTTTCCTCTGCCAGGTACACTGAAGCCTTGTGACTGGATACACTATCTGCACCTGTTTGCAGCAGACTTCCCAGGAAGCTTCATGCCCTGCAACTGTTATCTTCGATCTTTGATGAACCTTATCAGGCCTGGGAGACGAACCAAATGAAACGTAACGCACGCCAGGTTTCAAATCCTTTGTCTCAATTTATTACTCATAGGGTAATGGTTTTTATACAGAATAAAAAAAGATATTAGTTAGAGGCGTAACATAGGCGTGTCCTGGGCGTATACTAGGTGTGTCTTGGGCGTAGCTTTGATTAGAGGCGTGATTTAGGGGCAGGACATATTAGTGGCGTGACTTTTGAGACGTGTCCCTTTTCAATACAAGCAATGTTCTGAATACATAGCTTATTCATTGTCTGTTATCAAAAGAGACCTTGAGTCTTAGCAACTTTATTTCTCTACCTTGCTTCTCGCAGAGAACCATTCTATTATATTCTACTAAAACACCAGGAAATTGACCTTACAAAAGTATCTAGTGATATCCTGGCCAGGAAGAATGAAATGCAATTTAGCAGAGAAACTGAGTGCATTTATGAATTATATTTCAGCAAAAAGCTGACTACAGAATCTTAACTAGTTATGACCAGACAAAATGGAAGCTTAACATGAGTGCACATTCTGGCCTGACATACTGGTCCTAACAGGTATCCTATCAAGGGGGTTACACTCTCCCCCTGCTGAAAACGTGATGACCCCAATAATCCCATTGTGGTATATATAGTGTAACCAGTAAAGGAAAAAGAGGGGTGGGGATTGGGGTAGGAAAAGAACTCTTGCCTCATCCTAACAATAATGGTGGAGGTGCATTGAAGGGATGAATGGTAATATTAATACAAAAAGTAGAAAAGGACCCCTCCTTGGCTGCACTCAAAACCAATGTGTGAATAGGATATATTGATTGAGTATAACACATAACCTTTACTCTATTACATATTTAAAAAAATAACTGGGAAGGTAAACCTAATCCAATTAACTAAAAAGAGAAAAAAACACAGGCGCACACCTAGTGTATTATCGTAAAAAACAATGTTTATGGGACATAAAAACAGACAAATGCCCACTCACAAAAATAGCAAGGAATAAAGCATGTATGAGAATAATCTCAATCACCAACTGCGCGGTCCTCTCAGTGCACCTCGAGGTCCCAGCGTTCTCCGACGTCGCCTCTCCACGCTCTGCGGAAACGGAACCTAGTCACCTCTGCACCCAGAAGAGATTGCCCTCCGGATACCAGCAGTTCAATAAGTTTGTGCTAGCTCTAGTAAACACTCGATCGTTGGGAACCTCGGTAGCTCATACACAGCATGTAAGTCCTTAGCTCTGTGAGTGTATACCACACAATTTAGCCACGCCCCACGCATTTCGTCATAACAATGACTTCATCAGGGAATGCCTGTTAGGTATGAACGCTATATATATATATATATATATATATCTATATCTATATCTATATCTATATATATATATATATATATATATATATATAGAGAAAAGCTAATTAATTAGTCATGCACATATGGTATATATCCAAAACTAATTAGCATTGTACATTTAGTTTGATGAGAGCCCAGTATGAGACTAGCTATTAGGTAAACCTAATCCAATTAACACCTGTTAATGCATGTAGATCCCGAATACTGGTCCCTATATGAGATTGGGGGGGGGGGGGGCTGGGGAGGTAAGGAGTGCAGTGATGGGGGCTGACAGCGAATTGCAAGAATAACAAATAGATATTTGTAACAGTTGCAATGCAACTAATCGTCACACCTTCGCCACACCCCTCATCGCTCAAACATGCAGGCCACGGATCTCGGCACGAACAGGCGCGTGTGACGTCACACGCTCAGTCGCGCACTATCGCACCTGTACTATGTCCCAGGCCTAAGACTTATTATAGAACCAAAGTTACAAAGTCTTTTATATATTGAGGCACAGTTTAAAAGTCAAAATAAAAAAAAAAAATTTCTTCAGTCCTAAAATTGTCAAGGGGCTGATTGATGAAAAGTTGAGGACACGCCAAGAAAGAATATATGTTATAAGCATCTCCCTTCCCCCAGTATAAAGATAACACAGACAGCACAACAGTTCAGTGGAGTCTAAGTAACCAGCTGATAACAGGGAAGATCTGTCAGACTCAGGAGAGTGTCTCGCGGGAGCAGGAGGGCGTGGCCTGCGGGGTATAAATACCCGCGCTCAGAGCTGTGCTGCAGTCAGTGTTCGGAGAGTGGAACGTGAACGTGTGCGGAGGAGTCTATTAGTCTGTGCTTATCGGTGAGTGAATACTTTGCTGGTCTCGGGGGCGGCACTTTTACAGCTTGGCTGCGGTTTCTTGGCACGTCCGTTTTAACATTTTGATGACTCCGGATCCTTTCCTTTATTAAGCCGCAGTCTCATTAGCTTGGACTTTTCTTTCCCTGAGTATCTGTTTGCCGTTATATGTTGCTTCCATGTAGTAATTCTGCACATCTAAAACAAACACTTTAAAGACTTTTTATTTATTTTCAGAGATCCTAAATAGCCCTGGTGTAATATTTGCTATGAACTCTCTAAAGCTATATTCACTGTATTAAATACAGATCAGCAGTAGTGCATGAACATTAGTTTTGGGTGGGAGCTATATATGCATTACCATAATGTAAATATATAAACCTGGGGGCTGCAGTATCTCCTTTATCCCTAGTCCCAGCCCCATGTGTCTCAGATCTGGGGTTCAGTACATGTCTGCATTTGCTCTCAACAATCTCAGTAGTTATATGATCTGTGCTCTTGGTGAGATCTAATGTTGGTTTTATTTTGTCTTCAGATCAAACGTGACAAGATGACTGCAGTAGTGGAGCAACAGCAGGTAGGTGCATTGTGTCTTGGGTGATGTATTCCCTTTCTTTGTCTTGTATTTTGTTATAGTTTCCTCGCCCTTTCTGGTTTATCATAATGACCCCAGAAAGACTGCTTGTCTAATGAGCATTTGTACTGAAGCTTGGCATTAGTTCCATTTTAAACGGAACATCCCACTGCATGCAGCTTTGTTTCATTGTGTTTCCATCCTTCTGTTCCTAGAATGTGGTGGCCAGGTTGGTTAACCTGCCATTGGTGAGCTCCACCTACAATATGGTGTCTTCTGCTTATGTCAACACCAAAGACAACCATCCTTACTTAAAATCTGTATGTGATGTGGCAGAGAAGAGTGTGAAGACCATCACTTCAGTGGCCATCACCAGTGCTATTCCCATCATACAGAAACTGGAGCCTCAAAGTAAGTTTGCCCTTGTCTGTGAGACTAGTGTCATGTTGTGTGAACTGCTGACATGTTTGTTCTGTATGGTGAACCTGGTGTCATTATCCCACACATCAGTGTTCCCTCCCTGAACAAAATAAGGTTACTAAGGTTCTTTAGACTTCTGCAAGTTAATGGTACTCTCGCACTTGATGGATTTTATATGCACAAATTATTCCTGGCAATGTGAAATCCACAATCTGTTCCCAGTTTTAAATAAATTAATTACAAATGTTTTTCCAGAACTGACACTGCAGCTTCCTTAAAATAATCTGAGGTTGCCTCATGGTGTAGGGAAGTGAGCCAGATAGGGTAGTAGTGTAATCATTTTAGGACTCTATTGTTGGCCTGAGTTTTGGGAATGTGTAATAAGTTTCAGACTTGCAATGTGGCCTAAGATAAATAGTAACCCAACTATTTTTAGTGACTTAATAGGCTGCAAGCTTTGCGTAAAATATCAATTGCTGCTGGTTGCAATGCCTGACTTAATTGAATTACTGAATGCTTTTTATTTACTACCTTATGGCATTCTTCAGTGTGTGTGTGTGTGTGTGTGGTGTACTTGATGCATTTCCCCTGCTTCCTTTGATAATGGATCTGGCTATCTTGCGATCATTCTTCTATATAATGTAGTTGTGCCATCAATATCAGACTAAGGACTTTTTTCTCCTAGTTGCAATTGCCGACAACTATGCTTGCATGGGCCTGGATAAAATTGAAGAGAAGCTGCCTATTCTGTATCAACCTAGTGATGAGGTAAGTCAATGAGCATTAAAACTTTTTGGCAAATTTAAAATGACAAATGAGGTGCAAAAGATCATGTATGTCTAGTGCAGTTGGTTTTCATATATTGTCACTCCCTGGTGGCTGTGGCGTGTTGCCGATTTTGTTCTGGTACATTTTTTTTTTTTTTTAATTTTTTGGGGGCAATAGGGCCATTTTGACATGAGGGATAAAGGTCACCTCACATGATCTGTCACTTGCCTTGCAATCTCTACCTCTTTTGTAGATGGTCTCCAATGCATCTGATGCAGTGGCTGGTGCCAAAGACACAGTGATGCACAGCATTACAGGGGTAGTTGATAAAACAAAAGGTGCTGTCCATGGAAGTGTGGAAATGACAAAGGCTGTTGTGAATGGCGGCATTAACACCGTCCTGGGAAGCAGTGTTGTGCAGATGGTGAGCAGCGGAGTTGATACTGCACTGACCAAGTCTGAGACTCTGTTGGATCAATACCTGCCGCTGACGGAGGAAGAATTGGGTAAGTACTTTCAACCTGCTCAGTCTTTGTTTTGGTTATAGCCAGATTCCAGCAACATGTAAAACGGTGTGATTACTTCTGATACCCTCCATCTACAGAGCTTTTGCAATTGGCCTTCTCCTGGACTGTACCTAATTAACTTATATATAAGTACTGAAATGGGTAGCGGTACTATATACTGACCCATGTACCAGTGTCTAAATCCAGATCACAATCTTAACCCTTTTGAGGGTCAGTGCCATGGCCCCCTTGGCAGTGCTGTCACATGACTGGGGGGCACACAGCCTCTCGGTCTTCTCCATTCAGTCACTGGACAGATCATGTCATGCTGACAGTTGCAAAACCTCATTTGGCCATGATGTAGCGATTACTGGGGGCACCCCTGCACGGTTAAATATAAAACATTGAAAACTCCAAACTTAACCCTAAATGTAATCCTTTTTGTTAGCCAAGGAAGCCACAAATATTGAAGGGTTTGAAGTGGGAGCAGAGCAGCCCAACTACTACATCAGATTGGGGTCACTGTCTTCAAAACTTCGCAAGCGGGCCTACCAGCAAACGCTGACTCGGGTCAAGGACGTCAAATGCAGAAGCCAGGAAGCAATTTCTCAGCTACATCACACAGTTGACCTGGTAGGTGCAAGAATTTCAGTGTCTCCGTTCCTAGCCAATTCAGTAAAACCAGTGGCTGAGGTGGGCAGACATGTATGATCGTAGACTTTTAGTGTTAACAGATCTTTCTCCAATGGTATTTCTTTAAAGCAGAACTTTGCCAGGCAATTTAAACTTTTTCTCTTTTGTGCCAGTCTCTGGCAATCTACAAATGGCACCATTATAAAGCTGCAACTATTCTTGGTCAAAGCAAAGACTGCCCCTAATCTTCAGATAACTGAACTTGTACCTTGTGGTCCAAAGCCTCACATGTTGTGCTTCTGTTTCTAGATCGAGTATGCAAGGAAGAACATGGACAGTGCCAACCAGAAGATGCACAATGCTCAAGAGCAACTCTACAACTCATGGGTGGAATGGAAGAGCAGCACAGGACAGTCTGCTACTGATGAGGCTCAAAGTACTGAGGTAAATATGGTGTTTCTGCATTTGAAAGGTGCTCAGGAGCAATGCTGACCAATCCTTACATTCTTTGTGGGGGGGGGGGGGGGCTATAGTGTACAGCCATAGAAATGTTTGGCTGGCCAAATTTAACTTTTGAACTTCAACTCTAAGAACACACTGCATTGTCCAATATAATGTCTCCTGTCTGACATGTCTCTGTAGTACTGAGCACTGCATTTGTTGTGTAACATTAACAAGCACTAGCATTTTCAACCCATGAAACATTTGCCAATATTAAAAGTACTTGCCAATTATTGATTAGGTTGAATTGAAGTGCATTTTAATGAGCCAAGATTGCAAGAACAGTGGCTCTTGTGCTTTAATTGACAGTATTTTAATAGAAATGTTTCAGTTGAATCTTGGTGTACAGGGGACTAACTGTTCTATTGTGGCTTTTTCCCTCCCACAGCACATTGAATCTCGTACACTAGCAATTGCCCAGAACATGTCTCAGCAGCTTCAGACCACATGTCTCTCCCTGGTATCCAGCATGCAAGGCTTGCCACAGAACATCCAAGACAAAGCTCATAGTATTAGTGCAATGGCTGGAGATATTTACCAAAACTTCCACTCTGCCTCCTCCTTCAGAGAAGTGTCTGACAGCCTCCTGACCACCAGCAGAGGGCAGCTCCAAGAAATGAAGGCTTCTCTGGATGATGTAATGGATTATCTAGTCCACAACACACCACTAAACTGGATGGTTGGTCCTTTTTACCCCCAGTTGGCTGGGTCTCCGCATGGGGTGCACAAATGTGAAGGAGCAGAAGCTTCCAGCCAGGAAGACTGAATTGAACCCTAAATCATGGTTTTCCTCCAAGTCACTAACTTAAACACTAGGCCTTGAGTCACTGTTTGCACTTAAAAAGAAATCGGTTCTCATTGTGATCCTAAATGCCCCTTCCATATGAACTGCAATGTATGCCTGAATTATTTTTTTTTTTTTAAGCGCTATCTTCCTGAAAGGATTGAGATTGCTTGAATCCTTATTGCCAATGCAAGCTTAGTTTAAACTCTGCATTGCTCTTTGCTGTTTAGAGCATGTTTTTTCCCACACTATTTACATTGGTATAAATCTTTATCAAGGTGTCAAATTCTTCAAAGATTACAGGAGTCTGATGGCATTAGTGTACTTTACCGTATTATAATATGGTTGTCATTAGTAGAAGTGGCAGTGTGTTCAGGGCTACTCTGGTTCTCCAAGTCTTTGAGGCATTGCATTTTTCATTTTGATCCAAGTACTCTAATGGGGGAAATGTACAGCCTAAGCCCTTCGCTTTATTCTGACCTGAAAGTGAGTGCCTCAACGTACTGGTAATGCTATATTTTATTTTCTATTATAAATATTTCTCATCAGGGGGTTCAGTGAAGGTGTGCTGACATTCATCCGAGTATAATCTGTACAAATTGTATATGCCAGAATCACAATGTTCACTTATCCAGCCATCACATTTTTGTATTTGCAATAAAATATTTCAGCATTAATCAACTTGTTCATGTGATTTAGACAAATTGTTGCCTGACTTGTCCTATTGCTAGTAGTTTATATAAAGTACCTGACGAGATCCTGAATTAAGAGCATGTTTCTTCCATTAAGATCATGTACAGTGGTTCATAACATGAGCCTAATATCCAGATCCTTTAAATGTGGCTGTCTCACATCGGCTTGGAGCTTCCAATACTGTCCTGCTCCTCTTGCTGTACTAAATCAGTGCATTTACATTAAGCAGCTTAGGGGAGGAGTCGCTTTTGATGCCAGAAAATACCATGTGCCCTCTGCATAAGGCATATACCTTTAGCATAGAGGAGACTCGTTGCCAAATGGTGCACAGTGTAATTTGAGCAGCTGTTATGAGGGAGACTACTGTTCTGATTCACCAAGCGGATGTGGGGCGGGGGGAGTGAGAGGAGAGAGAAATGGTGAGTTTGATGTGTAGGGGATGAGTGAGGTTTAAGATCAGTGGTGCCTCTGCTCAAAAAGTTGACCACTAGTGGCCTAGACTCATGATTACTGTCCCACATCCAGTTGCTTCCTGTCTAGAACATTTTAATGCCAGAGGGACATGGCACTACTGGCTGCAGCTATCACCTTACTCTAAACCTTGCCCTGCTAACCTGTGGTACCCTAAACATCTTTACATAACCTTAACCCTATTCTGAACTCATATCACCTACCTCACAGTGTCCATTGGCAGCTGAACAGCTATGGTGAAACTGTTGTGTCCAATTCTTGTTTCTTATAACAATCACTAAGAGATACTTACCTGCTAAAGGGAAGTACAAAGTCTCCAAACATTCCACTTTGTAAGATCTCTAGGACAAGGGTTTTTCTTGTCTGCGTTTGTGTTACAATAAGTGATGCCAAAAGGAGAAATGAGGAGGGATTGGGGAGTGATCGACTAAACCATACTAATTGTGTAGAAAAAATAATGATGATAATAAATTCAATTGATAATGAAAGTAGGTGCAACTGTGAACTGAAGTGAATCAGAAAAAAGTGAGGGGTACAGTGGCCTGTACTCCAAAGAAAATTCACTTAAATGCACACTACCTATATTTAAAACTTAACCTTTAATATCAAATACTTATCACATTTTCTTTTGGTAATATATGTTTTAACATTTAAAAATAAATAAAATAAAGTAACTCGTGCAACCAGGCAGTCTCTAATGTTTAAATGCTCCAATGTGTCATTAAAACTGGAGAATGAGAGGCTGCTAAAGTGCACGCAGCCGGAGTGAGCAACCAAGCCCACCACTTCACTAGTTAGCCTAATAGAATAGTGAATGTCGCAGTGGCCATTAATATCATGTTATATCTTGTTATTGGCAGTATAACCTCCTAGTCAGGTCTTAACCACACCAGGAATCCTTGCCTAGCCACTACACTGATTTTTATATATTGGCTAATCTAGTGAACGGCTGACAAGTACTGTATTAAAACAGCCCCATGAAAGGGGCTGACATCATCAACACGCGTCCAACGCGCGTTTCCCTCCTACTACGGAGCTTCCTCAGGGACAAAATTTGCATTAGGACTGAACTGAACGCTATTTAAACCCTGCGGTCCCCATGGCAACGTAATCGGCGTCCAGTTACCGCGCATGTGCAATAGAGCGCAAGCGCAACTGCTAAGAAACATAACGGACCAACCTTTCAACACTGATTGGCAGGGTGCTGCGATTAAACCTCCCCAGTAGTGGTAGTGGCGGAAGGATTGCCAAGACTCTTAAATATGTCTCATACTGCTCGATTATCGCAGCGAAGGTCAAGGGACTAGTGCGCATGCGCAAAGTGCCGTGCTTCCCCACTGACTATCAGGGAACACTTGCGCAGTGTAGGCAGCTGGATGGGGCTAGTGCGCATACGTGACCAAATAGACATATTCTCTCTGACACCGATATAAACGTAACAAGCTTGAACAG
Organism: Ascaphus truei; assembly: GCF_040206685.1. Lineage (NCBI taxonomy): Eukaryota > Metazoa > Chordata > Amphibia > Anura > Ascaphidae > Ascaphus > Ascaphus truei. The sequence continues at coordinate 133,457,419 of NC_134483.1, read as the reverse complement.
GGGCTTATTTGTAGCATCAATGCGCATGTGTGGGCAAAGTTATTACAAGGCTCATGCCCACACACCAATGCGCATGTGCAAACAAAGATAAACAGATTCCCCTAATTACTAAGCATCCTCAATACCGGATAACAGAGAACAGGGCAGTAGTAGCACCCCAGAGTTGGAATTTGTCCATGTGTTCAATGAGGAGTTATCTATGTATACTGACCATATCTTATTATGGATCAGATACATAGATGATATCCTATTGTTATGGGATGGCCCTCAAAATCTTTTACTTCGGTTCGTGGAACATCTTAACAATAACACACTGAACCTGAGACTAACAACTGATTTTAGCACCACATCCATCACCTTCCTGGATCTGAATATTTATGTGGATAGCGACCGCAATATTCAAACCAAAGTTTACAGGAAGAGTACTGCTACTAATAGTTTGTTATTGGCACAAAGTCAACATCCGCCTAGTCTCATCACTGGCATCCCCACTGGGCAATATCTCCGCCTATGCAGGAATTGCTCTACAATTCAGCAATTCATCACACAATCCAAGGAACTACGAGAATGGTTCCTGAATCGTGGGTATAAAATGAAAACACTCAATAGAGCCTATCACAGAGCACTTCATAGTGATAGAGACTCTCTCCTATCCTCCAATACACCTAAGAGCAAGGATAACATCATTAGATGCATCGGCACATATAACAAACGGTGGTGGGCTATAAAAAGAATCTTTGCCCGACACTGGCACCTGCTCTCATCAGATGTCGATCTAGTGAAGGTGATTGGCCAGAGACCGACAATCACCAGCAGGAGATCTAAAAATGTGCGTGATAGATTGGTGCATAGTCACCATCAGCACGCCAGGTTGGAAATGTGGATTAGCCCCATCAAAGGGATGTATCGGTGTCAGGGCTGTAAGGCTTGTAAATATGTCACTCTAGCCAAGTCCTTTGAGAATAATGACAGTACACAGCAGAATAACATAGACAGTTTTATTAATTGTCGTACCACTAATGTTATATACCTTCTCACATGCAAATGTGGGAAGAGGTACGTTGGCAAGACCACAAGACAACTACGCAGGCGTATACTCGAGCATGTAAATTCTGTGAAACACTCCGCTGAAACGCCAGTCGCGAGACACGTTACACAATTTCATGACGGAGATGTTGACAGCCTTAAATTCAAGGGCATCTATCAGCTCAGGTTCCCAGTACGAGGGGGTAATGTAGATCAGATGCTCTTGAGAATTGAAGCTGAGTGGATCTACAAACTAAGGACAAGGAGTCCGAATGGACTTAATGAAGGATTTACCTTCACTCCTTTTATCTGATCCCCCGTATACGTCTGCCGTGTGGTACTTCCCACGCACTGATAGAGATATCTATACTACTTTATTCGTATCTCTTACCGCGTTATCTATCTGACTGTCAAAATTGACTGTAACAATTATCTTTGTTATGTATCACAGAGCTATTCTTCCGCTATGTCGTGTTAGCTTACCATGGTTTTGTATAAACTGATATTATTAATGTTTATTCATTCACTCAAACTAGTGACTATATTACCTAATTATGAACCCAGTCTATCTTCAGTATTGGGTTCGTTAAAAATGTGTTATTGATTCACACACATAATTCATTACGACAAATTTGATTTTTCTAAAATGTGTGCGTTTCTGCTTATTTTATTTATCATTAAAATTAGTACTGTATTTAATGATGTCTCTGCACCTAACTTAGGGCTAACTGCTGCACATATCTGATGTTCAACTCTGGGGTGCTACTACTGCCTCTGTTCTCTATTATCCGGTATTGAGGATGCTTAGTAATTAGGGGAATCTGTTTATCTTTGTTTGCACATGCGCATTGGTGTGTGGGCATGAACCTTGTAATAACTTTGCCCACACATGCGCATTGATGCTACAAATAAGCCCCTGTTCAAGCTTGTTACGTTTATATCGTTGTCAGAGAGAATATGTCTATTTGGTCACGTATGTGCACTAGCCCCATCCAGCTGCCTACACTGCGCAAGTGTTCCCTGATAGTCAGTGGGGAAGCACGGCACTTTGCGCATGCGCACTAGTCCCTTGACCTTCGCTCCGATAATCGAGCAGTATGAGACATATTTAAGAGTCTTGGCAATCCCTCCGCCACTACCACTACTGGGGAGGTTTAATCGCAGCACCCTGCCAATCAGTGTTGAAAGGTTGGTCCGTTATGTTTCTTAGCAGTTGCGCTTGCGCTCTATTGCGCATGCGCGGTAACTGGACGCCGATTACGTTACCATGGGGACCGCAGGGTTTAAATAGCGTTCGGTTCAGTCCTAATGCAAATTTTGTCCCTGAGGAAGCTCCGTAGTAGGAGGGAAACGCGCGTTGGACGCGTGTTGATGATGTCAGCCCCTTTCATGGGGCGGTTTTAATACAGTACTTGTCAGCCGTTCACTAGATTAGCCAATATATAAAAATCAGTGTAGTGGCTAGGCAAGGATTCCTGGTGTGGTTAAGACCTGACTAGAAGGTTATACTGCCAATAACAAGATATAACATATGGTATTAATGGCCACTACGACATTCACTATTCTATTAGGCTAACTAGTGAAGTGGTGGGCTTGGTTGCTCACTCCGGCTGCGTGCACTTTAGCAGCCTCTCATTCTCCAGTTTTAATGACACATTGGAGCATTTAAACATTAGAGACTGCCTGGTTGCACGAGTTACTTTATTTTATTTATTTTTAAATGTTATCACATTTTCCTTTGGTAATATATGTTTTAAGTATTTGATATTAAAGGTTACATTTTAAATATAGGTAGTGTGCATTTAAGTGAATTTTCTTTGGAGTACAGGCCACTGTACCCCTCACTTTTTTCCAAAAGGAGAAATAGATCCAAGGTAGCAAAGCATTCAAATGTCCATGGATAATCATACCAGTGACATGAGTCATGATTGTTAATACGTCAATTTTAATGATAATTCTTGGAAATAGGGTATCAATTCAAATATGTAACAGTGAACTACATGTAGTGATAAAATAAAAATGATAAATGTCCACTGTCTACCTGATATATATATATATATATATATATATATATATATATATATATATATATATAAAAATCAGCGCTAAAGGATTTATGTAAAATATGAATCTAAGAAATGAGAATTAACACACAATCCCAGTATTAAAAAAAAGAGTAGTGAAAATGCTTATACCCCACTGCGTGATGCACGCACACACAAGAAGTGGCTGTATGTGAGTATTGTTTCTCCCCCATCATACAGGGGGAGTTGCTGACCAGAAACAGTGCTACAGGTGAGACACTCTGTCTGGTGGAGTACTGCACGAGACTGCTTTATGCTTATGCAGGTATTTGTCTCCACCTTATGGACAATTATGAATTATTGAAGTCTCGTTGTTTTCTATTGCACTGGGTCCAATATCTCTCTCAGCATTATTTCGCTTTTTAATCACGAGATATGTATATCAATTGTTACTATATGCATCCATCTTGCTGACCACTGCCATTTGGATTTGTATCCTAAACACTTATCCCGCATATAACACGGACATTTTGGTCAAAAGCCACAGGCTCTGGAAACCGCAATGCGTAGCGGGAAAACAAACAGGACACCTCTGTACATCTGTACATCTGACGTCTTGTGCGGATTTCCTCACGGCATTGCCGGAAACCCCCCCTGGGTTTTCCGATCTACATCTGGAGTTGACAGAGTCTTTGCCTGAGGTTGTGGCGGTGAGGTGTAAACCGTAAAGGACTATCATAATTGCATTTATTCCCTGCCCTTTCCACTAAGGATAGCATTAGAAAAACAAGAGTAAGATCTTTCAAACTCTGTGAAATAAGCACACACTTCTTTTTTGACTAGGCAATAACACAATATTTCTATTTTGGAAGAAATTTTAAATGCAGATGCTTTATTACATTTTTCTCAAATAATCCAAGGACTTTGAGTCATTTTATTCTGTTGTGGAAAGGAAAGCCCTAAAACTTGGACTAGATAAACCAGTCCTGCACCCATGTGTGGGTGATAATCGTTCATTTCCAAAATCATATACGGTTTGGTGAACTTCATTTGAGTGCGAAAGCTCTTGTGACATTTTCCAGACATCACTAGGCAAGCAAGGGTTGGGTGTCAAAAGCCTGAGGGTGGGGCCAAGGAGAGAGGAAACAGCATGGAGCAAAGAAGAGGTGTGGGTCGAGCAAGCATTTGTGTGTTGTGCGTATCTCGAACAATGATGAATGAGTTGCAGTTGCCTTTGCACTTTTGCTAGGATTGAACGCAAATACCTACTAGTGAAAGGTTATTGGGTATATTGTTCAAAAATGCATCCTCATGTTTACATTGGAAACTGACCAAAAGATATGCGACAAACTGCTCATTTAATAATGTAACTTGAATCTAAAAGATCGGTGCTTTTTGTTAGCAGCTTAGTTAAACAATGCAACATGCAAAGGATATACAGTGGTGTGAAAAAGAAAGTACACCCTCTTTGAATTCTATGGTTTTACATATCAGGACATAACAATCATGTAATCCTTAGCAGGTCGTAAAATTAGGTAAATACAACCTCAGATGAACAACAACACATGACATATTACACCGTGTCATGATTTATTTTTAAAAAATAAAGCCAAAATGGTGAAGTAAATGTGTGAAAAACTAAATATACCTTATGATTCAATAGCTTGTCGAACCACCTTTAGCAGCAATAACTTGAAGTAATCGTTTTCTGTATGACTTTATCAGTCTCACATCATTGTGGAGGAATTTTGGCCCATTCTTATTTACAACGTTGCTCCAGTTCATTGAGGTTTGTGGGCATTTGTTTATGCACAGCTCTCTTATTGTCCAGCCATAGCATTTCAATCGGGTTGAGGCCTGAACTTTGACTGGACCATTGCAACACCTTGATTTTTTTCTTTTTCAGCCATTCTGTTGTAGATTTGCTGGTGTGCTTGGGATCATTGTCCTGTTCCATGACCCAATTTTGGCCAAGTTTTAGCTGTCGGAATGATGGCCTTACATTTGACTCTAGAATACTTTGGTATACAGAGGAGTTCATGGTCGACTCAATGACTGCAAGGTTCCCAGGTCCTGTGGCTGCAAAAAAAGCCCAAATCATCACCCATCCACCACAGTGCTTGACAGTTGGTATAAGGTGTTTGTGCTGATATGCTGTGTTTGGTTTTCGCCAAACGTGGCGCTGTGCATTATGGCCAAACATCTCCACTTTGGTCTCGTCTGTCCAAAGGACATTGTTCCAGAAGTCTTGTGGTTTGTTCAGATGCAACTTTGCAAACTGCCGTGCTGCCATGTTCTTTTTAGAGAGAAGAGGCTTTCTCCTGGCAACCCTTCCAAACAGACCATACTTGTTCAGTCTTTTTCTAATTGTACTGTCATGAACTTTAACATTTAACATTTAACATGCTAACTGAGGCCTGTAGAGTCTGAGATGTAACTTGGGTTTTTTGCAATTTCTCTGAGCATTGCACGGTCTGACCTTGGGGTGAATTTGCTGGGACGTCCACTCCTGGGAAGATTGGCAACTGTCTTGAATGTTTTCCACTTTTGAATAATCTTTCTCACTGTAGAATGATGGACTTTAATTTGTTTGGAAATGGCCTTATAACCCTTCCCAGATTGATGGGCAGCAACAATTGCTTCTCTAAGATCATTGCTGATGTCTTTCCTCCTTGACATTGTGTTAACACACACCTGAATGCTCCAGACCAGCAAACTGCTAAAACTTCAGCTTTTATAGAGGTGGTCACATTTGCTGATGATCAATTAATCAAGGGCATTTGATTAGCAGCACCTGTCTGCTACTTGGCATCTTAATTCCTATGGAAGCAGTATGGGTGTACTTAGTTTTTCACACATAGCTTCTCCATTTTGGCTTTATTTTTGTTAAATAAATCATGACTGACACGGTGTAATATGTCATGTGTTGTTGTTCATCTGAGGTTGTATTTACATAATTTTAAGACCTGCTAAGAAACAGATGATTGTTATTATGTCCTGATATGTAAAATCATAGAATTCAAAGAAGGTGTACTTTCTTTTTCACACAACTGTATGTATGTGTGTATATATATACTGTATATTGTACATTTATTTCACTCTACTCCCCCTCATCTCTCTCTTTCACGCTTCTCCTCCCTTCTCTCTCACTCTTTATCCCCTTCTCAACCCCTTCTCTCTCACTCTTCTCTCCCCTTCTCTCTCACTCTTCTCCCCCCTCCTCTCTCACTCTTCTCTCCCCTTCTCTCTCACTCTTCTCCCCCCTCCTCTCTCACTCTTCTCCCCCCTCCTCTCTCACTCTTCTCCCCCCTCCTCTCTCACTCTTCTCCCCCCTTTCTCTTCTCACCCCTTATTCTTTTCTCCCACCCTTTTCTTACTCGTATCCCCCTTTCTCTCTTCTTCTTCTCCCCCTCTCTTCTTCCCCCCTCACTCTTCATCCCCGCTTATCTCTCACTCTTCCCCCACTTCTTGCTCACTCTTTTGTCCCGCCCCCTACCCCTTGTCTGTCGCTTCTCTCTTTCCCCCCTCCCCCACAGGCCTCCCTCTGCCCCCCGGTGTCCTACCTCTAGTGTGGGTTGTTGTGGTGCACGGGTGCGACAGAATGAGCCCACCCACGCAGTGATTACAGAAGTTGCCAAAATTCCGGTGTGGGGCATTCCATTTTAGGCTGCGCTTATAGTGCTGGCGATGCGACCGTCGCGTGAAAACAAATGCATTGTTGCCGTCGTCGTCAGCGGCGCTTATAGTGCACGCGACGGCGATGGAGCGACAGTGCTACCAAAAATCTGGTAGTCACTGATATTTGATTTTTTTCGGCGACGGTCTCCCCTTGCAGCCGATCAGGAGCTTCTCCATGTCTCTGCCCTCCCCCTTTTGTGACATCACTGGCCTTGTAACCAGCGACGTCACCTAAACTTAAAATATAACTTTTGCAATGGCGACGGCGACTGGTGACATCATCGGTCGCGTCGCTGGACTATAAGCGTGGCCTTAAGCATGCTGCAGCCACTCTCTTGCCTCCGTCGCTCTTGCAGCTTCCGCCGTCACGTGAGACAAGAGAGGTTTGGAGAGAGGGCAGGCCGCAGAGAAGGGCTCAGGAGAGAAGGTACGTATTTTGACCACCCCTGGGTTAGAGGGTCTTAGCTGTAGTTATATGGAGTTATACTTTGCTTAACAGTATAACTATGCATATCAAAGAGTGGGAATAAAGTGCTAATATAGAGCTGTGTAAGTTAAAAACCTTGACATACTCTTCAACTGTACCTACAGTATGTAGCAGGTACTGTACAAATTTTCACTATGTTTTATTTTGTTTTACTTACCTGAACCCCTGGTTCCCTGGAGACAAGCCAGGTCAGGTCTGCTCCGGTGTCCAGTAAAAGGTTGCTACGTCATTGGAAGATGACATTGCTACTTTTTATTCATAACCCCTGCCCATATTTGTAGTTTTGTTTGTGTCAAAATCAGCACATAAAAACTTACAAATATCTCCGGGATGGGAGATCACTGAATTAGATCCAAAGGACTCCCTGGTTCAGGTAAGCTAACAAAAATAATTTGGGGGGTGTTAGGACCAGTAGGTCAGGCCAGAATCTGCACTTGTGTTAAGCCATCCATTTTGTCTGTTCATAACTAGTTAAGATTCTATAGTCAGCCTTTTGCTGAAAAATAATTTCTAATGTATTCAGCTTCTGCCAAGTTACATTTCCTCTTTCTGCTCAGGATATTGCTAAGATACTTTTTATACTATTTATATTGTCAGTTTCCTGCTGTTTTAGTCAGTAAACAATAAGACTGGTTCTTTTAGAGAGGCAGAATCGTATAATTTAGTTGCTAGAGATTCAAGGTCTCTTTTGATAACAGACAATGAATAAGCTATGTATTCAGACAGTGTCTGTATTGGGAGAATCACGTCCCAAAATCATGCCACTAATATGTCCTGCCCCCAAATCACGCCTCTAATCAAAGCCACGCCCAAGCCACACCCAGGTTACACCTATGTTACGCCTCTTACCAAACCCCTCTGTTTTCCTGTATAAAAATCCTAATCCTATGCTTAATAAATAAGACAAAGGAATTTGAAATCTGGCTTGCGTTACGTTTCATGTCCTTCGTTTTCTGGGCCCGTGAAATCATCACAATCGGAGATAACAAGTGTCAGTGCGTGAAAAGCTTCCCGGGGGAGTCTGCTGCAGGGTGCAGATGTGTGTATCCAGTCACAAGGCCTCCAGCTCTTTTGGCAGAGGAAAGGTTCATTTCAGGGGGGTGGGGGGTAGGGGGGAGAGGATGGGGACAGTGATTGCTGCTTTAAAAGAAGATGTACTGCCCTTAATTTATTGTACCTATTTCTGCTTGTGTGTGTGAGAGCTGAGGAGCGCAGGACTTCCTATCTGCCATTCGTTCAGAGTCAAAACTTTCAGCTAAATACAGCAGCTTGAAGATGACTGGTTCGATAAACTATCAGTGTGTTATATGTGTTATAATGACCTCTATATTACATATTTGAAAGTATACAAATGAATCAAGAAATACAAATGTTTTATTTGTGAAATGATCTTTTGCAGATAATATATTGCATGTGTCATGGTGCCTTAAAAGGAGGCTTTAACTTGCTTGTAAGCTCCTGAGTAACAGAGAGACTAAACTATACCTATTTTATACAGCTGCACCACCCTGAGGAAGATCCCCCTGTGGGATCGAAACGTTGGAGTTATGTGCTGTATTTAATACATTTATTTTCATTCACCTGAGTGCTGTCTCCCTTTTTGCTGCTATGCGGTAATGTATACTTTTATTATTTATATGGGACATGCACCTATTCATTATTGAATTTCTATTGGAGTGCCAGTGATTTTTTATCACATATTTTATACAGCTAATATTGCTTTTACTGTTTCAGGTTAACACTGTTCCTCTGTGACATCACTCAAGCACATGTGACATCACTCAATCACATGTGGCATCACTCAATCACCTTATTTCACTAACATTCTATGAGAAAATTATTTTCTATTCAACATACTTACTTTCAACTTAGTCCTTTTAGAAAACAAAAGGTAACTAGAGTTGAATGAGTCATGTACTGTACTCTGTACCTGTTGCCTAACAATTGTGAGACTCTGAATTATTAAGAAACAGAAGGGCCCTGATAGGGACTGTTACAGAGCTCCTTAGTCTGTGCAAAGTTCAATGAACGAGACTAAACTGGATGTGACACAGATGAGGAAATATTGCAACAGCAAGAAACACTATGATGACTCATTAAGGGGAAAATGTAATATGTAAGTCTATTTGGCCCACTTGCACAAAGGAAGTTCTTTAGAATAACCTTTAACCTAATTATTTTTATAACCTGCTCATTTTGACAAATATAGATTTAATGCAAAGATCTACAAGATCTTAATTCTATCAGTGATCATTTTTCACATTCCACTATGTGCATCAAAATGTTGTCTTTGGTTATTCAATGGATATAAACTTGTAGTGTAATTATACAAATATGCTTTGTACAAGTTCTGTAATTTAGCCTTTTTTTCTTCAACCAGTGACCATGAGGAAGTGCCCCCTCCCCCACCAGTGGAACTGTGACCTTCATGTAGACCCTGTTCCATCATGTGCCATATTGTTCTTGTTAAAACTGTTCTTATTACAGACCTGTTAACTCACTGATTTTCTATACGTCTCATTAATTTTTACCATCAATAGTCTCATAGACTTCAACAGAATGTCACTATTAGAAGGCAGGACCTTTCTGCTAAGAGGCAATATTTTGGTACAGAACCGCAAAATCTCACACATTTTTATCCTATTTAAAAGTTGATATGGTTTCGCATTTCCTTTAAACTTACAGTGCATCTAATGTTACAGATACACTGTACACTGTCATATTCTGAAATAAGAGTCGTATATGACAATTATACATCTGTTACTGTCATTAGACCATTCTAGTATGTGTCAGTAATAAGAAGTCTTCTGTTTCCCACTATGATTATGAATGATACATGAGTGAGAAAACTCATCAGCCATAAAAATGTACTGTGCATCCAGATGTGGAAAAGTAATACAAAAAAAATAACTAGTTGTTGAAGCTTACGTAAGAAACACTTTTAGCATTGAATACATATTGTTTAAGCTGCTGGTCCATGCTATCGATTAGTTCAAAATAGGTTGGAGACAGTGGTTGAAATATGATGGTACATGGTTGTATGTGTAACCCCTTTTTATTACCCGAACCGTATGCAGGCATATATCAGGGCTAGAACCAAACAACCGGCCAGGAGCCTGGTTAGGTCAGACAGTGTGACATGACACGTATTTGAATAGCATGGTTTTGTATTAAGGAAATAACCTCCCAAACATCCTGTTCTGATCGTATTACGAGGACCCAATATTACACTCATACAGTTTACAACAATAGTAAACCTCTGTGTTTATCGCAGTGATGCTGTCCCTCAGTGTCTATCTTTAAGTCTCAATGACCCCATATTAAAAAGGGGCCCTTGTGGGTGCCGGAAAAGCATTGGAGCTCATTTATATGTTGGGTTGTATAGTTGCAGGCCTGTTTTTTCGCAACGACTTTGGAGAAACTTGTATGTGCAGTCAATGGTACTGTAGGGTTTAAAGTGTGAGCCCCTCAGAGTTTACTCATGACTCCCTAGCAACTTGTCTTTGGACCTTGGCTGTCCTTTTTTTGGCTGCTAACAACCCGGCTGAATTGGGATGGTTCCGGTCTCATGCTGATCTTTGCCACCACCACTCCTTGGAACAGTGGTCGCTATCCTCCCAGTCTCTGTCGCTCTGCCCTCCTCATGCTCCACTTGGGACTCTTAATCTCTCCTCTCTAAACTCCTCCACTCCTGATGCCCAATCACATGAACCCTTCTTTAGGTTTTCAGTCATTGGCTTGAGAGCCTGTCCAAGTGTGTCGGAGATCATCTCAAATCAGGAAGCGGACCCGCAGAGCTCAGGTTGGGATGCAAATAAACCGACCAGAGCCCAGGGACAGAGTCCTGTAAGAGTATCCGAAGTCGGTAAGCAGGCAGGGGTCGGGGCTGGCTGAAAGCCGCGAGGTTAGAGTCATGATCCGGGGTCAGCAACAGGGGAATCAAAACAGGCAAAAGGGTAAAGCGTGACTGCAAAGACCAATACGTGCTGCAAACGTAAGAACTTTGCTCAGTGACTCCCCCTACGAACTGCAGCAGCCTTATATAACAGGCTGTCAGTACCCACAAATTGCCACAGTGAGCAGAAAGGGCAGGTGAGTTGGAAAACCCGTCACAGATCGAGCAGAATCCTTACACCAAGGAAATCATAGGTATCCTATCAAGGGGGTTACACTCTCCCCCTGCTGAAAACGTGATGACCCCAATAATCCCATTGTGGTATATATAGTGTAACCAGTAAGGGAAAAAGAGGGGAGGGGATGGGGGTAGGAAGGTGTAGGAAAAGAACTCTTGCTTCATCCTAACAATAATGGTGGAAGTGCATTGAAGGGATGAATGGTAATATTAATACAAAAAGTAGAAAAGGATCCCTCCTTGGCTGCACTCAAAACCAATGTGTGAATAGGATATATTGATTGAGTATAAAACTTAACCTTTACTCTATTACATATTTAAAAAATAACTGGGAAGGTAAACCTAATCCAATTAACACAAACAAAAACACTAATACATTCTAAAATACACATATTGTATAAAGCACTATATATAAATGACCGTGTATCTTGGGGTTACCATATGACCTATGCATCAATTATATCGAGTTGATACTCTGTAACATGGATGGATTGTTGCCAGTAAACAAATACCACAAGAGCAATGTAGCCATTGAGTTGGCATTCAGTCTCTATTACTACCAGCCTAATCTTTACAGAATAATATGCTGATTGCAACAAAATGAGTTTATAGGCTGTGGTGTCCTTAGTAGATAGCAGAATAGTTCACTGCATGCAACAAGTTTAAGTTGATAAACTGCTTTAAGAGAAGAGTCATTTAAAAAGTCTGTGTATGGAGTATTAATCCAAATAGGCTCTTACTGATGGAAGAATTTTACATCAGAATCTGCTGCATATTGAGGTTTAGCAGAGAAGGGGAACACATCAGGTGTTCCAGGCACCTTTTAACTTCCAATAAGGAGTGCCTCGCTCCCAGGAGTTATATGAGCAAAAGTACTGGACACATTAGGGAGGGAAAGATGTACACACGGGGATAGATCCAGATCGTGGCTAGTACCGGTGTTTATATTCACACCATTAAGTAACCGCCTCATAAAGTTCTTTAAAAATGCTCCACAAGGGTCAGCGTGATTATACATTTTTCTCAGCTCCACATCAGACCTACTCAAGGATTGACTATTTTCTGGGTACTAAAGATATTCTCCAGGCATCCTCCCAGTCGAATATAGGATCAATATCTTGGTCAAACCATGCCCCTATCGAATTAGTGCTCTCTCTCCCCTTCGGTAAAAATAATCGATATAATTGGAAACTAAATGACTCTACCGAATTCGCCAGATGTATAGAGTACAATTAAGCAAAAACTTATAGACTATTTTTCAATAAACAAAGGCTCCATGGCCTCCCTGACTATGCTATGGGAAGCCCATAAGGCGTCAATTAGAGGGGACCTAATATCCATAGCATCATACAAGAAAAAAGTTAAACAAAAACAATATAAAGCTCGTTGGAGCAACAACATAAAAGCAACCCCTCAAAAAAACTTCTTAAACTTTTTAGACAAAACCAGGACTGAACTTAAGCAGATCCAATTAGATGAAGTAGAGAGAGAGAGCTAAGGTGAACAAACCAACGCTACTATGATAAGGGCAACAAGGCAGACCGGCTATTGGCTAACAAGCTTAGAGGTCTAAGGGTCAAATCCCAAATCCCCATGATACGAACCAAATCAGGACTAAAAACATACGACGAAAAGAATTCTCGGATTTCTACACTAAATTATAGAATCTAAATTATCTCAGGGTCCCCATACAGGGTCCGAGGCAATATCTGAGTATCTTAAAAAGTGTAATCTCCCCGTACTAACACAGGAAGATTCTCAAAGACTAAAAAAGAGAATTTCACAGGAAGAACTTTCAGATGCTATCAAACAATTAAAAATAAATAAAACACCAGGCCCGGACGTTTTTTACAACCTGTACTACAACAAATTTAAGGTGGTGCTATCCCCGTTTATTCTTCAAACTTTAAACTCATTTTTGGAGGAAGTAGCTGTCCCAACCTCAATGTCCATGGCCAGTTTGGCTATTATACACAAAGAGGGAAGGGATCCACTTCATTGTGGCAACTATAGGCCTTTATCCCTTCTTAATTCAGATCTAAACATTTATAGTTACTGTAACAGGGGACTTATCCCTGTTCAGTAATGTTCCTTTAATCTAGTAGTGTGGTAGTTAATTACTAAACATCACCTGCCTGATTAGATTGTTTACAAAAAGCCTGCCTTTAAGACAGGAAGTGACTCTCAGCTCTGACTGAGAGCTGACCTTTGGAGCTGACCGGTCTTGAGCTCTGCACAGCAGAGCTGATTTCAAGACACAGGGAAAACTACTACACCTGAAGCTGAACCAGGAAGTGAGAAGATTATCCCTCCAAGAAACAGATAAGACTTTTATTCTTAAGAGACTGCTTATATCTGCTTATTTTCATGCTATATGTTTTGGGGCTGCGAGACATGCTTAACTAATGGAGATGTGAACTAATTGCATAGGATTTCACTAGAAATACTCCCAAGTGAATGGAAGCTTTGTTCCCCCACCTGTGTTTGGATAATTTCCTGATGATAAGGAACAGGCACAATAAAGCCTATTATAATTTCACATTATAAAGCCTCCTAATTGTGTACCTCTGTGAACGTCCGTCTACATTACCATTTTTCGAACAGGCTGAACCCGATTTTGCCGAGCCTGATCCATATAGATCAAGTAGGGTTTGTCTCTGGCAGACAGGCCTCGGACAACAGCCGAAAGATCATAAATATCATCGACCATGTGCACCTGACCGGTACAAAGGCTATTCTGCTAAGTTTAGACGCAGAAAAAGCATTCGATAGAATAAAGTGGACATTTTTGGATCAAACAATGATAAAATTTGGATTTTCGGGCCCGTTCCTAGAAGGCGTTAGAGCTCTTTACAGGACGCCCACAGCGGATGTCAAGCTTATGGGAGGAGACTCAAGCCCCATAAAAATTAAAAATGGTACCAGACACGGCTGTCCTTTGTCTCCGCTCCTCTTCGCTTTGTCAATTGAGCCCCTCGTGGCTACAATTAGAGAAGATCTTAATTTAAAAGGAATAGAGATTGGGGGGACAAGTTACAAAAATGTCTTTATTTGCTGATGATATTATACTAACACTTGCCAACCTGTTGACATCCCTCCCTAATTTACAATCTCAACTAGACCAGTTCGGCAAAGTCTCAGGTTACAAAAAATGCAGGTGGAGGCTCACTTGTACAATAAAAAGTTTATTCTGTAAGGGGATCACAGATCACCCCTAAACAGCTACAATAACCACCACACCAATGCGTTTCGGGCCATGTGACCTTTATCAATACACTTTGATAAAGGGCACACGGCCTGAAACGCGTTGGTGTGGTGATTTTTGTAGCTGTTTAGGGGTGATGTGTGATCCCCTTATGGAATAAACTTTTTATTGTACAAGTGAGCCTCCTCCTGCATTTTTTGGCAGTGCGCTGCCTTTTTCTGCTTTACCTGCTCTTTGTTACCTTGCTGGTGGATCTGCACGGCTCTCAAGAAGGAACCGCAATAGGACCGCACTGGAGGATGAAGCTGAATAATGAGCTACCCTTGTGGGCTTATGCTATCACTCATTAAGGTTATGGGACAATTTATGTACTATATTATTGTGTTAGTGTACACTAGGTACTAGTCCCTGTCCCCAATAGGGATTATACATTTATCACTAACCTCAGTGCAGAGGTCCAGGCGGATAAACTTATATATATATACACATATGTATATGGGACTGATCTGTTTCTGATGCGCCGGCCACTTACATCTTACAGACTCATGGAGAAACTATCGGCACAACTGAGTCAAAAAATGGAACAATTTTACAAGATCTGGGATCCATGGCCCCAGAACTAAAAATAAAAGTGGGGACTAGTATATCAAAATAAGTACAACTGAATTTGAAGGGCGGGCGGGGCGGAGGCAGAGGGAGATATTAGCTCCCCTGTCCTCTTCCCCCCATCCCAGTCCCATAAATATCCTCCCTCCCGGTCCCCTCCCCCCTTCTACCCTCCTCCCCCCCCCCTCTGTCTCCTATTTGTTCTTTTCTCTCTCTATCCCTTTTTTAATCTCCAAAGGGTTTCGCAAAACGTTGCTTTATAAATTAGGAGAAAAGATCCTTGGTTAAAGAGCTGTTAGAATAAGAAGGTTAATTATATGTTTTGTTTAATGGCACCTTTCCGTCTCAATGCACAAAAGTTGTTGTGAGGATACCTGTTCAAAAATGTTATTCTAATACCAAATTGTGAAGCCCTGTGCAAACCAATAAAAAAGTTTGAAATAAAAAAAAAATGCACCACAATCTGAGTATTGAGTATCCGCTCCCTTTAGAGAAACACTCTAGATCAGTGGTGCGCAAACTGGGGGGCGTGCCCCCTTGGAGGGGCGCCAAATTATTTTGGGGGGGCGCAGGCTGTGCGGCGAAACCTGGGGGTGGGCAGAGCATTGCACAGGCGGCAAAACAGCTCAAGCTCCGTGCTGCTGCTCCCTGTGCTTGCAGCGGGGGCGGGGCTTCTCTCTGCACACAGACACAAGCCCTCCTTCTCTTCCTGTCTGTTTACTCGCTCCAGTGTTCGGCAGCATGGGGGACCGGAGCATGCTGTACAGTAGTAGTACTTTCACCTGGGGGGGGGGGGGGGGGGCGGGGAGGGAGTGTGTTGTGATATGAGTGTGTGTGTTGTGATTGAGTGTGTGTTGTCTGTGTTGATTGTGATATGAGTGTGTGCGTTGGTTGTAATTGAGTGTGTGGTATGTGTTGTGATATCAGTGTGTGGTGTGTGTGTGTGTTGTGATTGAGTGTGTGATTGTGTCTGTGTTGTGATATGTGTGTGTGTGTGTGTGTGTGTTGTGATTGTGTGTGTGTTGTCTGTGTTGGTTGTGATTGTGTTTATGTGTGTTGTGATTGAGTGTGTGTTGGTTGTGATTGTGTGTGTTGTGATTGAGTCTGTGTTGTGTGTGTTGTGATTGTGTCTGTGTTTTGATTGAGTGTGTGGTGTGTCTGTGTTGGTTGTGATTGAGAGTGTGTTGTGATTGAGTGTGTGTGTGTTGTCTGTGTTGATTGTGATTGTGTTTGTGTGTGGTGTGTTGTGTTGGTTGGGATTGAGTGTGTGTTGTGTGTGTTGTGATTGTGTCTGTGTTTTGATTGAGTGTGTGGTGTGTCTGTGTTGGTTGTGATTGAGAGTGTGTTGTGATTGAGTGTGTGAGTGTGTTGTCTGTGTTGATTGTGATTGTGTTTGTGTGTGGTGTGTTGTGTTGGTTGTGATTAAGTGTGTGTTGTGATTGACTGTGTGTGTTGTGTCGGTGTTGGTTGTGATTGTGTTTGAGTGTGTTGTGTCTGTGTGTGTGTTGTGATTGAGTGTTGGTTGTGATTGTGTGTGTTGTGATTGTGTGTGTGTGTGTGTGTGTGTTGTGATTGAGTATGTGTGTGTGTTGTCTGTGTTGGTTGTGAGTGATTGTGTGTTGTGTCTGGGTGTATGTGTTGTGATTGAGAATGTGTGCTGTGTCTGTGTTGTGATTGTGTGTGTATGGGTGTTGTGATTGAATGCAACGGTGCACAAACTGGGGGGCGTAAGCTCTCCCAAGCTTGCCGCTTGGGGAGACAAACAAAATTGACTTTGAAGCACGCTCCACAGCAGTCAATGCACACACACACAGCCACACTCGCGCACACACACACAGCCAAACAAACACACACAGAAATAGCCCAGATCCATGACCCCCTGATCGTGCTTGCAAAATTATGCAGGACACACTGTGCTCATGCTTGGAGAGTTGGTGATGTCACCGCTCTCAGCAGCAGCGTGGACGCAGCCTAATTTTGCTTGCACGAGCTATTGAAAGAAGTATTTAGACATATTTGTATTTGTATTGTATACCGTTTAATAAAGGTTTTTTTTTTTTCATGTGATTTTGATTACATCAGGCAGGGGGGGCCCGAGAAATTTCATGGATGAAAAGGGGGGCTCGGCATAAAAAGTTTGCTCACCCCTGCTCTAGATGATCCGAGAGTGTCCTCTTTCTACAACATCTGTGACGTAACTGATGGTCGCCATACACCGACGCAGCTTTCGCATTTTTGACGCTTCTTCCTGGGTGGGTCTGCCTCGCTACAGAACGGGGGTTTAAATAGCCGAGTGTTGTCATGGAGATTGGGAGGGTCAGCTAACTAAAACATTGCTGGACAGAATCCTATTGTGTTTGATAGTGGATCGTTTTGATATGCACTATGTATGCAGGGTCGAACCATACAGCTCGCACTCTGTTAGAAAGTCCAAGGAAGATGAGTCCTAAGTGATAAGGACAAAAGAAGGTAATATTTAAAGAAATTTACATAGAATGTGATAAATCAGTCATAGGTATAAAGCTCCTATGGTGCACTTAGTGTAATTTTGGCTTACATGGAGGTAGAGAACTATATACATGAGCTGGGTCATACAATAAAGCTAGTACACTATTAAGAGCACAGGGAACATGGGTCCTGGGTGGTATGGAAATAATGGGACATTATAAACATATATAACAGGGTATGTCCCATAGTTCCTTTCTTTCCCCACATAGTATATTTGCGATGTAAGTCTTGTTAATTTCCAGGCAGTAGCAGATTAATCTATGGGCCAGTGACCCCCTTCTGCTATCCTATAAAGTGAAAGAAGAGAGGTGGTGACTCATGGCCTGTGTACAGCCCCTTAGAGGTGGGTACAGTTCATGAGCCCGCCCCTTCCAGAGTTTTCCTACGAAGAGCATCAAAGTTAGAGGAGTCTTCCTCTGCTCTCCAAGGAGAGAGGAAGGGCTGCCAGCCTCTCCCATTTCGAGGATGAGCTGGCCCACTCTAGGTCCAAGAGGCCTTGAGAACACCAAGACTCAAGGCCCCACACTACCAGGGCAGCACCATCTAGAAGTCCTGGGACTTCAGAGAGACCATGCTGCTATGAAGAACTCTTGCAAGTATACACCACAATAAATCCTGCTCAACTATACCTCTGCCTGGTGTCAGTTCCTGGGCAGGAGGGGTAAGGAGTGCAGTGATGGGGGCTGACACCCATACACCCTGGGTTCCATCACAGCTGCAGGCGCTGAAACACCAAGAGAAGAAAAACACAGAGATCAACTTAAGCCTGTCCTGTCATGTCACATTACCACCTAAGCAGATGACTCAGTACTCCTGGTATAGCACCACACACCTGGTAATGCTTGTAGATCCCCAGTACTAATCCATATTTGAGATGGGGCGGGGGGAGGAGGGATTAGGGGGACAGTGTTACACATAATTGTGCATACATTATGATGAATTGATCATTGTTATAAGTCCTCCAAAGTGCACTCTTATCTATTTTGGATGACACAGAGTGAGTTCACCAAGTTTACTAAATGTGAAATATCCTGGGTCTGATAGCGAATTGCAAGAATAACAAATAGATATTTGTAACAGTTGCAATGCAACTAATCGGCACACCTTCGCCACGCCCCTCATCACTCAAACATGCAGGCCACGGATCTCGGCACGTACAGGCGCGTGTGACGTCACACACTCAGTCGCACACTCGCGCATCTGTACTATGTCCCAGGCCTAAGACTTATTATAGAACCAAAGTTACGAAAATAAAAGTTTTTTTTTCCCTCAGTCCTAAAATTGTCAAGGGGCTGATTGATGAAAAGTTGAGGACACGCCCAGAAAGAATATATGTTATAAGCATCTCCGTTCCCCCAGTATAAACATAACACAGACAGCACAACAGTTCAGTGGAGCCTAAGTATCCATTTCCCACTGTATGTTAATGTAATGAAGCTGCAGCAATAAGTCTCACACACACAGCGCCAGGATCTCTGCCCCTTAGCAGCCTTTACCCAGCACCAGGGACACATGCAGAACTAGCTGTCCGGTGACGTCACTTCGCTATTCCCCCAGCCAGCTGATAACAGGGAAGATCTGTCAGACTCAGGAGAGTGTCTCGCGGGAGCAGGAGGGCGTGGCCTGCGGGGTATAAATATCTGCTCTCAGAGCTGTGCTCTAGTCAGTGTTCGGAGAGTGGAACGTGAACTTGTCCGGAGGAAGCGATAGTTCTGTGCTGATCTGTGTCTGCAGCGGATACTCGGGTGAGTGGATACTTTGCTGGTCTCGGGGCGGCACTTTTACAGCTTGGCTGCTGTTTCTTGGCACGTCCGTTTTAACATTTTGCTGACTCCGGATCCTTTTCTTTATTAAGCCGCAGTCTCATTAGCTTGGACTTTTCCTTCCCTGGGTATGTTTGCCGTTATATGTTGCTTCCATGTAGGAATTCTACACATCTAAAACACAAACTCTTTTTAAAGACTTATTTTTTCAGGGCTACTAAATAGTCCTGGTGTAATACTTACCGTGACTCTAAAACGATATTCACTGTATATTAAATACAGATTGGCAGTAGTGCATGAACATTAGTTTTGGGTGGGGGTCCTATACATGCATTTCCAAAATGTAAATGTATAAACCCGGGGGCTGCAGCACCTCCTGTATCCCTATTCCCAGCCTCCATGCGGCTCAGATCTAG
Organism: Ascaphus truei; assembly: GCF_040206685.1. NCBI lineage: Eukaryota > Metazoa > Chordata > Amphibia > Anura > Ascaphidae > Ascaphus > Ascaphus truei. The sequence continues at coordinate 133,437,574 of NC_134483.1, read as the reverse complement.
GGTTCAGTACATGTCTGCGGTGGCTTTCTCGGCAATATCTCAGTAGTTATATGACCTGCACTGTTTGAGATCTAATGTTAGATTTATTTTGTCTTAAGGTCTCACGTGACAAGATGACTGCAATAGTGGAGCAACAGCAGGTATGTGCATTGTGTCTTGAGTGATGTATTCCCTTTCTTTGTCCTGTATTTTGTTATAGCTTCCTCACCCTTTCTGGTTTATCATAATGACCCGAGAAAGACTGCTTGTCTAATGAGCATTTGTACTGAAGCTTGGCACTAGTTGCATTTTAAACTGGACATCCCACTGCATGCAGCTTTGTTTCATTGTGTTTCCATCCTTCTGTTCCTAGAATGTGGTGGCCAGGTTGGTTAACCTGCCATTGGTGAGCTCCACCTACAATATGGTGTCTTCTGCTTATGTCAACACCAAAGACAACCATCCTTACTTGATGTCTGTATGTGATGTGGCAGAGAAGAGTGTGAAGACCATCACTTCAGTGGCCATCACCAGTGCTATGCCCATCATACAGAAACTGGAGCCTCAAAGTAAGTTTGACCTAGTCTGTGAGACATTGATGACTTGTGCCAAGAAACAGGGAATGTTGTGAAATAACTGCTGATATGTTTGTTCTGTAGAGTGAACCCGTGCTCTTGCCGTGACCTGTATTATATTCAAACAGATCAGTGTTCCCTCCCTGAACAAAAATAAGGATACTATGGTTCTTTGTGCTTCTGCAAGTTGATTGTGCTGTCCCACTTGGCATGTCTTGTGTGCACAAATTGTCCTTTCTGTTATCATCCTGGCAATGCAAAATCCACAATCTGAGAACAGCATTTAGAATTGATTTCTTTTAAAACTGGGAACAAAACTGTGAGTGACTGTAGCTTCCTTGACACAATCTGAGATTGCTTCATGGTGTAGGGAAGTGAGGCAGATAGGGTAGTGGTGTAATCATTTTAGGGCTATTGTTGGCTTGAGTTTTGTGAATGAGTCATACAAGTTTCAGACCTGCAATGTAGACTAAACTATTTAAAGTTTGGGTTACTATTTTCAGTGGCCAGTGTTGTGGAAGATATTAATTGCTGGTTTAAGTGTATTACAACATGTTTTTAACTACCACATTATGGCATTATTCAATCCAATATTGCTGCCTGGATAGCCTTGGTGAGCTTTGTTCCTTGAGTAGTGTCAGATTTACAGTACTTGAAGCATTTCCCAGTAAACTAGCTTAGTCTGACATTTCTCCTATCTATGGCACACTACCTTTCACCTACATTTCACAATGGATTTGGCTTTTTTGCTATCCTTCTGTAGAATCTAGTTGTGCCATCAGTATCAGACTAAGGGTGTTTTTTTTTTTCTTCTAGTTGCAATTGCCAACAACTATGCTTGCATGGGGCTGGATAAAATTGAAGAGAAGCTGCCTATTCTGTATCAACCTAGTGATAAGGTAACTCAATGAGCATTAAAACTATTTGGCAAATTTAAAATGTTAACAATCCATGTTTGGTCTTTGTCATTCCCTGGTGATGGTCTTATTGCAGATTGTTTAAGCTTCTCCAAAAGTAATACTCTGTTCATTTGTGTTCTACCCCACACTTGTTATAGCACTACTCTAGTAAAACAGTGGGCTTAATTCAGTAGAACCCCCCCCCCCCCCCCTGTTTTATTTTATTTTGGTACCTCTGTTTTGGCAAAAGGGTCACTATGACAGATGAGGGATAAAGGACACCTCACGTATCTGTCACTTACCTTGCAATCTTATCCTCTTTTGTAGGTGATCTCCAATGCATCTGATGCAGTGGCTGGTGCCAAAGACACAGTGATGCACAGCATTACAGTGGTAGTTGATAAAACAAAAGGTGCTGTCCATGGAAGTGTGGAAATGACAAAGGCTGTTGTGAATGGCGGCATTAACACCGTCCTGGGAAGCAGTGTTGTGCAGATGGTGAGCAGTGGAGTTGATACTGCGCTGACCAAGTCTGAGACGCTGTTGGATCAATACCTGCCACTGACGGAGGAAGAATTGGGTAAGCGCTTTCAACCTGCTGTTTGTTTTGATAGCAAGATGTGCAGCAGTTTTTGATAATTTGTCGCCATCTACAGAGCTGTTGTCATTGGCCTTCCTCAGTACTGCACGAAATGTACCTGTACATACTTTCTGGGATGGGGAAAGTACAACTATATACTGAACAAGAGAATATGGGTGTTCCCAGCACACTGAATATGACATTGAAATGTATTGGGGGGAAAAAAAGCAACTTCAGCACAGTCTTCTCCCATTGTCTTATACCTTTTATTCTCCATCTTTTGTCATTCCCCCTTATCTCCACTACATGCGTTTGCATATACACCATTTTTGCACAATCATGAGGCAGCATTATTGTAGCATTCATAGTGGGGTTTTTTTTTTTTTTTTTTTCTCCCCCTCCTCCCTCCCCCCCCCCCCCCCCCCCCCCCCCCTACACTTCAATTTGGCATATCCAGTGTTGAATTCTCCTTTATTCAGTGTGCTGGAAACACCCAGATTGATTTGGAACAGCTCGGGGTTCCACTTGTTCCTTGGCACCTAACACATAATATTCCGATTATATTTTGGAGTGCTGCATCATTTTTATATAATGAACGATACATTTACAACGGGGGGTACCCAAAGGGTTAAATGGGAAACACTAAAGATTAACATAACCCTATATTCTTTTGTTAGCCATGGAAGCCACAAATATTGAGGGGTTTGAAGTCGGCACAGAGAAACCCAACTACTACATCCGATTGGGGTCACTCTCTTCAAAACTTCGCAAGCGTGCCTACCAGCAAACGCTGGCTCGGGTCAAGGATGTCAAATGCAGAAGTGAGGAAGCCATTTCTCAGCTACATCATACAGTTGACCTGGTAGGTGCAAGAATTTGTCTCGTTTCCTAGCCAAAACTGTACTTGCTGTATTACCCCGCTCCTCCCTTTAGAAGTTTGCTGGTAAAGGATTAGATTGCTCCTTCCACTTGGGCTAAAATATACTAGTGACACGTTTACATTTGGAACCGAAGTCTGTGGATCCAAGGAGTCATTTGGTTGCATCTTTTGAGCAAAACATGATTCAAGGTAAACTGTTTGCAAGTACAGTATCTACACTGAAAATGTCATTTAATGTCATATGGACTAAAATTTGAAATATGCAAACACCCCCGAATGGGTTAAATAACTGAAGCATGTTTTTGAGATTTGGTGCAATTAAAAGCTGTTGCACAATCACGAAAGCATGTTTCCTTTAACCCCTTCAAGGCCTTTTTGCATATTTCAGTTTTAGTCTATAGGACAATAAGAAATGACATTCAGTGTGTAGGTACCTTCTAAATGGAGTCTACTGTGACAAGGTTGGCAAGTTTTGATAGTCCATCAAATGACTCCTTTGATCCACAGACTTGGGTTCTAAATGTAAACATGTCGCTAGTATATTTTAGCCCAATTGGGAGGAGCGCAGGAATTGTCTGTTTTCCTTTTCCTAGCAAAGTCAAAACTGTATGTATGTCCTTGAGCAGAGTGGCCCTTCTCTGTAGAGCTTGTGGTTCGATAGCCTCACAGGTTATGCTTCTGTTTCTAGATTGCATATGCAAGGAAGAACATGGACAGCGCCAACCAGAAGATGCACAATGCCCAAGAGAAACTCTACAACTCATGGGTGGAATGGAAGAGCAGCACAGGACAGTCTGCTACTGATGAGGCTCAAAGTGCTGAGGTAAATCTGTTTCTGCATTTGTACTTGAAAGGTGTTCAGGAGAAACTATGACCCTTAAGCCTCTTCTCTCCCAACCCCCCCCCCCTTTTTTTTTTTTTTTTTTTATTCTAAATATATTCCTAGACCTGTTTGGCTGTGCAAAAGTTAAACTTCTGAAAGAAAGCTGAATTGCCCAATATAAACACAACTGTTTAAAATGTGTCTAATACAGAGCACTGGATTCTTTGTTACAACCACTAGGCTTTTAAACCCATGAGTTTGCAATACTTGTAATTACAACCTTGTCTCACTAAAATGCACTCTGCTATTAAACCTCATCAATAACACCAACTCTTATGCTTAAAACAACTTCTGCTAATTTAATAAATGTTTCACAGTCCTAACAATAATTATTTTTTCACAGCACATTGAATCTCGCACACTAGCAATTGCCCGGAACATGTCTCAGCAGCTTCAGACCACATGTCTCTCCCTGGTATCCAGCATGCACGGCTTGCCACAGAACATACAAGACAAAGCTAATAGTATTAGTGCCATGGCTGGAGATATTTACCAAAACTTCCACTCTGCCTCCTCCTTCAGAGAAGTGTCTGACAGTCTCCTGACCACCAGCAGAGGACAGCTCCAAAAAATGAAGGCTTCTATGGATGATGTAATGGATTATCTAGTCCACAACACACCACTAAACTGGCTGGTTGGTCCTTTTTACCCCCAGTTGGCTGGGTCTCTGCATGGTGAGCACAAATGTGAAGGGGCAGAGACAACCAGCCAGGAAGACTGAATTGAGCCGTGTAAACACTTTGCATGTGTTTTTTCCTGCTGGTAACTTAAACACTAAACTTGAGTCACTGTTGGCAACCCACTTAAAGAAAACAGAGCGGTTCATTGTGAGCCTAAATGCCCCTTCCATGTATGTCTGCCATCAGTTTCAGTGAAGGTGTAGTCTGGGAATTATGACATTTACAATGTGCACTTATCCAACTATCATGTATAATGTTTTTGTATTCGCAATAAATATTTCAGCATTAACCAGCTTGTTTGTGTCTAGACAATGTCTTCAAAAGCCTGGCTTGTTCTATTGATGGTACTGTAGGAAGTACATGCAGATATGCTCTTAACTCTGGCAAGAAATTTAGAATGTTTCTTCAATCATGATCATGCAGAGTTGTTCATAACACAAGCTTAATATCCAGATCCTCTTTATTTAGCTGCAGTCTGTTTCCATTTCCAATGTCCTTCTCACCTTGTTACATGGTGATCGGCACTAGAGCTGTACAGTATTTATGTGGATCTTGGTGTGGGAGCTCAATCTATGCCAGCAACTGTTCCCTGCACTAGGGTGAGTGCAGCCAGCAGAAGAGGGTGGTGCAAAGGTCAAGCCCCTGCCTTTAGCATAGAGGAGTGCCTCTCCAGAAAATATATGATGTACCTACTGACAGGTTTGGGGTGTGGGGAGGCTAGTGATTTTGTAGGGTTTAATGTGCTTTTGATTTTAAAGTATGAATCTGCTGTGAGAGGGGGGGGGGGGGGTGAGGAGTGAGGATGAGAATGGGTGGCTGTCTGCTTGTGAAAAGGAAGGCAAGGTAGGGGTAAGTGAGGTTGAAAAGCAGGGGGGCTCCTGCTTAAAGGTTAACTGTTGGCTTAGATTCATTGCTACTGTACCACAACCAGTCACTTCTGGTCTAGGTTATCTTGATGCCACAGCAGTTAATGTGTCCTGTAACCTTATGTGTCCTGTAACCTTAAGTAACCCTAATGCTAATCCTCTCGCAGCCATAAATGAAAACTAAGTGGCAGTCAAGTGTCCCTTGGCTGAACATCTGGTGACGTGGCTACCTTTATTTTAATAGTACCATTCCTGTTGCATCTAACAACCATTGTAGCCAGGCATTACCATGTACTGTACTTACACTCACCTGCTGTCTGAGTGTCCCAACATTACACTTGGATTGTAAGATATTTAAGGCAGGGAATTTGTCTTCTATTCTGATTTTGTTACTTATTGAATCGAATGCCTGCATGGTCCCTTTTCTAAAGAACAACGTACTGTACACTAGGCATTATATAGACAGACACATGTCAGACTAGTTCCTTTTCAGGAGTATTGTAATTATAAAATTGACAATTTAAACTATACAATTTTTAATACAATGATCTTACAATGTAAGTCACAAGCTCTGTAGACTTTACTCTGCTTTTAGATATGTATACTGTATCATTATATGGCACCATGCAGGTATATAGCAATTTACAAGACAGATAATATAACACAATGGGAATAAGTGTTTGAGTCAAAATAGGAAAAGGAGTCCCTGCACCAACGAGTTTATAATCTAAGTGGGGTGAGCTTAGACAGTAGGAGGGTGTTATGGTACAGTAAGTGTCTGCAAGGACCAAGGTCAGTGCATATGAGATGTAGTGTCAGCCAGTGGAGCTACCCATATGTTATAAGAAAGGTCCTAAAGGTGGAAAGAGGGTGCTAGTTGCATATTGACGAGGATCATTCCAGAGGTATGAGGGAGAGAGCTTTAGCTACAAAAGTGTAGACAGAAGACCTGAGCAGAACGCAAGAGTCGAGCTGGTATAGCAAGAAATTAGAGATGAGATGTAGGACGGGCAGAAAAGCATATATTATTTAAGAGGGGGAGAATTTTGTAAGTAATACGGCATTTAAAAAGACGCCAGGAGAGATGCTGAGAAGTGATTCTAGCAGCATTTAGGATAGATAGTAGGGGAAGGAAGGCTGGACAGTAGGTAGTAGAGATGGGAGAGAATGAGGGTCTCCGTTAATGTTTTAGCAGTAGAGCTACAGGAAAGGATGTCTTTGCAATGTTATGGAGGAATAACAGGTTTTAGGTACATTGTGAATGTGATGGCATCAAATTTGTCCCCTAGGCAGCATGCTTTGTGATACTGAGTGTATGATAGTGCTGCCAACAGTAATGTAGGAGGCAGAAGTAGGGCAAGACTATGGAAGAAGTATGAGGAGCTTTGTGTTTGACATGTTAAGGTTGAGTTGGCAGAGGGCTATCCTGGATAATACAGCGGAGAGACATTCAGAGACTTTGGTCTGTACATCAAGTGTAAGGTCAGTGTTGCAAAGGAAATTTGTGTCATCAGCATGGAGGTGATATTTGAACCCAAAAAATGTGATAAGGTCACAGAGAGAGAAGAGGTCCCAGGACAGACCCCCTGGGGTACGCCCACAGAGATTGACGGAGGAGTTGTCAAACGGGACAAAGTACAATGGGAAAGGTAAGAGGAAATCCAGTATAGAGCCCGATTACAGATACCAAAGTTATGGAGAATGTGAAAGAGAAGAGGATGGTCCACAGTATCAAAGGCTGCAGAGAGAGGTTAAGTTATATGAAAACAGTGTAATGGCCTTTGTCTTTGGCAGCATGGAGGTAATTTGTTATTTTAGTGAGGGCTGTTTCAGTGGAATGAACAGTGCGGAAAACAGATTGTAGAGGATCTAGGAGAGAAGAGGTGGTGAGAAAATACAATATATAGCAACAGAGCAATCCAAAGCAACGATAAGTTTTTGTTGCATCATCATTCACTCGTTCACCCCCTGTGGCTTAAGTTGGTTGTGTTTTTGTCCTGAAAAGTATCCATGTTTAATCAAGGGCAATGAATGTCAAGAGATTGGGATTGGGGGGGGGGGGAAAGGAGGAAACTATTGCACTATTTGAGTCATGTAAACTATGTTTAACAGTAATAATGCATGAAACAAAATCACTTGAACCAGTTGAATAGCTTGGGCAGGGCCTGATTGGACAAGGCATGACAAAGTTACCCAGGCTCCCACCCATGTTAAATGTCAAACCATGATATGTTACGATCCAGCTGTGATCAAGTTAGGAAATCAGGGGTTGACATTGAACATTTACATTGAAGCCAACCTATCCACTCTCTGAATACATACTGTGGAGTTTGGGAGTGACTCTGCCGCAGTGAATTCTGGAGGCAACCTTCTTGTGTTTTGGCAGTGATTGTCAGTGGAGTCTTGACATGGGGTGCAGTACACCAAACCTTGGCACAAAGGACAAGCAGCTGCTCTCCTTAATGCTCCTTCCTTACTTCCAGCCCTGACCAGGTAATGTCTTTGTGGAGTCTGTTTTGTGTAGATTACATCAGCAGCACCCAGTCTTGTTTTTTTTCATGGGTTGGGGGGATTAAACCCCACCAAGACTACTGTTTGATAAATGATTGGATACCATAATTGAAAAAGTATCAGGAGGAAAGAGTATATTTTTGCCTAAACAGAGAAGACCAAGGCGTTTTCACAGTTCTGACTCAAGCCGATAGATTCAATAACAGGGATATGAGAGCCTATAGACAAAGCAGGGACTTCACTAGATCAGCACCCTGGCGAGGAGGTCAGAGTAACCTTTTTCGTGCCCCAAAATGAAGACGTACTCACTTAAGAGGTTCTAAATTTGTAAAAAAAAAAAAAAAAAGAGACATACAACCGTCTTGGGTTGGGGCAGAATCTGTAATTTCCAAGACGCTTGGACGCAGTCAGTCACAGACTCATGGGTGATCAGCATAGACACTGGAGGCTATTTTCTGGAATTTCAGACAGTACCTGGAAGAAACAATTTCGGGAGGTCCAAGAAACAAAGAAGCTTCTTTAGCCTTGAAAGAAAGCTTAAACAGTTTACTCAATAACAGAGCAATAAAACCAGTTCCATCACACCAAAGGTTTCAAGGCAACTACTCCGTACTGTTCCTGGTATGAAATGAGAACAATCCTTTCAGGGCAGTCCTTGACCTAAAAATTTGTGGCTATTTTTGGAGAAGTAAAAAAGTTCCTGATGGAATCTTTGAGTACAATTATCGCTGTGGTAGATCACAACGACTGGATGGTCTCCGTGGATGCCTACTTCCATGTTCTTATAACGGTTCTTCGTCAAAAATATCTGAGGTTCGCAGTAGTCATTATCAATTCATTGTGCTTCCTTTCGGTCTCGCAATCTCTCCAAGAACGTTCACAAAGATGCTAGTATCCTTAGTTGCAGAGTTAAAAAAAGTGGCGATATAATTTTTTTTTTTAGAATTACACAAAGAAAAAGCATCTGCATTTAATTTCTTTAAAAATGAATCTTGTATTGCCCATTGAAAAAAAGTGTGGGATTGCCAGTTTTGAAGTTCTTACTCTTGGTTTTCAAATGTTAACTTTAGTGGAAAGGGCAGAGAATAAATCCAATTATGATAGACCGTTATGATTTATCAAACAGTAATGCAAACTTTGCCCTTCCCCGTTCACCAATCGGTTTTCTCACCTTTGGACATCCTTTCATCTTTGAACACCGATGTCTATGCAGACATCCCGGCACCTATGTAGATGCCCGGGCTGACTGTATAGACATTAATACAGATTGTATACAACATTAAAACACTGTCTTAATAAACTTTTTCTTTTGGGGAACCATATATATGTGGGGGAAATGGGTCTGGGATAGTTGGGCTCGAAAACCAGGATTCTGGGGGACATTGTGTACCCCGGTGTAATTCACCATGCGTACCCGCAAACCATGCCTGCACGTCGTGGAGAATTATGGGACTACCGGTAGGTTTGTCCCACGAACTCCAGCAAACAAGATAAATATATTTTGACACAAATATCCGACCTAAACCTCCCACTCCCAAACGTTCATGTTTATTGGGGAAGGGGAACATGTAAAACCCCTAACAGGTCAGGTTTTCATATGCATTACATTGTTCCTGGGTTATGGTCCTACTTAGCTGCCAGAGACCCACGGTTTTCAGGGGTAACCAGTCGGACTCCAACTGGCTACATGTACCATCACACCTCCATAACCTGCTTCTTGGTACGGGGGACTGGCCAATCTAGGATTGCCTCCACTTTAGCAGGTTCAGGTTTGAGGTGACCCCCACCCACCCGATGCCTGAGGTACAATACCTCTGCCATGCCTACCAGGCACTTGAATGGTTTGAGGGTTAACCCGGCTCCCCTGATCCTTTCCAGCACCCCTGCTACATGCTCTAAATGCTACATGCTCTAAATGTGATTCCCATGAATTACTAAACAGAGCAATATCATCCAGGTATGCCCTTGCAAAACTTTGCATGCCCTCCGGTAACCGATTGACCAGGCGCTAGAAGGTAGCCGGGGCATTCTTCATCCCAAATGGCATAACTAAAAACTCATATAAGCCACTCGGGTTGATGAAAGCTGACTTCTCCTGCGGCTGCTGGTTCAAAGGAATCTGCCAGTATCCTCTGGACAGATCCATGGTGGTCAGATACCATGCCCCTGCAATCTCATCTAAAAGCTCATCAATGCGGGGCATGGATGTAACGCCTGTATGCCCGCAGACCTGGCCAGTCCCCAGTACTGAGGTGGGTAAGGGTATAACACGCGTGGGCGTGGGTGTGCCAGGAGTGTGGTAGTAGTGTTGCCGGGCCTGGGGAGTAAGGGTTAATGTAATACTTGCAGAGTCCGGGGTGCCAGAGGTCGGAGGGTAATATCCAAGTGCCAGAGTCCAGGGGTTGGAGAGAGCAGCGTAGTGATGTCCGAAATCCAGGGTTCAAGGGCAGGAGAGAGCAGCGTAGTCAAGTCCAAAGCAGAGTTCAAGTTCAAGCCAACGGAATCCAAGCAGGGGCAGGGACCGGAACCAGGGCTGAAATAGACAAGGGAGCTGGGCATAGACACTGCACACACAGGAGCTACAGGAAAGCTATGCAGAGCAATGACTGAGAGGACAGAGTGGGGTTATATGGGAAGAAGGGCCAATAGGAATGAAGGGAGGAGCAGAGGTTTGAGTGGGTACTTGCAAGCGCCAGGAGTTTGTTCTGCTGGGTGGGGTTCATAAGAAGCACCTGCTGCCCAGGGATGAATTCTCTGTTACGGGCATTCTTGTCATACCAACACTTCTGCTTGGTCTGAGCTGCCTGCTAACCCCATGAGCCTTTGTAACCAGTCTCTGAGATCTACTACATACTGTACTACAGAAGCATCAGTATCAGTAGTTTCCCCTTCCCATCCCTCACGGAAGAGATCAAGCGGTCCCCGGAAACGACGACCATATAGAAGCTCAAAAGGAGAAAACCCTGTGGTACCTCTCGGTATGCAAACAACAAATGTTGCAAGCTTGTACAAATGCTTGCAGCTTTTGCTTCAAAATCCCATTGAACCGCTCTCACAGTCCATTTGTCTGGGGTGGTAAGGGACAGTACGGAGGGCTGTCACCCCGCACATAGCCCAGAGACACTGGAGCAATTCATACATTAATTGCGCCCCTTGTTTAGTTAGAATCTCACTAGTGAACCCTACCATAGTAAAAATCCCTCAGTGCTTCAGCTATCTTTCTTGCTTCGATTGAGGATAGTGCTATAGCCTAGGGTACTGTGATGCCCACACCATGTTGCAGTTTCTTTTAGTCCAAATGTAAGGCCGGAAACACTTGTATTTCTTTATATGAGGTTTATTTACAGGGTTAAATGATATAATAACAGGCCCATCGTCCCTTTAAGTCAAACAAATCATAAAATAAAATACCTATTCCCGTTAGGGAAAATAACTCAACTTTGCTTCACCCCTTTCTAACGACAGCTGGCCAACTATACTGGCTCCCAGCTTAAAACATGCCCTGGCATATGCAACAATGTATACAGTCTCTGCACACAACAATAAAGGGTTTTCCTTATATGTTAGTCCATTGGAGCATCTGTCCCTGCTTCAGCACGGCCTTTTGTCCTTCCATCCTAGGGGAACTCGTCCCCACGTGAGCTCAGAGAAACTGTCCCCCATATGTCCCCTGTCAAGGATAGGACATACCAGCTTCAGCACGGTGTGTCATCCTTCCTTCTCTCTGGGATTCGAACCCAGGCAGTCCCAGCAGACTCTGCAACCACCGTCCAGCGGGTCTAAGGGCTGTGCCAGCCTTCCTTGCTGGGGAGCACTTTCTATCTCCCCCCTTCTCTGGGGAAAACAGTCTCTCTCTCTGTCTGTCTATCTCTCTCTCTCTCTCTCTCTCTCTGTCACTCTCAGCTGTGTCTCTCTGGCAGCTCTCTGTAGTCACTTCCTGACTTTTAAAACTCCACGAGCAATCAGATCATCAGCCTTCTCAATTAGGCAGCAGCTGCTACTGGCTACTCTAGGGAAGATTAACTCCCTGTGTGTTGGAAAGGTCCTATAGGTGCCCTATTCCAGCACCTAGAGGACAGTGATGGTATCACAGTTCCTGGTTGCAAAATCAACCACTGTGAGGATGTAACACTTCCCTGACCGACTAGGGATCATAAGAGGACCGACTAGGGATCATAAGAGGACCCACTATGTCTACAGCTACCCTCTGGAAAGGCTCACTGATCACTGGTAGAGGTTGCAGGGGGACCTTCACATTGTCACTCGACTTGCTTCCTGCTGGCACGCATCACAGGTGCGGCAGAACACCGATACCTCCTGTGATGCCCCCGGCCAGTAGAAATTCTACAGGAGTCGGGATCTGGTGCGGTTGACCCCTGATGCCCTGCCAGTGGGATGGAGTGGGCTATCTGTAACAACTGCTGCCTATACTCCCTGGGTACCACTAACTGTCTGCTACCTGTCAATACCCTGATGGAGCCCCAGGGGTTTGCTCGCTATACAGGAGCCCACGGTGCCAGAGGAATCGATCCGGTCCACCATTAGAGACAGACTCGGCCGCCCATAGTCTCATTCCCTCTAATTTGGGATCGGACCATACAGCTTCCCTGAACCGTTCTCTGAGCTCTGGCCACTCACCCTCAGTCACTAAGTTAAGGGATGGGGAAACAGGGATGTTGGAAGGGAGGTCAGGACACAGTACAGACTTGGTCTTGCTTACCTGCCTGGTCTACTCAGGGACCTCTGGACACGGTGGTTCCAAATGCAGGGGAATAGTGATCTCAGTGGGAAGGGGTACAAAAGGTTCCCCTGCCTGGGCAAGTGCCCAACTTTGGCTCCTTGTGACAGCAGCCACAGGAGCATCTTCCTCAGCAAAAGAACAGATGAGGTGTCCAGGTCATTGCCGAGCAGGATCTCAGTATCCAATCCGAGCAGGACACCCACATGCCTCACTCCTCGACTGGCACCCCAGTCAAGGAACACCCGGGCGACCTAGATTGACCTAGATCCCCCATAGAGCATGGCAACCTGCATCCCTTTTCCAGGGACCAGATGCTCTGGGCTGACCATATCAGGTCGCACCAAAGTGACTGTGAACCCGTAGTCAATCAGGCCGGCTGCCTGGTGAACTTCAATGGTCACTGGATGCAAATGCTTTCTTCGAACATCATTTACCTGCAGCCCGACTGCTGCAACTTGGTGCCCATCTGTCTCCTCTTCTGTGTCGCTGGTAGCTGTCTTCTGGAGCCAATGCTGCACTTGCTGCACTGTGACTTGCTGCTCCTTTGTAGGTGACAATCCCACAAATGCGATCAGCTTTGTAGCTGGGGTATGTTGCCCCGGAGTGGGGTTACTGGAGCGGGGATGGCCGGGTAATCTGGCTTGCGCTCATGCACAAACTCTGCCGGCTTTGCTGCACTCCCCCCGGTAGAAGACTTTGTCCTCCAGGTCGGGGTAACAGAGGGGTGATCTGCTGACTTGCTCATCCAGTTGGTGGGTGCTGCTTTTGGAAGCTGGACATGGAAGCTGGGTGATGACATACTGTACTCGTCTGCCATGTTAGCTGCTTCCTCGTGGTTAGCTGGCTTGTGGTCAATCACCTACTCCCGTACCTCTGGCAGGCATTTTTTTATAAAACTTCTCTCAGATCAGCAGATCGAGCAGCTCCTTGTGGGTGAGGGCTTTGCACCCCTTTATGCACCCGGTACTCGTGCGGTCGAGCCATTCCATGAATTCAACATAAGTGTCCCAGGAGGTCTATAATCAGATCTGAACGGCTCTCGCTTGGTCTCCAGGTTGACCGTGTACCCTCTCGGCAAGAGGGCTTTAACAAACCCGTAGTCCCTGCCATCTTCCTGCTTGACCTGCTGGAATGCTGCCTGTGCCCTCTCGTGCCACAGGGGGGACAGGTATTTCACCCACTTCCCCCCAAAAACACTGCTTCTCAAAACACCATTGATGTAATCAGTGCCATCCACAAACTTGGCGAAGCTGTGGTGGGACACTTTTGCTAGGCGGTAGGTGGAATTGCCATCCCTCCATGCAGGGGTGCAGAGGGCTAGCTGTGCCATCTGCAGTTTCTCAGCTGAAGTAGCTCCTGGACCTAGGAGTGCAATCATAGCTGCCACCTCGTCATGGGCAGCCATTGGGGCCACCGGAACCACGGAAGCCACCTCAGCAACCCAGGTGACCTCGACCGGCCCACAGCTCAGCATCTCCTGCCTCGGAGACAGCTGCAGCTACTACCTGGGCTGTTCCTTCATGCACCGTCTCGCGAGTGAGGTTGGCAGCGTCCTCATATTTCTCCAGATTCTCTTCTAGCACCTTTTTGATTCGCCCATAGGTTGGTAGTCTGAAGCCTTCACACCGGGCAACCACTGCTGCGCGATCCCAGGACCTGTACCATCATGATCGGGTAGACATCTTCAACTTCTTAGCACTAAACTTAGTGACACTGAACCGGGTGATTCCCTACTTTGTATAACGTGTCCGACACTACTTGTTTTGAGGGCTCGCAATCTACGCGCCCGTCTTTGTGCTATGATTCCCTGCAGGAAATCTTAGCCCAAAGCCTAATGATCCCAATGCTGCTAGCAGAAAAAAGCCTGTCACAGGAGACCAGCACTTTTAACACTTTTTACCTTTCTGGAATCATTCACTAGGCAAAACAAGGTAGTTGAACAAAATTAGGTTTATTCGGGTAAACCCGTGTACACACAATGAATATACAAAATACAGACAAAATACACATTTGCTGGGGGTCTGGGGGTGGAAACTAAACTCAAATAAGGGGAGGACGCCTGCTTCAGAAGGCTTAACCTGACCGGGACCTCGTCCCGAGCTTCCTGGTACTTGTTTCGGGTAGAATACCCAACTGCGACCGCTACGTTCTATTTTCAGAACTTGGTCCTCGCGTCTGACTTAGCCTCAGCTAGGCAGACTTTCCTAGCTCAAAAAATGAAGCCAGTAATTCTGCTATACACAACAGAGCAACTTTGAAAATCCCGCCTTTGCATCACGACTCAAGTCACTAGATGGTCTGGTTCTCTGATCGGGCCGTCTCCTTACATACCCTCCTCTGAGCTATCTGTAACATGGAAGACAGACCGGTGACCAAGTGACCGGAGTAGTGTCCATGGTCCCCGGATGAATATGGACCAGCCGATAATCTCCAGCCGACACAGCCAGCAATCCATTGCCTCGATGTGCGTGTTCTGGGACCCTTGTTGTAGGGATCGGAACTGTAGGTATTATGACTTGGGTGTGATGGCATGTCTGGCTAACAGCACTGTTTCACCAATTGATAGTCTACCGCCCACTCTAGATCCATCCCCAGATTAACCCTGGCAGCCTTTCCACTCAGCTGAGGGGGCAAAAACTTGACCCAGTCCATCTTGGGCAATTGATGATTGGGCAGATCTTCTCAGGAAATTTGAGGTAGCTGTCGATGTCCTCATTGGCCTCATAACATTTTTGAGAATGGAAGAGATAGGTCTGGCGGTGCAACTGCTCCTGAGAAGAAAAAACTGCAGACCGGGGCTTCTCTCTGGACAAAAAGCTTTATTGGCACATAGCAGCCGAAGAACAACTCTTACACGTTTCGCGCGTCACTCTGCACTATCCTTCAGAAAGGGCAGTTCATGCTCGAAACGCGTGGCAGGAGGTTCTTCTATTTTTGTTTGTCCTGAGTGTTCACATTTTTAATGTAACTCCAATAAAGCCCTGTTTTTAAATTTTACCTCGTGAGTCCCAGTAATTTGGAGCGGCTGCTGCATCGATCATTCATCTCCCTTCTGACATTTCGGATCGTGCCCGTGCCGGGGAGTGACGTCACTTACCTTCGACACAGTGACACGGGGAGAGAGAGTGAGAGCAACGGAGGACGGCTTCATCGTGAGTAATTGCAACTCCAGGCTGATCCTTATCATTCTGCACTTCACATCATGGACATTGCTTTGTCTCAGATTAGTAGCAGTTAACTCTCCAATGCTCTCTCCCTACTTACGCTCCTCTATCTCCACTATGCTTATCACTGGCATATGCCACAAGGTATATTGCCTTTGAGCTTTCCAGGCGGCTTCCTCTATCTACTACCTTATGTAAATTGTCCTGGTCTCCCATTACAAGGAATTTAACCCTTATAGAGAGATAGCCATCTGACGTCAGAGGCAGGAGTTGACCTTAACTTTTAATATGTGGTTTCCATGCTGCCTCTTCTGTCAAAAAAAATATTAATAATGAAAAATGATAACAAGGGGTGGTCTAATTCTTTCCGGTCATGGAAGACAGATATTGCAGGTTTAAGCTCAGAAGAGGATCTGATTAGAGGAATGGTTGTAAGTATTGTCATGATATGGGAGGTTTGACCTGACTTTTCAAGAATCACAAAACACTAGTCAGAACTTAACAGTTAAATATAGAAAGGTTTATTCTGGCCAGAGCCAACATGGAATAACACAGCACAGTAACATGGCAATAAGTCACCATGATAGGGGGTTACGGGGCACTCCTAGCTCACTAGGTGCAGGGTGGTGCTGAAGCTAGGTTACCCTGGATGGCGCTTCAATCCATCCTTTCCAGACTATAGCAGTAACAAGGGATGACCGCTTCTGGTTCCACTGTTCACGCCAACATTGGTGTCACGGGAGACCAGTACTTTTAACACCGAAACCTTCTGGGTTCACTATCACTAAGCACAGGACAAAGTAATTTAACAACCAGAGTTTATTCTGGGTAAACCAGCGAATACACAATATAACCAGCACACTGGGGACCTGGGGGGGGGGGAGTCTCCAGCCTCGATTAGGTGCAGGGATCAATTTCAAATAGGTTTACCCTGTCCGTTTCTCTGCTTCAGGAATCCAAAGCGCTATGCTCGAAATAGCAACTTTGAATATGCCGCCAGCAATCTCTATCAACTCCGTAGACTCACCCACGGAATTCCATGAGCACACAGCTACAGTCGGGATTCTCAACTAACTTGCGCTGTGAACGCGGGCTCCTTTCATAGCTGCAGTGAGCTATCTTTAACATTGAGAGAAGCCGGCAGCCAATCACAGGGTGAAAAGGCAAGCTAACAGCCAATGAGAGGAGTGGAGCGAGCTTAGGGACTAGAGGCTTGGAGACCAGGAAATTTGAAACTGCCCAAAAGAAACAGTGCCTGCGGAGCTCATACCCGGCAACTGACTCTGTTAGCCAGTCCTCTACCTCCCGCTGAGTAGGTACTTCAGAGTCTGGGCAGTACAATGGCTATACTCCCAGATCTGATCAGCTGCCCCAACCTGTGTCCTCATCCTATCCTTTCTATGGAACAGTTCAACTAAGTAAGTTACTGAGACTGCTTCCATAAGTGTTTTTATTCCTGCCCCAGACATTAAATACATTTGGTTGAATTAGACATTATTGAGACAGTCAGGATACCCAGTTTTAGGGGTGGCTAGCTGGGCTTTACCTTTATTGTGTGATGCCAGCTACCCCTACTGGCACAGTTGGTGTCTAGACACCGAGACCAACTGTGAACAACTTGAACAACTGTGGAGCTGTGATCAGCATCGGCTTTTATAGTTTCACAGCCTCAATTTGGAAACATGGAGAACCATGTACCAACCAATCAGCAGAGACCTTTCCGCTGCTGAGTCAATCAGTAGCCCGGTGTGCATTCTGAACCGACCAATCAGGGCCGTGGGCAACACCAATGCCTTCGGACAGCCTCTAATACTCCTCTGTTCCTGAGATATTTGTACTTTATTATTATGCTGATTTTGACACATAAAAAACTTCCAGTCTGGCTGCAATCTACAAACATAGCAGTGGTTTCACAAATTAAAATAACAAAATGTAATCAGTGACATGACGTTGTAGCTTTTCTATTGGCAGCCGGAGCGAGACATGACCATGTGGTCATTTTAAATCTTGTAGATTTTACGGTGGGGAGCATCGTCTGGGCAGATCTTTTGACCGGTGACCAGTAACACGGCACTCACCAAGTGAGGTCATACTTCCTACTGAGGATCCGGAGATCGCTCATACCGGGAGATCTTTTCACTTGGTCGAGGACAGTAAATATGGACGTGTGGGGAGAGACTCCTCCCACTGCGACCATGTGTCGGGGAGGTTCTTGGAACTCTAAGGCCCAGTCAAGGACCTGTTGCTGCGATGCCGTAAATGTAATGTTGAATAGTTTACAAATGTGTCTGCTGAGTACGGCACCCCAGGGCTGAGAATCTCAGCAGTGCCTCCAATTGTAGTGCACTTTCCCCCACCCCCTGGGAGATATGGCTGCAAGTGTGTGTATGCTGATGTACCTGCGGCTCACAGGAGGCCTAAGTCTCCTTTACTGGGAGCCTGGGGTGTACCTGAATGGTCTCTTGGTAGCGCCTCCACCTGTATGGGATCCTACTGTGTGGGATAACCCCATTACAGGACCCCATGCAATAAAACACACACCGGTAAATGTAACAGTTTACTGCATGCATAGATCAACAATAGTACCAGTCTCACCCACTATGCCACGCACGGCCGTACTCTCCACTGTACACACCTGATACACAGTCCCCAAAGTACTGAGGGGCCCTTGGGCACCCAACCACCCTGGTGTCCACAAAGAGCAATCCAATGTGTGAGGCAGCGCTGCCCCCCACTAATGTGTGTAGCTTTGGTGCACTTGTTGAGGTGAGTTACCTGCCGGGTGATCGCACCCGGTAACGCCACAGCAGAAGACAGGATCCACTGATCTAGCGACGAGTCCGCCTCCGCGTTGGGTTGTATCCAGCTGGAGGGTCCAAAACTGAAGGGAGTCTCTGTTAGTAGCAGATTGTCTGGTCCCAGACCACCGTAGGCCAAGATGCAGACGCGTCCTGGCTGTGTCCCTCACACTGGTACTAAAGGGCAGTGTCCCTAACTGATGGGCCTGTCCCTGCAGCAACCACAAGCTGAGGTGAGTCGGGGGCCTAGCTGGGGCCTAAAGGGGTCTCTAGTCTAGTGCAGGGGCCTCTGACACCCCGCACACACACACCCTACCCTTCTAGTGTCCCAGCTTCAACTGGCGTGGCTGCAGCATGTGAAATGTATCAATATCCCCCTGCAGGGGAAGCTGCAGCCCTATTAGCTGTTGCGCAACCTGTGGTATCTTCCCTGGGCAGTCTGGGGGCTGTAGTCCCCTGCGGATCGATCCTCCTATTGGCCACCGCACTGCTGTTGGTCCTGCGCATGTGCAACTGCGCGCAAGATGGCGGCACCCTTTACCGGACCGCCGGGAGCCTCCGGCAATGCGCTCGCCTCCGGCAATGCGATCGCCTCCCCAGCGGCCTTCGCACGCCTAGCAACCCTCTCTCCAGCCTATCCAGCGGGTCCTACGCCAACTCCGACGGCACCCGCATTCCCCCGCTGCAGTGGAGGTAAGGAGACGCCTGGGGGGGGAATGCCCTGAGGGGAGACCTGCCCCCCTCCACCCCCCCCCCCCCACACACACACATAATTAGAAAAGTTAATATTGAACTCCAGTAAGACACTTTTTTATTCAGAAATTTACACTTTTATTCTTTACAAAAATATCTGTTATAAGCATCTCCGTTCCCCCAGTATAAAGACAACACAGACAGCACAAAAGTTCAGTGGAGCCTAAGTAACCTTTTCCCACTGTATGTTAATGTAATGAAGCTGCAGCAATAAGTCTCACACACACAGCGCCAGGATCTCTGCCCCTTAGCAGCCTTTACCCAGCACCAGGGACACATGCAGAACTAGCTGCCCGGTGACGTCACTTCGCTATTCCCCCAGCCAGCTGATAACAGGGAAGATCTGTCAGACTCAGGAGAGTGTCTCGCGGGAGCAGGAGGGCGTGGCCTGCGGGGTATAAATACCCGCGCTCAGCGCTGTGCTGCAGTCAGTGTTCGGAGAGTGGAACTTGTGCTTTTGCGGAGGAATCTATTAGTCTGTGCTGATCTGTGTCTGCAGCGCGTACTCCGGTGAGTGGATACTTTCCTGTTCTCACTTTATCATCCTTACGATTTCCATGGCACTATATCCTTTTCTTAATTCAGCCTCATTAGTCTGGTGTTTCCATTTCCTTACCTGCTTATTGTCTGTTTTATATGCGGCTGTGATGTAGATCTTTGCATCTCTAAATCAAACACTATTTAAGATAATCGCAGGACTGGTAAACGCTTCACTTATAAGATTTACAATGACACCATGATGGGGACACACGAACGTTCTGGGGTTCAGCACAAGTGTCCTCAGTTACTGATAGTGGCTCTCAGCGATATCTCGGTAGTAATGACCTGTCCTGTTGAGATGTAATGTTAGTTTATTGTCTTTAGGATCCAGTGGCACGATGTCTGAAACAGTGGAGCAACAGCAGGTATGTGTATTATGTACACTGGCTGAAGTATTCCCTTTCCTTGTCTTGTAATTTAAAGGTACTTTGTTATACTGTAGCTTTTCCCCCTTCTGGCTTAAAATGTATAACTACACCAGAGACACATTGTCTAATGAGCATTTGCAACTAGTGCTGAGCATCAGTACATTTTAAACTGAACTTCCCACTGCATGCAGCTTTTGTTTAATTGTGTTTCCATCCTTCTGTTCCTAGAATGTGGTGGCCAGGTTGGTTAACCTGCCATTGGTGAGCTCCACCTACAATATGGTGTCTTCTGCTTATGTCAACACCAAAGACAACCATCCTTACTTAAAATCTGTATGTGATGTGGCAGAGAAGAGTGTGATGACCATCACTTCAGTGGCCATCACCAGTGCTATGCCCATCATACAGAAACTAGAGCCTCAAAGTAAGTTTGACCTTGTTTGAGACACTGGTGTCATGATTGGCAAGAACCTGGAAATGTTGTGAAATAACCGCTGCCATGTTTATTTTGTATGGCGAGCCTCTGATCTTGCCATGACCTGTAGTATATCCAACATAGATCAGTGTTCCCTCTCTGAACAAAAATAAGGTTACTATGATTCTTTGGGCTCCTGCAAGTTGAAGGTACAGTCCCACTTGGCATATCTTGCATCCAAAAACTGTCTTCAGTCTTGATCCACGTGAAATCCTCTGTTCCCAGTTTTAAAGTCTACTTTTCAGGGCTGCAGCTTCCTTGGCACCATCTGCAATTGTTTCATTGGTGCAAGGAATTTAGCCAGATGGATTATTGGTGTGATCAGAGCCTAATCATTTTGGGCCTGAGTTTTGGGAATATGTAATGCATCTTTCAGACTTGCAGTGTGGACTAGAAGTATTTAACTCGTTAAACATTTTCCTAGCTTTAATGGGGTACACAGTTTTGTGGCAGAGGTCAATTGTCAGCTCTTGCAATGCTTGGTTGACCATTTATATTGCAGAATGCTTTTCAACTACGTAATTGCATTCTTGGAACGTGTGTGTCCTATCTATCACTTCCCAGTAACTGGCTTGGTCTGACATTTCCCTTACTGTCTGTTAGATACTGCCTTTCCCCTAGTTTCATGACCATGGATTTGGCAATCTTGCTGTTGGGATGTACTACTAATCCAGTTGTGCCATCAGTATCGGACTAGGGATTTTTATTTATTTCCATCTCCCCATTCTTAGTTGCAATTGCCAATAACTATGCTTGCATGGGCCTGGATAAAATTGAAGAGAAGCTGCCTATTCTGTATCAACCTAGTGATGTGGTAAGTCGGCAAAATAAAACGTGTTTTGGTTTTTTTATGTGACAATTCTTGGCAGCAAAATTATGTTCCTGTACAGTCTAGTTCTGTTTGTCTTTCTATCCCTCTGGTGGCTGAAGCTTCTTGCAGGGGATTGGTTTAGTCACTTCATGTAATATTAACTTCATAGATCTGTACCCCAAATGGAACTGAATTTCTCTCCCCCTCCCCCCCCCCCCAATTATTTTATAGTATTAGTGTCCAAGTGGGTCTAATGCAATAGATCAGTTTATTCTGATACCTCTGTACTGGCAATAAGGCCATTTGTATGACAAGTGAGGGATAACTCCTGTGAACTGTCACTTGCAGTCTTCTCTTTATTTGCATAGATTATCTCTGCAGTGGTTGGTGCCAGAGAAATGGTGATGCACAGCATTACAGGGGTAGTTGATAAAACAAAAGGTGCTGTCCATGGAAGTGTGGAAATGACAAAGGCCGTTGTGAATGGCAGCATTAACACCGTCCTGGGAAGCAGTGTTGTGCAGATGGTGAGCAGCGGAGTTGATACTGCACTGACCAAGTCTGAGACGCTGTTGGATCAATACCTGCCGCTGACGGAGGAAGAATTGGGTAAGCACTTTCAACCTGCTCAAAGTCTGGTGATGACCAATATCCTCCAGAAAGAAGCGGCATTCCAGACAACTGGTTCAAATTTAGAAAATTATTTAATTGTCAAGACAAAGGTCAAAGTTGCAGACCGAAATGTCCTCTGCTGCCTTTCTGTAGGATATTTGTTTTGTCGCTTATTTACACACTCATCGGAAGTGGGTGTGCACACAAGGCAATCCCTATTAGCCGTTGGTTGGATTAGCAAGATGTACAACTGTTTAATCATTCCTGTTGCCCTACCTCATCTACAGAGCTGTTGCAATTGGCCTTCCTTTGGACTGCACCTTGTGTACTTGTAAACAAGTTCTGGGATGGGGAAAACTTTAACTAACAAATATATACTGAAGAGAATGTATCTAGATCTTCTATTCACCCCCTTGACTCGTGTGCTAAAGGTATCATTGTGCCATCACGTGACCGCTTTCAATAGCAGCCCAGTGACCATGGTTCTGTTTTGCAGGAAATGGTAGTCCTCAATTTCCCCACTGGACAAATCGCATCCTGCTCTTCATGGAAATGTAGGACACGCTCTAAGCTGGAAAAGAAACCTGTTAGGCATGACAATCACTACATCATTGGTCCTCTCGTGTACCAGTCCCCCAGTCCCCATGACATAGTGACTACTCCTGGGGCACCCAAAGGGTTATATGGGAAACATTAAACATGGCAAACTTAACCTTACATTTTTAATCTATTTGTTATCCATAGAAGCCACCAACATTGCAGGGTTTGAAGTGGTAAGAGATAAGCCCAACTACTTCATTCGATGGGGATCACTTTCTTCAAACCTTCGTAAGCGTGCCTACCAGCAAACGCTGACTCGGGTCATGGATGTCAAATGCAAAAGCCAGGAAGCCATTTCTCTGTTACATCATACAGACCTGGTAGGTGCAAGCATGTCACTTGACTCATTCCAAGTCAATAAAACCCATTGGTTGAGGTATAACAGGCATGATTTTATAATGCAAGTCTGTGTGGCTTTACCTTTTATTTTGACAGCCACATTAAAAAAAAAAAGAGAAGTGCTACACACAGGCAAACGACAAATGCCAGCTAGTAGAAAACTGTAACTGTTCTGTCAACCAAGACTGCCCTCCTACCCCTTTGTAGATAACTGAATTGTACCATGTGGTCCAAAGCCTCACATGTTGGGCTTCTGTTTCTAGATCGAGTATGTATGGAACACCGTGGACAGCGCCAACCGGATGATGCACGATGTTCAAGAGAAACTCCACATCTCATGGGTGGAATGGAAGAGAATCACAGGACAGTCTGCTACTGATGAGACTCAAAGTGCTGAGGTAATTATGATGTTTCTGCATTTGTACTTGAAAGGTGTTCAGGTGCCTTGATGTACAATCCTCATTCTGTTGAGGGGGTAACTGGGGGTACATATAATATACAGTACATTCATAGAAATGTTTGGCTGGCCAAATTACCTTTTTGAGCTTCAACTCCAGGAATGCACTAAATTGCCCAATATAAACTCTAGACTGTCTGAAATGTTACTGTAGTACTGAGCACTGGATTGGTTGTGTAACATTAACAAACACTAGCATTTTCAACCTATGAAAGCTTCTAAATTCAACTATTGCAGTCTTTGCTCACTAAAAAAATGCACTCTGCTATTCAACCTCGCCAATAGCTGTAGCTTTTGTGCTTAACTTGACAGAAGTAATGTAATAGAACTTTCAGTTGAATCTTGGTGTGCATGGGGACTAACAGTTCTATTTTATTTATTTATTTTTTTATTTTTTTTCCCCCCCTCCCACAGCACATTGAATCTCGCACACTAGCAATTGCCCGGAACATGTCCCAGATGCTTCAGACCACATGTCTCTCCCTGGTATCCAGCATGCAAGGCTTGCCTCAGAACATCCAAGACAAAGCTCATAGTATTGGTGCCATGGCTGGAGATATTTACCAAAACTTCCACTCTGCCTCCTCCTTCAGAGAAGTGTCTGACAGTCTCCTGACCACCAGCAGAGAGCAGCTCCAAAAAATGAAGGCTTCTCTGGATGATGTAATGGATTATCTAGTCAACAACACACCACTAAACTGGCTGGTTGGTCCTTTTTACCCCCAGTTGGCTGGGTCTCCGCATGGTGAGCACAAATGTGAAGGAGCTGAGACAACCAGCCAGGAAGACTGAATTGAGCCCTACACCCTAATTTGCGTATATTCCTTTTACAAATCCCTAACTTAAACACTAAACTCTTGAGTCACTGTTTGCAACCCTCCTTAAAAAAAAATAAAAGAAACCAGTGCATCATTGTAACCCTAAAGGCCCCTTTCATATGAACTGTAATGTGTGCCTGAAACTCCTAAAAGGCGCATGCTGATTTCCATGTAAAATAGAACTTTTTTAAATCCTGGTTTCCACGGCTTTGTATTGATAGCCTTTACTGAGTAACCTAAACTCTGTCTTTTTTTTTTTTTTTTTTTTTTTTTTCTGCAGCATTTACATGGACACTGAATCTGCTTGATCATCTTATCAAAGTCAGATTGCAGGAATCTTATAGCCGTACTGTCCTCCACCATTTTATTATAATATAGTGTCACTAAAGAGTAGATGTTGGTAGCAGTATTTTCATGGCTACCCTGGTTTCCCAAATCGTTGTGGTGTTGGTTGTGTGTTTTTTTTTTTTTTTTTTTTTGTTTTTTTTTTTTATAATCCATGTTCTCTCGTGAAGAAACTTACAGACCAAGCCCTTTGCTTTAGTCTGACCTAAGTTTCCGTGACGGTGTGGATCACTATGTATGTGCAATTATCCAGGTTTTTGTATTTTCAATAAATATTTCAGCATTAACTAACTTGTTTTTCATGTGGTTAGACAAAAGGTGTCTATAAAAGCCTGGCTTTTTTTTATTTTTTATTGCTGGTACTAATATAAAGATTAATATACAAAAGAAACCGAATCCCTCTTACGAGCACTCAACCCCCTACTAATACATTAAAAGAAAATACTTTATTTGTAACACATGGGAAAGAAAGCTACACACGTTTAAAACCCAAGGACACGGTGAGTAGGATACCCCCTAACTGATGTGGTAAACCTCACTATGAATAGTGTAATGCAAAGCCTAAACTTAATAGGCGAAGAACCCCCTTTACAGATCACCAAAAATTGCCTACCCTATTACTTGGTAGGACAGATGTTAAGGGCAATCCATGTAGGGCTGCAGTTATTGCACTGCTAAATGAAAATCAGAGCTGCTGCATATTCTACATTAATAATTAACACCCGTTGTCTTCAATAGTGTGTTTCCCCTGACTTCTTCAGGACCAGTTGCATGGGACTCGGCTCCTGGGTGATCACCCACTAAAATACCAGGTGAACACCCCCAGGTTGTTTCAAACTAGCTGCTAGTGGCTTCCTCCTGGGGCCCACATCATAGATTATCTAACTATATAGTGGCAGCGGGATACTCTCACTGAAGCTAATGTTGACGTCACAATGACTACGTAATGAAATCTGATTTATTGGATTGTGACTCAGACATTAGTGAGCTTGGACCATCCTTTTTTTGGATCAGGCCCTTCACCTTTTTTGACTTAATTTCTCTGACATTGTTATGTACATTTTAAGGATTTCTGTATGGCCAAAGATATGGTGGACCTCTGGAGTGAATCCCTTGTTGGTTATTGAGAAGTGCCGTGGTAGGGCAGACTTCAGAAGTTTTATGCCAACTTGAGGATCCATCTTCCTACTCTGTACTACCTTCAGACTCTACTTCTGAGTATATGAAAGTCTTAATGGATTTTGTTGATCTGGGAATTGTGACGGAAGTTCTTTCCAAAGAAGAGGTTAAATTCATTGTCAACCCTCACCCTATTGTCCATAAGATATTGGTCGACCCTCCTAATCTGCCAATAATCTCCAGTATTGGATCTTTGGAAGATGGGCTTTCAAGGTACATAAATTGTTTGTTATTTACAGCCTTTTGTCAGGAGGCTTCCCTCATTTATCTTGGATTCAGGTGATTTATTGGGTCAAATAAAAGTCCAATGGGATAATCAATACATCTAGATTACTCTATACATCTCTTTATTCAATCATAAGACACGACTAGGGACTGGCGGCTGTCCGCCACTTTGTAGGGGGCACAGATAGCATCCAAAATGGAAGTGGTTTAAATTATAGAGCAATCTCTTACTCACAACTTTTTAGCATTTGATCACATTTTATTTACAAGAAGAAGGCACAAGCTTTGCACTGTCTTATGCTAATATTTGTATGGGGTGGTGGGAATCTCTTTATGCTAGCACTAATCACCACTTGGAATAATATTACATTTTATAAAGTTTATTGATGACCAGATTATAATTTGGAAGGGTGGCAATCAGACACCTTTTCTACAGTACATTAATGAGAACACTTAACCTCACATCTAATTTAGATTTTTACCTCATTATCTGGACCTCTTACTCTGATATTAACAAAAAAATATTCAAACAAATGTGTTCCTGGAGTTGTTTTTTCCGGAACACATTTCTAAGGGCGGACAGTTGCCACCCTAGGGCTGAGGTGGAACGTAAGTATACATGCACCCGCAGCAGAAGGAGCGTGTCTGGAGTGTGGTATTTGCGTGCCAGGCCAGGAGACTATCGCTATCGTACTTGCCAGTTCCGGAGGATAGAAGAGCCGTGGTGGTTGCCGAGATCAGGGAGTAGGGAGGTCTAGGTACAAGCCGGGTTCGAGGGACGAGAGAAGCAGCGTAGTCAGGAGGAAGCCGGGGTCAGAACCTGAGTAGCACTGTAATGAAGAGACAATCAAAGTACACATCCACTAGCAAAGACTATGTAGAGTGATGTGCAGCAGGGAGAATGGGGATTATAAAGGTGGGCTGACCAATGGAAGGTGGAGGCAGGGCTGGAGGAGTGTGTGGAGCAGCACAGGATAGGTTGTGCTGATGAGGGTATGTTGAGAACAGCTGAGAGGCAGGAGAGTGTGCTCATGAGCCGTGTGATTGCCGGAGGCGTGGTCTAAGCCCCAGAGGGGTGAATAAATTATGAATGCCTGATGCGCGCTCTGTAAGGCTGGTGAGCGCGCGTGCAGGTCTAATGGCAGCCGCATGTTTACCCGCAGCGGCTGCTCGGCAGGGGTACTGACGGGGGGGAGTGGAGTGGAGACAACGGGGGTCGCGGGTGGTAAGGGAGGATCACGCTGCGACCGTCGTGACCCCTGATTCCTTACATGTGCATTATGACCAAACATCTCCACTTTGGTCTCGTCTGTCCAAAGGACATTGTTCCAGAAGTCTTGTAGTTTGTTCAGATGCAACTTTGCCATGCTGCCATGTTCTTTTTAGAGAGAAGAGGCTTTCTCCTAGAAACCCTTCCAAACAAACCATACTTGTTCAGTCTTTTTCTAATTGTACTGTAATGAACTTTAACATTTAACATGTTAACTGAGGCCTGTAGAGTCTGAGATGTAACTCTTGGGTATTTTGCAATTTCTCTGAGCATTGCACTGTCTGACCTTGGGGTGAATTTGCTGGCATGTCCATTCCTGGGAAGATTGGCAATTGTCTTGAATGTTTTCCACTTTTGAATAATCTTTCTCACTGTAGAATGATGGACTTTAAATTGTTTGGAAATGGCCTTATAACCCTTCCCAGATTGATGGGCAGCAACAATTGCTTCTCTAAGATCATTGCTGATGTCTTTCCTCCTTGGCATTGTGTTAACACACACCTGAATGCCCAGACCAGCAAACTGCTAAAATTTCGGCTTTTATGGAGATGGTCACACTTGTTTATGATCAATTAATCAAGGACATTTGGTTAGCAGCACCTTTCTGTTTCTTAGCATCTTAATTCTTATGGAAGCAGTAAGGGTGTACTTAGTTTTTCACACATAGCTTCTCCATTTTGGCTTTATTTTTGTTAAATAAATCATGACACAGAGTAATATGTCATGTGTTGTTGTTCATCTGAGATTGTATTTACCTAATTTTTAGACCTGCTAAGGAACAGATGATTGTTATTATGTCCTGATATTTAAAACCATGGAATTCAAAGATGGTGTACTTTTCTTTTTCACATGATTGTGTGTGTATATATATATATATATAGGCATGATTAACCAATATACTAACAAATGGTCAAGGATTACCAAAAAAAATACACAAATAAAAACAGCACATCTCAAAATCAAAACATCACATTGCAAAAGAAAATAAATGTAATCTCCCAAGAAAACACAGCACCTAGCCAAATAAAATATATAGCAAATGCCAATCAAACAATTGAATTGTACAGTGTGTACATGATGCAATCAATCTGTGCATCATGTAACACTGTCAAATCAATGTTCAAAATGAAAGAAACAATTACAAACAAGATACAATGCCATCCAAACAATCAAATAAAAACAAAGCAAGAAGTAAACAGAAAAAAATTACCATCAATTAATCCAATCAAAAATCAATTACAATCCAATCCAAATCAATTACACAATTCACTATTCAATTCCTAAAACCAAACCATTGGGAAACAATTTCAAGTTCAAAGTAACTACCATCATCCAAAATTTAACTACCAAAAATAAGCAACTATTAAAAAGAAAGCCGCCCCCCCCTGAAAAAAACTATTGCAAACACCACCAAAAATTACATCTAACTAAATAAAAATTACACACACACATTTCTAAACAAAGCAGCAAAATACATTTTAAATACATCTCCAGAAGCCAAACAAACATTTGCAAAACAAGCATTTATTATCCCTGCATGTATAGCTATATATATATATATGTATAGATATACATACATACATAAACTGTGTGTACTCTAACAATTTTAAGATATACCTATGCAATGTTGGGGGAAACATTGGGTTTAGTTAGGGCGCACCAGTAGATAGCTATGTGACTGTTCTAGTCATAAAATCAGAATTTCTTGCAAGGAAGTATGCACTGATTTAAACAAACACCTCTTTGCTTACCCATGACATTACATGGGAATAACACTTTGACGGACTGACAACTGACAACTGAGGGCTATAGGACAAAATAGTGCATTCTCATATAATAAAATCATCTGATATAATCCTCTATGCAGGTTACAACTCTATCATCACTTGACAATATTAGAACTATTAAAACTCCATGCACATATGAACTAGACAAGGCAATGATACTCTGTTTTGAGTCTCACTTCCTTAACCTCCTCTTTAGGACTGTCTGTAATAAACAGAAAATGTATATACACAGCTAACTATAAATAATACCTTGAGCATGAAGTGGCTACATGGAGATGTAATACTAATGTTAATAAAAAAAAAATATTGAACAAACATATGACCCTGTCTTTTGCGTCTTAGTAAAGTGAACAGCAAGGGTAAACATAGCCATACAATGGCTAACACAGATGTACTTCTGTATACCAACTTCGAGATATTTGTAACGAAGCTGCATATATAAATACAGAGGACGTCACGATTACTACAAAAAAGACCTTTTTGTTTAGTCAATTACTTTTGAATTTTGTCTACTTATCTTAAGTCTGACTTTAATGCCCATCCTTACTGAAAGATGCTGAAAATAATCACAACATGGGGATGTAACATCATTAATAGCAATAACAATGGGGCTGTGGAGGGAATGATCATAACTGATACATGCACTTTATAAATATGATGTATAAATCTCATTTATTCTATCATCACACCCCCCCCCCCTCCCCAAATAAACAAATATAAATATTGAAGTTCATGCCATTTGTATACATGGAGAGGTATATATACCTGTTATTTAGACCCTTACCTGCTAAGGCGTAGAATGGATTAATGGGGCAGGTACGTTTGTAACTGACTCAGGTGTATATAAACCGTCATTTGGAGACTCGTTTCCATACACTTCTTTGCCTTGAAAAAGCGCGCTATGAGCGAAAAACTTACGTTCGCATATTACGATACCAGTGATGACTGTCACGGGAGACCAGTACTTTTACACAGAAACAACTAGGATCACTAGCACCAGACAGAACAAAGTTGTTGAATAATATGGGGTTTATTCTGGCACGCCAGGAGACAAAACAAAGATGTACAAAGCAAGATACAATACCAACTGGGGGCCTGGGGAGTAGACTCTAGCCTCGCTAGGTGCAGGGCCTTCTTCAAGAAGGCTTGACCGATCCGCTTCTCGTCCAGGATATCAGAGTGCTGATCACACAGCAGCCACTCACATGTGTCTCCAGCTGGTCACTGTCAAGATCCAAACTCCTTCACAGAATGCCTCTCAGTCTCTCAGATGGTCCTCTGAGGGAATCTCCACACTCCTTCCAAGAGTGTCTCTCAGATGGTCCTCTGAGGGAATCTCCACACTCCTTCCCAGAGTGTCTGTCTGTCTCTGTTAGCCTCTCTTGCTCTCAGATGCTCTCTGAAGGTAGATCTGTTTTGCTGATCAGCAGCACCTTTTTATAGCCCTCTGTGGCTACCCGTTGCATGGGAGGGGGCTGCTGGACAATCAAAGCATTGGTTAGGTTGGTGCCACAACAGCCAGAGGGTGTGCTAAGAACCCATCCCCGATTGTTCACTATTTCTCACTCACCAAATGTCTGTAATACCTCCACGCTCCCAACCATTGTCTCAATACACATTTATCTGCAAGAACCTCAGCTGATTAAATCAGAGTCCCCTCCATACAAATGTACACATAATCCAATTAACACTTTATAGGGCTCCCAAATCACATCACAGTGCTTACACATAGATCACAAACACTTTACCTCATATTGCTTGCTCAACTAGACTTGGGGAATGCATTTGGAATACATTCTCACATACATAGTGCATTATACAATCCCTGTTCACCCCCAGATATTAAATACATTTGGTTGAAATAAGCCTTACATAGATGGCCAAGTTACATGGATTTATGGGTAGCTAGCTTGGCTTCATTTCAGTTTTGTGAAGCCAGTAACACCTACCGTCACATCTCCCCCCTCAAGAAGAAGTCTCTGGTGTAGTCACCCCATCAGGTGGCTTCCCAAGCCTGGATGTCCTTGAGATCCGTTGGAACTGGAAGTTGTCCAGCTGGGAGAGACCATCTGCGCTGCCATGCCTGCTCCCCTTAGCGAAGTCCAAGTTCTGAAGGGCACAGCTCCAGGTTAACCAGGTCTCAGTTTCCCCGGGCATCCTCCGCAACCAATTTAGGGGGTCGTGCTCCACGAGCCCCTCATAGGGCTTCCCACATACATAGGGCTGCCAGCACTCCTGAGCCCAAGCAGTGGCCAAGCACACTGGCAGAGCCTGTAACACTGTCCACACTCGGGGGACCAGGCTGCCAGCACCTCGAGCCGCCTCTTGGTCACCTCTGTCAGGGGTCTGTCTGGGATGCTACCCTGGCTCTCCCCTCTCCTACGGTAGACCTGCATCTCCTCTATCTCCTTCAACATGTTCTGTTCTCCCTCCACCGAGTTCCGGTATGTGGTCCAGTAGAGGGAACTGTGATCCCCGGTTTTGACCAGGCGATCAGGTGGATGGGTCCTGCAGGCTTATCCAGAGCCAGGACCCAGTCTATCTCTCCTACCTCTCATGTCTGCTCCTGCTGGAGAGCCACAAGCTGGGGACAGGTACCCCCTGTTCCACTGATGTCACGCTGTGCTCACCACAAACTATGCGGGACCACGGTGCTGAGGTAGGAATGGATATAGCACCACCCACAGCCACGAGGGCGCATCTTAAGTGTAGGTTGGTCTGGGTCGCCGGGTCGGGATAGAAGAGGTACGGATAGTTAAAGGTACTGTTAGCCGAGTCCGAGGTTGGAGAGGAGGATGTAGTCATTTTACCGTAAGCCAATGTCAGGTGCGGAGAGAACGGGGTGGTCGTAATGCCGTAGCCGCGGTCAGGTGTGGAGAGAGCAGAGTGGTCGTTTGCCATAGCCGGGGTCTGAAGCCAAGAGTTCGGAGTAGTCGAGGAGGAAGCCGGGTCGGTACAAAGGAGGAACACTTCAAAACAAGACAGGACTAGGGAGGCAGAGAGTGAACAGAACAGGAACTGGTTCTATGCTCTGCCAAAGTGCAAGTGGCACAGCTGAGCATAAGTAGGCAAGAAAGTCCATTGGGAAAGCAGCAGCATGGGGTGTGAGTCCAGCGAGGACTGCCATAGGGCAGAGTGCTGGTGCAGGGAGTACCTAGAGAGTAGGAAGTCAGCGCTTAGGTGCTGAGGTGTGCTTCCATGCACGTGGCCGTGTCTCCGTGCGTGTGAGCGTGCCTCCATGCATGTGACCGCGTGTGTGCCGTGGGACGGACCTATTTAGGTGGTGCTGGCGTGCAGGCGCGCAAGTGCAGCGGCGGTTGGGCGGCATGGGGGGAGCGGAGGAGCCTGCAGCAGTGCGGGTGAAGAGCATGCCGATGGCGACGTTGCTCCCCGAGCCTCACAACTGAGCCTCCCTGCCTAGCCTCTCCTAGGTCATCGGGGAGAGCCTGGGTCTCTCGATTTCCCAGCGGCGAGCTGCATACAGCTAACACCGCTGACCCACTCACAGCCTTGTGCAGTAATTGCTTAAATAAATCTGTTGACAGTCTCGGGGGAGCCCTCACACTGCCCCCCTGCCTGACTACTTGCTGGCAGAGGTGCGGCTGAACGCCGATACCTCCTGGGATGCCTCAAGCCCGCAGAATGTTTGCACTAGCCGGGCTCTGGTGCGAGGGACCCTCTGAAGCCTTGTCAGCAGGATCTCCTTAGTCCCCTGCAAGCTCTGTTCCCTACCCACCCAGGGACTCACTAACTGGCCCCTCTCTGTCCCCTGTCTGGCCAGAGCAACCGGGGCTGGCTCCCAGTATATAAGCACAGAGGGTCCAGGGAACCGATTGGGCATGATCTTGGAGGCACACTTGGCCATCCGAAGTCTCATGCCCTCCAGATCAGTGTCGCCTGCATCCTCTCCCGGGACCACTCACTGAGCTCCGGCCGTTCGCCCTCTGTCTGTTTGTCTGGGGAATGGTCAGCAGGGATGTCAGGACAGAGGTTAGACTGGGTCTGGCTTACCGGCCTGGTCTTCTCCGTAACCCTGGAACATGATGGCTCCAAATGCAGGGGAGCGGGGATCACGGCTGTTAGCTCCAAAAGTTGGGCGGCATAAACCACTGTGATGGATGGCAGCGCAAAAGGCACCACCGCAGGGGCAACTGTCCGACTTTGGCTCCCTGTGACTGGGGTCATAGGAGCATCCTCTCCTGGTAGCTTCACCAGCATCCCCGTCCGTGGCAGTTCATGAAGTGGGTAGTCTTGAAAATGTAACCGGTAACTGTTGACTTACAATTAATCTTTTCATTGGAGCCCTGTGTGCAGGCCTTGCACGTAAGACATCTAAAAAAAACAACTAGTCTGGGTAGCCAGGTCTGTTTTTTTAGGACTTCCCCTGACTTAAATAGGCTTGGTGCCAGTTTGTTTTTAATATTATCTGCTCTCCGGAAAATCACTCCCGGCTGGTTGGGCAGATATTCTTTTAAAATGGAATCACTCAGAAGGAGGTGCCAGTGCTTCTTGAGTATGGCCTGTATTTTCCCATGGTCTTGGTTGTATTTAGGGATGATTTAAGTTTTTAAGACTACCCACTTCATGAACTGCCGCTCTGGGTTTGTTGTATACCTGTTGTTTTGTCCACGTGGTCTCCAGTATGTGGGACGTATCAGTAGACCCCTGAGGGTCTGCATGCTGGAGCACATGGGCAATATTAGGAGGAAACTTATGACACACAGTGTGTCCATGCATTTTACGTTGGAGCACAACAGCGACTCCACCGGCCTCTCCCATAGGGCCATAGAACAGGTCCCAGCCAACTGGCGAGGTGGTGACAGACTCACAAAGCTGGCCCAGAAAGAAACTTTCTGGATCTTTAAATGAAGAACCATGGCACCACATGGTCTAGATGTAGACTTCGACATAGGTGCATTCATTTGAAAGTATTCCTAAATGAAAGCAGTTCTAGCATTTTTACCACTTCTGATCTTTTTTATCTTTTTTAATCCATTTACATGGATGTCAGTGACATTGTTATCATTGTGCAACTGTATTATGCCAAGTGGAACTGACATTTACCATTTCTGTCCTCAGAACAAACCAACTACAGCTCATCGTCCACGCTACTATTTTATCATGATATATGTATTTTGTTTTTTATGTGTTCCGTTTTTGGCATTTGAGCTGTCCAACTTGAGGTCTTGCCTAGGATCTGTCCACACCATAGTAATCTTCTACCCATGCACGTGCGGGGATATAGAGGCTCGTGGTTTGGCCCCTTCCTTGGCAGGATTGAGATTTTGGCCTCAGGTGATGTTTCAGTCATCACATTTTACATGAGAAACATCTTAATAGGTATATTTGAATACATGCCAATCCATGAGCAAGCCACCAGAGGGAGCAATTACCCCACAGCTCCTTGTTTTTTTTTATTTTTATTTCTATTTGTTCTATGTCCATGTGTGAAGTTGAATATGAGTAAGTTTAGCATTACAATCACACAAGCTATATATGCAAAACATCTGTGTATACTATACAAAGTACTACCAGACTTTCCTGAAATATCTGCTTTGGTATGTCCCTTGATGTGCAAGTCCTGCTTAAAAGATTTACTCAGTGGCCTTAAGCAGTGATAATTTTGGTATGTTTGAATATCAAAAGGTGTATTTTTTTCCCCTCTCTTAACTATGTGCTGTTAATTGACCAACTGGAACAAGCTGATTTATTGGGGCGGGGGGAGGGTCATGTGACTGCTTTAGATGTATAAAACACTTATTCCCCTTGCATTGGCAAGGAAGCATTGGCATCTTAAGAGTGATGCATTTAAAGTGATCCTTTTAAGTGATAAATATAGTTAGACTATAGTTTGACTAGAGGTGACTGGGGACTGCATCCTTTCTGCAAACTCTTTTACTCAAGACAACAAACGGTAAGCTATTCAGATCACACTATGATCCCATGCTTGCTAACCTGCCTATTTCAACCCCCCACCCCTTTACAACTTATTCACTGCAGTCTCTCCCAAAACTGACTGCACAATTACACTGAAACCCTGAATGACTCTAGCATTGCAATACAGCTAAACATTTGACAAGGAACAGGCACACACCTGCTATTTAGTCTGCACACACTGACTCTGCTCACAGCAGCTCCTTGCAGCACTGCCTACCTCTAGCATCATGAACCTGCTATGTATTTTAACTTTTTTCTTTCTCCTGGCCTCGTGGAGATGTTACTCCCTCTATCCACTGCAAACTCCTCCATCCTGGCCCACACCCAACATCACCATACACCCTGGACTACTCAAAAGCCTTTCACTATCTACTGAATGTTGGTGGAGAACTCTAAAAACCAGCACACCAACCACCTCTCACTCAAATGGCAAACATCACAAATCTACAACTTGCAAACAACTACCCAAATTTCTACTCATACTATTACTCTCTTTAGCAGGTGATATTGAACCTAACCCAGGTCCTCCCATTTCAGCTATGTCCCATGCCCCTGAGAATTCCACCTTTAAATTCCAAAAAGGGCTATCTGTCGCCCATATAAATATCCGGAGCCTGCTGCCCAAACTGGACGAACTAAGGGCATGGTGCCTTATGCATAAACCCAAAGCCATCGTTCTTACAGAAACATGGCTATCCCCTAAAACCCCTGATGCAAATATCGCCATCCAAGGATACTCCATTTTTAGGAGAGATAGGTCAAAGAGAGGAGGAGGGGTGTTATTTTATATTGCAGACACATTACAATTTACACTGCTAAATTGCCCACCAAGCCCACCCTCTTTTGAAATTCTAGTTGGCAAAATCTGCCTCCCCTTTTCTAAGCAAATCTTGCTTGCTGGCATCTACCGCCCCCCTCAAGCCCCTCTACAAACCCTGACTGATATCACCCAATTTCTTGCCTCCATTTCCTCTCTGAATGAGAAGAGTGAGCTGCTAGTTCTTGGGGATTTCAACTTCAATTGGCTTGACCCTAAAAACCACAAAATCCAGATACAACTCAAGTCACAACCTATCGCAACTCATTTCCCAACCCACACGGATAAACCTGAAATCGCATAACCATTCCTTGCTAGACTGGATTCTCTCCTCAAACCCCAGCAGAATCCAATCCTCTGGCATCCTTCCTGATATTTTCAGTGACCATGCAATAGTGTACTGTGTAAGGAAAATTAAACCGCCCCATTCAAGCCCTAAAGTTCTCCTCACTAGAACATTTAAAAACTTTAACCCACAACAGTTTCTGGATGACCTTACCAACTGCCCATGGCACAGAATCGATTTAATTCCCGACCCTGATTCTGCGCTCGACTATTTCCAATCTGAGTTCATAAAACTCTGCGATACCCATGCTCCACTACGCAAAATAAGGGTACGGGGGGGCCACCTTCCATGGGTTACACCTGACCTTATAGCACTCTACCAGTTCAGGGATGCCTTGTGGAAAAGCTACAAAGTAACTGGCACTACCAAGGATCTCAATCACTACAGATGCATGAGGAACATGTGCACAAGGCAAACAAGGCATGCAAAAGCACAATATTACTCTGACAATCTCCACCAAAATACATCAAACCCAGCTAACTTCTGGAAGGTAATCAACAATATATTCCAGCCTCCTAACCATCAACAGCTAAGGGGGATATTACTCTTACAAACCCCACTGACATTGCAAATGCATTCAATGATTACTTTGTGGGGTGTGCCACTAACTTATTAGCGAAACGCAGCCCAAACCACAAACCTGAATCTCATCCTAGGAGTACCCCTATAATCCCACCCCCTCCCAACACTGCCCACAATTTTCAATTTGGCCCAGTATCTGAAGAGGAGATTATACAAGAGCTCCTCAAACTAAAACTAAGCAGCCAATGTGGACCCGACTTACTTCAATCTAGGTTCCTACGACTTGGTGCCCCAGCCATTGCCAAACCAATTGCTTCCATAGTCAACTCTATCCTGTCTGCAGGCCATATCCCTAAGACCTGGAAAACTGCCAGAGTTGTCCCAATCTTCAAAAGTGGGGACAAAAACACTGTCTCAAACTACAGGCCAATCTCACTTCTCCCAATTCTATCCAAAGTCACGGAAAAATGTGTCCACTCCCAACTAAGCGATTTCTATACCAAAACAAATTTCCCTAGCCAATTCCAATCTGGCTTTCATCCCAAACACTCCACCGTAACTACCCTGCTAAAAGTTTGCAATGAAATCCAGTGTGGAATGGAACGGGGACAACTCACTGGTGCAGTATTCCTAGATTTTGCAAAGGCTTTTGACACAGTTGATCATGCTATCCTGCTTAAAAAACTCCAGAGCTCTGGAATAGGGAAGCATGCTTTAAACTGGTTTCAGTCCTACCTATCAGGAATATCCCAACATGTGTCCATCTCAGGCTCTAACTCCAACCCCCTGGATATAACCTGTGGTGTCCCGCAAGGCTCTGTTCTGGGGCCCCTACTCTTCTCAGTGTTCATTAATGATCTTCCCACAGCTTGTAAGGAAGACTCAATACACATGTATGCAGATGACACAATCCGATATGCACACAGCCATAGCCTCTTTGACCTTCAACACATACTTCAGTCTGACTTTTTGAGACTCGAAAACTGGATTTCTCAAAACAAACTGTTTTTAAACACTGACAAGACTGTAACAATGGTATTTGGGACCAAGACTAAATTTGTAAAGCTTCCAGTGACTGAGCTTCTGATTAGAACCAACGCTAACACCACCCTAACACCTGTCACTAGTTTTAAATACCTGGGCTTATGGTTTGACTCCCACTTAACATTCGGAATGCACATTGATACCCTGACAACCAACACCTACGCCAAACTAGGGGTACTTTACAGGAACAAATCCTCCCTAAGTCTCCTGGTCAGAAAGCGTATCGCACAGCAGATGCTAATGCCAATTATTGACTATGGAGACATAGTATATGGCTCGGCTCCTCAAACCCACCTTAGCAAACTTGACACCCTATACAATTCAATTTGTTGTTTTGTTCTCCAATGCAACTACAACACACATCACTGCGCAATGCTCAAAGAACTTGATTGGTCAACACTAGAGTCTAGGCGCAAAGTTCACCTTTCCTGTCTTGCCTTTAAATTCTTCATGGGCAAGCTACCCAGCTACTTGAACAAGCTCCTCACCCCTACCACTTGCAGCACTTATCACCTGAGATCAGACTCCAAAAGACTGTTCATGGTCCCAAGGCTCAACAAAGTATCCGGCCGTTCCTCCTTCTCCTTCCGTGCACCCCAAAACTGGAACAACCTACCAGAGACTCTCACATCCACCACCAGTCTAAATTCTTTCAAATCTAAGGCTGTCTCACATTTTAACCTGGTCTGTAACTGTTTCATACGCTCATAATATATATTTTCTTTAACTGTGCACGCAATGTCTTGTATATAATGTATACCCTGTTCATTTATGTAACTGTACTTGTAACCATGTATTATTTGTTTTACTCTGTGCCCAGGACATACTTGAAAACGAGAGGTAACTCTCAATGTATTACATTCTGGTAAAATATTTTATAAATAAATAAATAAACATACATTTGCAACATATGTTTTAATACTGTTTGAGCTTTAAGTTGATGCTAATATGCGTCTGTCCTTAAATATATATTTGAGCTCATTAGGGTTTGCAGGGAGCTATTCTAACACTGACAGCCTGTATCATCCTACTAATTATCAGACATAGGAAAGTGTAATCCTAGGA
The DNA here is from genome assembly GCF_040206685.1 of Ascaphus truei. Classification (NCBI taxonomy): domain Eukaryota; kingdom Metazoa; phylum Chordata; class Amphibia; order Anura; family Ascaphidae; genus Ascaphus; species Ascaphus truei. The sequence goes on along the minus strand of NC_134483.1, from coordinate 133,398,708 downwards.
AATTGTAATTTTTAATGTCCCAGACCGTTTCTGAGTCTGCATATTATACTACGTATATATTATACGTACTATATATTGTACTATATATACGTACTAGTATTATATACATTCATAGACCTTTCCCTCAACTCTTTACCATTGTGATCTTATTTTGATTATCTTTTGCTGAGATTCTACTAGTATTACTAACATTATTTTATATATATATATTCTTGTGCATCATGGAACATTTGCGCTGACCATACACTTCCTACTTACAGTGGCAATGGTGACAGGATCTGGGGCCTTGGAAACAACAGTGTCGGGTACAAAGTCCTTAGCTTTGGTTAGGCCACGGTCTACCGCAGGAGACGTTGGCTTCTTGGACGCGACCTCGACAGGCCGGCGTTTCTCTCAGCCCCCAACCTTGTGATTGTAGTGGTACATTTTTTGCCTGGAGGGCAGTACTCACCGGAGTGGTCATAGCACAGTCCCGGTATGCTCCGGCGGTCGCTGCGGAAGTGACGTAATAAGGCGGAGACAACGCGGGATCCCGGGACAGGTCCAAGTCCCACACCGGAAGTTCGTCATCGGTCAGGGGTTGCGCCGGAATTACACGGCGATTCTTCTCATAGAAGTAGGCGCCGGACAGCACCTCTTCTCCGGATTCCTCTGTCGCAGCCAGCAGGGAGTAAGGGGGTGATTTCTCACCGCTCTGCTGGCTCACGAGGGTCGTCAGGTCGTCTGGAACGCTGTCAGGTACCGCCTCCGTTGCACTGAGCACCGCCATGGCCGTGGGACCTCTCCGGGGTTCTTGGCGCACCAGCGCTCGCCGTGTTGTGGTCTCTGGACTTTGCCACTCCACTCTGAAGGTAGGTGGCTCTTTTTCTTCAAGGTCTTGGGTGTGGTCCGCCGGTTGGCGCATCACCACGGGTCGGCTACCGTCGTCGGTAGAAGATGATGAAGGTAGGGACACCTACGTAGGGGAACGGCGTCGGGGCACCTCGCATTCATGGGTGGTTATCGATAGAAAGCTATCCCGCCTCTGCGCCACTAGTGGAAGCGCTCCAAACTCTCCTTGGGAAGTTACCTTACCTGGTGGTTCTGACATCTGGGGTTCCGGCTCTGGAACCGAGTCTGGAACCAGGGTGCACGGACCCCCTGAAACGTCTATTTAGGCGCACGGGCCCTCCGAAGCATCCATAGTTGAGGTAGACTTTGCTTTAGCAGCAGTATCGACAACCCAGGTACTGGGGTCAGTCGCATCTTCCTCTGAGAAATCCATAGGTCGCAGCGGCATGGGCTTCAGGAAACGTGCTCTGCAGCAGTCACACTGGGCTCCCTAGGTCAGTTTGCCATCTGGGAAATCGCATTTGGGACAGAAGCATCATAGGTACCACTTCCTTTCCACGTTTACCACCATGAGTCCTCCTGGTAAACGATGGGAGTCAAATTCCATATCTCCAGGCATAATCAGTTTTTGCTGAACACAAGGGCACAAAAGCCTGGGGCAGCTCGCTCCCTTCACTCGCCAGGCTCCGAAGAACTGAGGATGCGGCCAGCTACAAACGGTACCTCCCTTATTCTCTGAAGTCTTTAGGCATTGGTTGTCGGAGGGTCCCCTCCCTCTGGTGGAGATTAGAGGACGGACAACCGATGAGGTGGACGGGGCTTGACTCACTCTGAGTTGAGCCAGTCACATCGCTTGGATGGGGTCCTGGCTTTCGCGCCAAACCCTTGCAGAACTTTTGCAGCGAGGTGTGCAGTTCTTTTGCAACCGGCACGTGCGCTATTCAGATGCCATTTTAGATCGCACAGTCCACGCGGTGCACTCCCTTGCAGGGACGCCGCCATTTCAACTGAAATAATATGATTCAGCACGGTGCAACCCTCATGACTCTCTCTTTCTCTCTCTCACACACACACACACACACACACACACACACACACACACACACACACACACACACACACACACACACACACACACACACACACACACACACACACCCTATCACTCTCACACTCACTCACTCACTCGCATTCACACACACTCACTCATACACTCACACACACTCACTCATACACTCACACACACTCTCACACACACCCTCTCACTCACACACTCACTCACTCTCACTCACACACATACACACACTCAATCACTCTCACACACACTCTATCTCTCCCCTCCCTCTCTCCCCCACACACTCACGCCTCTCTGCCCCCAAACACATAACCCCTCTCCCACACATAATACCCCTCTCTCCCCACACACATGTAACATATGTTCCCCCACCCTCTGATAGATTGCACTGCTACATGGTGCGATGTGGTGCATATCTGCTGGCTCACAGTTGATCTGACTCTCCTGCGGTGTTGTGGAGGAGAACAGGACAGGCTTCTGGGGCAGTAACTGATTCTTTCTCACGGTGACAGCGCCTCCATCTCTTGCAGGCCCCAGGGATGTGACAGGAGAACTTACTTCCCCTCCCCCTGATAGATTGTAGTCTCAGACAGGAAGAAATATTTGAACAGGATCACTTTATTCATACACACTGCAGATGGTCAGCATACACAGCTCACACAGTGTGTACAGGCAGTTCTTGGGGCTTCCCCCTCAGGATGTACCCTGGACCTCCACTCCAGGCCAGCCTGAAGCAGTCATTGCTCTTCCCATCCACTCCCCTAAGGGAGGGAATACAGATTGGCAGAGCCCTGCACAATTGTTGTGGGTAGACCAGCCTCTCTCAAGCAGATAGAGGTACTGATTAAATTTGGTATTGCAGCTCCTTAAGTACAAGGGAAGCAGGTACCAGGTCTGAGTCACAGATAGGACACACACAGGCCTAGTCCCACCGCCTCCCCTGTGACTCACTGAAGCTGCTGTAGGTGGGGAAAACCCATAACTCCTGGCAGCCTGTTCTTACAAGGGCTTAATGCCAGGAGGGGGCAGGTTGGTAGCCAAGGAAACCAGTCCAGGCTACACACATAATACCCCCCTCGCCCCACACACATAATACCCCCCTTCCCCCACACACATAATACCCCCCTTCCCCCACACACATAATACACTCCCTCCACACACATAATTTTTTATTTATTTTTTACCAAAAAAAAGCACGTTATTTTATTTCCTTTTTTGTTTAAAGTTTTCCCAAATGTATGATGATCCAGAACACTTACAACACTCTACAATACTCTCTTTAGGGTAAAGGGTTATCTAACTGAATTAGAAAACGTCATTAAACTCCAGTAAGCCTGACACTGCTTTTAGTTTTTTTATTCAGAAATTTACACTTTTATTCTTTACAAAAATATCTGTTATAAGCATCTCCGTTCCCCCAGTATAAAGACAACACAGACAGCACAAAAGTTCAATGGAGTCTAAGTAGCCTTTTCCCACTGTATGTTAATGTAATTAAGCTGCAGCAATAAGTCTCACACACACAGCGCCAGGATTTCTGCCCCTTAGCAGCCTTTACCCAGCACCAGGGACACACGCAGAGCTAGCTGCCCGGTGACGTCACTTCGCTATTTCCCCAGCCAGCTGATAACAGGGAAGATCTGTCAGACTCAGGAGAGAATCTCGCGGGAGCAGGGCGTGGCCTGCGGGGTATAAATACCCGCGCTCAGAGCTGTGCTGCAGTCACACAGCGCTGAACCTGTGAAACCAACTCAACTGTGGCAAGTAACACAGATCAAGAAGCTTCCTAAAGAGTGCGACAATACACTCAACAAGAGAACTTGGAGTAATGAGGCTCAAGCCTCGGTATCCAATATCACCACTGACAGATTTAATCTGTCAGTCAGAACAGAACGGTCATGTCCTGCAGTCAGTGTTCGGAGAGTGGAACGTGAACTTGTGCGGAGGAAGCGATAGTTCTGTGCTGATCTGTGTCTGCAGCGGGTACTCCGGTGAGTGGATACTTTGCTGTGTGTTTTGTTTTGTTTTACGCTTTTGATTACCACATATCCTACCTTAATTGACCTGTCTGTTTGCTATTACATGCGGCTGTGATGTACTGTAGATCATAGCTAAACTACATTTAAAAGAAAAATCCGATGACGGTGTTTTGTAGGCCTGGTAACTGATCTATGTATAAAATTTGCCATGGGTGGTTCTATAATTAGATTGACTGTACAGTATATGAAAGATCTGGGGCTCAGTACAAGTCTGCTACGGACCGTGGCTGTCGGCTACATCTCAGTAGTTGTATACACGGGACTCTTGAGACTTAAGTCTTGTTTTTGTCTTAGGATCTCACACGTGACAAGATGACTGCAGTAGTGGAGCAACAGCAGGTATGTGTATTATGTGCCTTCCTTGGGTGCAGTATTCCTTTTCATTGTCTTGCAAGTTAAATGTATTTTGTAGCTTTCTTTACCTTTTTTGGTTTATATCATTACACCAGAGTCTAGTGCGCATTTATACTGAAGAACTAGAAGACGCGAGAAAATCAGAACTACCCCAGAAAGACTGCTTGTTTTAATGAGTATTTGTACGCTCTGCACTAGTTGCATTTTAAACTGAACATCCCACTGCATGCAGCTTTGTTTCATTGTTTCCATCCTTCTGTTCCTAGAATGTGGTGGCCAGGTTGGTTAACCTGCCATTGGTGAGCTCCACCTACAATATGGTGTCTTCTGCTTATGGCAACACCAAAGACAACCATCCTTACTTAAAATCTGTATGTGATGTGGCAGAGAAGAGTGTGAAGACCATCACTTCAGTGGCCATCACCAGTGCTATGCCCATCATACAGAAACTGGAGCCTCAAAGTAAGTTCGACCTTGTTTCTACCAATTTTATTGACTCAAGAATCTGGGAATGTTGAGAATAAACTGCCAACATATTTATTCTGTATGGTGAACCTGTACTCTTGCCATGACTTTATCATATCTCTTCCTGAACAAAAATAAGGCTACTATGCTGCTTTGGGCTTCTGCAAGTTGAAGGTGATGTCCCACTTGCATGGCTTCTGTATGCACAAATTGCTAGGCTGAAAACAGAAATGTGAAATTCACAATCTGGTCCCAGTTTTAAAGAAGTTGATAAAGTGCAGTTTTCAGAACTGTATGACGCTTACTTAACACATTCAGATATTACTTTATGCTGCTGTGTAGTGAGACAGGTGCGGTGATCATTTTAGGACTCTTGGAGTTTTTGGAATGTGTAATACAGGTTTCAGACTTGCAATGTAGTTACTATTTTAAGTTCCATATTTTTAATAGCCTGCAAGCTTTTGTAAGGGGTCACTTGCTGGTGCTTGCAATGCATGGCTTAAAATTCTATTGCATAATGGCATTCTTCAATGTAATATTGCTGCCCAAATAGGGAACGAAGTTCAAGGCTGTGTCATTATTTATAGTACTTTTAGCATTTCCCAGTAACTGGCTTGGTCTGACATTTCACCTACTTTCTCTGCTAGACTCTTTTCCCCTACTTCCTTGACTACGGACTTGGCAAGTTTACTTTTGGAATGTACTGCTAATCTAGTTGTGTAATCCGTATTAGACTAAGGATTTTTTTTTTTTTTTTTTATAGTTGCAATTGCCAACAACTATGCTTGCATGGGCCTAGATAAAATTGAAAAGAGGCTGCCTATTCTGTATCAACCTAGTGATCAGGTAAGTCAATGGGGGGGAAAATATAAGACTATTTGGCCATCTTCCAATGTGACAATCATGAGCTGCAAAATGTTAATGTCTAGTGCTCTTAATATTTTCACTCCATGGTGACAGTAGCTTGTTGAGGATTAAGCCACTGCAAAAGTAGCATTCAGTTTTATAGTGCTTTATACCTGAAGTCCAGCAGCATGCTTTATCAAATAGAATGGCAATAGGGCCATTTATGACCAGTGAGGTATAGAGGTCACCTCACATGTGATCTGCTGTTGTTGCCATCTTTGTGTGTGATATATTTATATTGATCTTAATCTGCTTTATATAATTATAAAAATATATCTATTCTCATTTTTGTAGATGGTCTCCAATGCATCTGATGCAGTGGCTGGTGCCAAAGACACAGTGATGCACAGCATTACAGGGGTTGTTGATAAAACAAAAAGTGCTGTCCATGGAAGTGTGGAAATGACAAAGGCTGTTGTGAATGGCGGCATTAACACCGTCCTGGGAAGCGGTGTAGTGCAGATGGTGAGCAGCGGAGTTGATACTGCGCTGACCAAGTCTGAGACGCTGTTGGATCAATACCTGCCGCTGACGGAAGAGGAGTTGGGTAAGCACTTCCAACCTGCTTTAATTGTGTATTGTGTTTGGTTATAGACACACCTAGATCAGGGCTGTCAAACACGTGTTCCCATGCAACCTACAGCCGCTCTGCTAACAAACTGTGCTCAAACATGGGTGGAGAGCGGATACATCTGTCCCAGCACCTGGTGTTGGAAGTTGCAGTTGAGCCTCATTTTTCAGTTCTCCAACCCCACCTCCACTTTTGCTGGTCAATATTTGCATAAATACAAACACAGATGCAAGAACATAGGATTAACTACAGTTTGTGACAGAACAGAGTTTCTTCGGTCACAGTAAATATTGCTAAATGAAGAAACTTGTTTTTTTCTCACAAAAAAAAAAAGTGATTGCTATGTTTAGACTGAGATATAGATATAGATATAGATAGCATTTTAGTTTATGGGAATTCAAAATCCTTAACTTGGTGGTAAAGAACAATGAAGCTAACAATTCTCCACACTAACTACATTCTATATGCCTGATGAAACCTGACTGAAATTATGCTGTAAAAGATGTATTCTATTTTCTCTGATTTGAAATTGAGAAAAGAACCATGCTGTGGACTATCTGAGATATATATAGATCCAGCTATCACTTTAATGTTGCACCCATTTAATGAAGAGAATTTGCATTTGGAGAGTCCAGCAAGTCTAGTCTTTGGTACTCTAAAGATGCAAAGTTCTGTGTGCAGATCATGTGACCAGACAGTCACTAGAACCAATTGGTGCAGTGCTCAAAGGGGTGGCAGAGCCCGAGGAAGGGGATGGGACTTTGTAATTGGTTGCTATAGAAACAAAAATGCTTGTTGCATATCATTCGGGATTTAAAAAAAAATGCTACAAGTATTTTTTTTTTTTTTTATAGTACAGAACTGATTTAGTTGAAAAAACAAACCACACGTAGGATATCGTATGGTCTGCAGCTTTAAGAATGGCCCCCAATCTAATCTTGAGTTTGCTGGCCCTGCTCTAGCTGTTAAAGTTTGGTAATTTGTTACTCCATCTACAGAGCTGTTGCAATTTGCCTTCCTCTGGCCTGCACCAGAAGAAAAGTTTTGGGATGGGGGAAGGTTTATCTAACATAACTATATACTGAACAAGAGACAAATTGTGCAAGTAACTAAATCCAGATCTCATCGATCTCTTCTTTCTTTCTCTCCCCCCCCTTCATTAAAACATTTAAATTCAACTCTATTCATCTTAGCCAAGGAAGCCACAAATCTTGAAGGGTTTGAAGTGGGAACAGAGCAGCCCAACTACTACATCCGATTGGGGTCACTCTCTTCAAAACTTCGCAAGCGTGGCTACCAGCAAACGCTGGCTCGGGTCAAGGATGTCAAATGCAGAAGCCAGGAAGCCATTTCTCAGCTACATCATACAGTTGACCTGGTAGGTGCAAGAATTTAAGTATTTCACTCCTTTCCCAGTCAAACTAATGGTGGACTGCTGATGCAAAATATTTTCATTTTTTTTTTTTAAAGCTTTCAAATTTTTCCTTTGTACAAATGTTAGTTACAACAGCAAAACATGTCAAATCTTTATCTAGCATTAGGGATTTCCTCCAACTTGTAATGCCATTAAAGCTGCAGTTCAGTCTTTTTTTTTTTTTTTTATTCATTTTTTTTTTTTTTTACTTCAATAGTTTCATGTGGGCAATCTCTAATTACCTAAAGAACTGCATAGCTGCCGGTCAATTCGTTCTCCATATATTGATCGGCAAAATTTGGTGACATCATTAGAGAAGGGATGTTTTTCATCTGCTTCTGTCACTCCGTGAAAGCTCATGAATATTCATGAGCACTCCTGCAATGACATGTGCTAGAGGGAGGGCAGGGCTGACAAAGGGGTGTGACAGGACATGAAGGGGCAGTGCCTTAGCAAATGGTTGTTAAAATAGAATACAAGAATTTTCTTTCAAAGTTTTTTTTTTTTTTTTTTTAAACATAAAATGCTAAAAGTGTTTTTTCTTACTACAGAACTGATTTATTAAAAAACACACATGCAGGATATTGACTGAAGTGCAGCTTTAATGAGTTTAAAAGTATCCTTTTTATCTGTAGCAGGTTTTGGCCCACCTCTCAAGCAGTGCAATATCTTTGCAACATTTTCCTGTTTGTCATTTGTTGCAAATGCTCCAGCAGTTTGAGCTGTAAACTGTAACAATGGATAATGTTGCCTTCGTAATACAAGTCATCTGTCAAACAGATTCTGACGCCACATAATGCATTCCGTTGAACACATTGTCTGAAATCTGAACAGATTATCTGGCACCAATTAACATTGGGTCGGCTATCCAACGGCGGTTTGCGGGACTGATTCCGACAGATGACTAACGACCACCTGTATAAGGATACATTGTAGCTGCTGAATGACTGAAGCAGTCATCGTTAGGCACATATGGGATTTATAACTGGAGCACCAAAGGATTCCAGTTTATGTAAAAATGTAGCATTATACCTTGTCACATGCTTCACATATGTAATAGAAAGACATTGGAAAGTAGTATTGCTGCTTTAAGTTGTTGCTAGATTTCTCATGTTTCAATTTTGCCAATTTAATGGTTTGGTAGTTTGCCAGACTGGCACAAAAGTAATGTCCAGTAGAAATCTGCAACTGGTGATGTTGCTTGTCACAGCCAAGGTTGACCTGACGCCCATATTGATTTACCTGACAAATATTCTTGTGTGCAAGATTGAAGTGTCTTCACATGTAAGAGCTCTGCCAAACTTTAACACCTTTTGTAGATAATTGTACATTGTAGGGTTTTTGGCACTGTTTTTCTGATGCTGTCAATAGAGGGTATATAATGCATTGGCATTGACTATTCTCTTCAAAGGTTTGCAAGCGGACTTTGCTTGTGCAATACATTTTATGATCTTTGGAAGACCAGTGACGTGTTCTGATTACACCAGTGGCTCTGTAACCACTGGTACCACAGTTGCTGTGCACCCATGGCAATTTGTTACCCGAGAATGAGTGCTCTTATTTTGGGACTTAAACTACAAATGTCACCAGTAAGCTGCAACTTGCCTTGACCAGCAGGCTGACCCTACTCTGTAGAGCAGGGGGGGGCAAACTTTTTTCCCTGCGCCCCCCTCCCGGCAGTCCCCTCACTCCCGCGCCCCTTCCCCAACTTACCCGCGCTCCTGCGTAATGTCACGTTGCCATAGCAACAGACGTCACATGACCTCGCAGTCTCATTTTGACGCCGCGTTGCCATGGCGACGCAGGGAGGAAGCCGCCGGAGCCACGGTAAGTTAGGTTTACAGAGGCCCTGCAGCTCCCCCTGCACTTAATTTAAGTGCCTTCGGGAAGTGCGCGGGGCCTCTGTAAACCCAGCGCCCCCCCTGTCGGCAGTCTCACGCCCCCCTGGGGGTCACACCCCCCAGTTTGCGCACCGCTACTGTTGAGAACTGAACTTTGTAGCTTGTGGTTCAAAGCCTCATGTGTTATGCTTCTGTTCCTAGATCGAGTATGCAAGGAAGAACATGGACAGCGCCAACCAGAAGATCCACAATGCTCAAGAGACACTCTACAACTCATGGGTGGAATGGAAAAAAAGCACAGGACTGTCTGCTACAGATGAGGTTCAAAGTGCTGAGGTAAATCTGGTGATTCTACATTTGTACTTGACAGATGTTCAGGGGCAATGATGTACAACCCTGTTAATTCTTAGTTTTTGTTTTGTGGGGAAACCTAATATACATCAAATTCATATAAATGTTTGGCTGGCCAACCTAACTCTTGAACTTCAACTCTAAGAAGACACTGAGTTGTCAGTATGAACTTAACTGTCATGTCTCCGTAGTATCAAATACTACATTTATTGTGTAATAACCAACGCTACAAACTTTCATGAGCTAAATAGGCAAAGTATTGGCCAACTATGGCTAGCTTGGCTTGCTAGAATGCAGTCTGGTATACAGATAAATACAAAAAAGACACAGCGCACAACGCTCATAGTGCATTAAAGATATTTTTACATAAACAATACATAGGTGAGTAATGTGCGTACATCAATTGCAGTAATAACAAGCAGTTTCGGGATATGTTACCCAACGCCTCCGGAGACCGGATTAGGTGTCCTCACAGGGGTGGAAACGCTGGTCCCACTGGTGCAGGGTCCTATTGGGGTAGGTGCACAACCTCTGCTGGTTCTTGCTCCCTCGAGCACGAGTAGAACGGGAACTGCTGATCCTTGCAGTGCTTCAGCAAAGCGAATCTGGGCATCAGCTGGGCGCTGGCACTATCCTCCGTGTGGAGCACTTCCTGGTTGACGTCACCACGGGGATTCGGCGCCGTTCAGACTCGAACAACTCGCGCAGTAGGGTGCTAATAGAAGGATAGAGCACTTGTCCAGAATGTCCTACGCGTTTCGAAACCGAAGTTCATCAGTCCCTGATGAAGAAACTTCGGTTTCGAAACACGTAGGACATTCTGGACAAGTGCTCTATCCTTCTATTAGCACCCTACTGCGCGAGTTGTTCGAGTCTGAACGGCGCCGAATCCCCGTGGTGACGTCATCAACCAGGAAGTGCTCCACACGGAGGATAGTGCCAGCACCCAGCTGATGCCCAGATTCGCTTTGCTGAAGCACTGCAAGGATCAGCAGTTCCCGTTCTACTCGTGCTCGAGGGAGCAAGAACCAGCAGAGGTTGTGCACCTACCCCAATAGGACCCTGCACCAGTGGGACCAGCGTTTCCACCCCTGTGAGGACACCTAATCCGGTCTCCGGAGGCGTTGGGTAACATATCCCGAAACTGCTTGTTATTACTGCAATTGATGTACGCACATTACTCACCTATGTATTGTTTATGTAAAAATATCTTTAATGCACTATGAGCGTTGTGCGCTGTCTTTTTTGTATTTATCTGTTAGCTTTAGGGGGTCCCTGAGCCCCCCCCTCCATCGCAGCTGCAGACGCTCCATTTAAGTTAAGTTATTCAATTCACTTTTTTGTCACTATCAACCACGTCACGTTATAGTAGCTGCGCACTTTATTTCTTTTCTCACTAGTCTGGTATACAACCTTACCAATAACAGGAAATTAAATTTGTAATACAAACATCTTGGTGTACATGATGACCACAGTCCTAATTAGTGCATTATTTATTGTATTTTTTCCACAGCACATTGAATCTCGAACACTAGCAATTGCCCGGAACATGTCTCTGCAGCTTCAGACCACATGTCTCTCCCTGGTATCCAGCATGCACGGCTTGCCACAGAACATCCAAGACAAAGCTCATAGTATTAGTGCAATGGCTGGAGATATTTACCAAAACTTCCACTCTGCCTCCTCCTTCAGAGAAGTGTCTGGCAGCCTCCTGACCACCAGCAGAGGGCAGCTCCAAAAAATGAAGGCTTCTCTGGATGATGTAATGGATTATCTAGTCAACAACACACCACTAAACTGGCTGGTAGGTCCTTTTTACCCCCAGTTGGCTGGGTCTCCGCATGGTGAGCACAAATGTGAAGGGGCAGAGACAACCAGCCAGGAAGACTGAATTGAACCCTACACACAATCAAATTGTGTTGCATGTAATTTTCTTTTGTCAAGTCACTGTTCAACTTAAACATGAGTCACTGTTTACAACTCTCTTAAAACAGATTAGGTTTTTTTTTTGTAATACTAAATGCCCCTTGCATATGAATTGTAATGTGTGCCTGAAATGTTTCAAAGTACTGTTGCCCTGAAAGGCTCATGTTGGTTTCCATGTGACATTCCTTGAATCCTTATTGCCAATGCTCTGACAGAGCTTTGAGTACTTCATCTAAGCTCTGCTCTATGCTTTGTCGTTTAGAGCAGACCTTTACTGCAGCAATTCCATAAATATTGACGAGCATTCTGACCCTGATGTGATAAGTCACTAAGATTACAAGAATATGATAGTCGTGTCCTTCACCACTTCATTAAATGGTGTCATTAAAGAGCAGTTTAGAGTGTTGGTAGCAGTACAGTATGTTCAAGGCTACCTTGGTTTCCCAAGTCCTTTGAGCAGTTTCATTTTTCACTTGATCAAAGTACTCCAGTGGATACATTTACAGCCCAAGCCCTTTGCTTTGCTCTGACCTAAATGTGAGCACCTCAAAGTACTGCTAAAATATAGCATTAGTTTCCTATTATAATGGAAATATTTCTCATCAGGACTTTCAATGACTGATTTGGGCATTTGTGTATGTATAATATGGGCACATTATGGCTCTTAATGCCCACTGATCCATCTGTAATCAAGCTTTTGTCATTTCTTGTCTGCAATAAATATTTCAGCATTAATTGTCCAACTTGTTTTCATGTGGTTAGACAAAGTGTTGTCTCCGAAGCCTGGCTTGTCCTTGTACTGTATAAAGTACATGCAGAGATCCTACTTTTATTGCCTGGGTTAAGAGCATGTTTCTTCCTTCAAGATCATGCAGTGTTTCATAACAGATGCTTGTATTTGAAATGGTAGGCATGCATACACTTCTCTGCCCCCCGCCCCCCCATGTTGACCATGCATGTCTAATACTGAGGATAGGGTATTGCCAATGGGTACATTTAAATCCCAATTCATGTAATATTTATGGTTATTTAGGATCCAGAAATGGTGGGGTGTGGGTTTTTATCTTAGGGGTTTTTTTTTTTTTTTTTCTCCCCTTCCCTTGGCAAGTGCTTTAGTCATTGTTGCTAGACATTGTCTTGATATATTGCTATGGTATGGGTCCCTATTAGTGCCAAAAGGCTAACTATGTGGGGTTGCAGATTTTCGGTTGGGATTGCCAGAATTGTATACTGAACTAATACTAAAACCTGCATTTGAGGATTAACCCCTTTTATGCCAATGCAGAGATTACACAGAACATGGCAACCATAATATGCAATATTATCAAATGCTGGCTGAATTAGTTGGCCGTTCTCATTCTACAGTATGCATACTGGTTTAACATCTTCCTCTGGTCAAAGTTTCTCAAAATAGATTTTTTTTTTTCTTTAGAATATTGTGCTCAGTTTAAGGCGTCAACAAATTGGAATACATAAAATGTATGCACCGGTGCTATAAAAAAAAATTACAATACCATCCTGCGAGCCAACTTTTATTTTTTATATATATCTATCTCTCCACAATCCCATGTTGGCTGCTTTTTTTTAAAAGTTAATGCTGGTTTATGGTACAATAACATGTTGGGGGTTGGTGAATCTCTTGATCGATTACAAAATGTATCCTAAGATCATGTTAATGACCTTGAGGTTGGCATTGAGAGCAAAGTCTCCATCTTTGCTGATGCTAAATTGTGTAAGGTAGTAGAATCAGAGCAGAGTGTAATTTCTCTCCAGAAGGACTTGGAGAGACTGGAAACTTGGGCAGGTATATGGCAGATGAGGTTTAATACAGATAAATGTAAGGTTATGCATTTTGGGAAGGAAGAATAAACAGGTGACTTACAAATTAAATGGGGATAGATTGGGGGAATCCTTGATGGAGAAAGATTTTACGAGTGCTTGTAGACAGCAGACTTGGCAGTAGTGCCTAAAGTCATGCAGTATCTTGCATTAAACAGGCGATGGAAGGGAAGTAGACAATTATGCCCCTCTTATATAGCATTAGTAAGACCACACCTTGAATATGGAGAACAATTTGTCACCACCCCTTAAATAAATTATGGAACTAGAGTGCAGAGAAGAGCCACCAAATTTTAATAAAGGGAAGGACAATAACTTATGAGGAGAGGCTAGCTAAATTAGATGTATTTACATCAGAAAAGAGGTGTCTAGAGAACTATACAAATATATTCGGGACAATAGAAGGAGCTTCACAAGGATAGTACAAAAAACTTGGGGCATCCCTTTAGATTGGCGGAAAGGGGATTTCACAAGCAACAATGGAAAGGGTCATTTACAGTAAGGACAGTTAAAATGTGGAATTCATTACCCATGGCGACTGATGGCAGATACAATAGATTTGTTAAAGATGGACATTCTTTTAGAAAGGCATATACCAAATAAGTAAACATGGGAAGAATGTTCCAAGGAGTAATCAGATTGCCAATTCTTGGAGTCAGGAAGGAACTTGTTTCCCCTTGATCATTGGATGATGACACTGGGGTTTGTGTTTTTTTTTTTTTTTTTTTTCTCTCTCCCTCTTCTCTCCTTCTCTCCCCTTCCTTTGGATCAAAGTATCTGTCTAATTTTAGCATAGGTTGGACTGTTTATTTATTTATTTTGCCCCCCAACTTCCATCTACTGTAATTGTTTTAAAAAAAAAAAAAAAACCACAAACTCCCCTTCTCGTTCCCTCCCATTTGAGGAATTTTCACATCCATAGCTTGACAAGAACTTTCTTTTACCAGGTGCCTGATTTCACCATCACAGACCTGTCCTCAGATTCTGATGACATCCCAGATATTTTGGCAGTGGAGGATGAGGAAATGCAAGACTTCTCGCACCCAAATGGTCGTGTAATAAACCGGCAAACAGATTAATATGTTCCTTGGAAACGTGGTGTACAGTACATTCTTTCCATTTCTGTATTAAGTTACTTGATTTATTACTTGGAGACATGATCAGCGGTTAAATTAGCCATACATTAAGCAGTGAATGTTCAAATCATGAATGTGCCTTTTACTGTGTTTCAGCTCCATGTGAGAACTTATTCTGTATCTTACTTTTGTTTTTTTTTGTATTGATCTGACACTTGCATGATTAAATACCGGTATGTTAAGTACACAACTGCTGGTATACTTTAAATGCAGTGGACCTACATATCAAAATGCCATTCTATAATTGTGTTTTTGTTTTTAAATATGGGATTTTGACAATGTGTTGGTATAATAAAGTTTGAGTTTGGAAACATGTTTGCTTTCTCTTTCTGCCCCTTACCTATGAATGGATAATATTAATTACAACTTCTGCTCAAAAACAATCCAATTTCCAGATATGATGGTACCTGCAATGCTGAATGTACATTGTTAGCAAGCAACTCTTATCAGTTTCAAGTTAATTCAGTGGAAGGTATCGACACTTTGGAGAAATGTTGCTTAAGGCTTTTGATGGCCTAGTCTACAAAATATACTTTTAGAAGTGCTCTACTGTAGCCAAAGCTGCAATCAACAAATAGTGTACCATTCACTTTATGGACACCATTTTAAGATCACTTGTGAACACTGGGCTACAATTGCCAGGGTTGACTTAAGGCTGTTCTCATTGTGTAGGTTATTTATAAAGATGCAATCAGACAAGTGTCATGCTTTTGCCCAAATTGCAAAAAAATACATAAATAATAATTCCATATTATAAGTTTTCCTGGTGTATGTAGGTTACGTAATTTGCCTTGTGTAAACAATACATGCACATACAGATTCAGTATAATGTTCTGTCATACATGGCATCTTTGGAATTGTGAAGTTCTGGGTCTCTAGTGTACATTCCTACCCATCTGGTATCTTATTGAATCATACATTGTTCTGTAAAACATTCTTTAGAACCCTGGGATGAATGATACTTGTAATTCATACAAATACACTTTTTTTTTTTAAAGAATGTTCAAGGGCTTGTTACTTGCTGATACATGCGCACACATACAGTGGTGGCAGTTCATGTAATTCTACAATCTTAGGCAAAATGTTTGCCGTTGATTACATAGTGACATGTCTGCCTTGGCTACGGTTGAGAACATAATCAGAGGGGATAGTCAGGCGGTGCACAGCTGCCGTCAGAATATGAATCAGGAAATCCACACGCTTTACATCTAAAAGGCTATATTTAATGAGTGCATACACAAAACAGCATACTGCTACAAAAAAACTTCTTGACGCGTTTCGTCCCGCTGAGGACTTTGTCAAAAGAGTAACTGGCATTGACCCCAGTGACGCTTATATAGGGAGACTAGAATGTCTATTGGGTGGATGTAATTGAATAAGATGTGAAACACACCAGATGTATAATGAAGTAATAAGGGTCTAGGTAAAATAACCTCTAATTAACCCCCTCACAGATACTCACTAACCAGACGTCACTCAGGGCCAATCTCATGCAGTAAACATACATAAGTAACAAAAAAACAACCAAAAAAATGTTTAAAAACAATTCTTAACACTGCCGTCTAGATACAAAGATCTATCTTGCACTAAACAATAACCAGTAGTAATGTAGCAGAAACAGCAACATATATCATATAACATATATAGTAATAAGTGGACAAAATCACAATTCATATAAAGCTATTATGTTACACTATGGACTCTATATAGAATATGTAGAGTTATATCTGAAAATAATGTCACCTCTAATCTAATCACACAATAGAATACATTTATATTTAATAATAATAAATCACTCAATTATATAATAGTCTTTATAACACTAAAGATAAAAATCACATAATGATATAAATATACACCACTATAGATCTAATAAAAATTCTAAATATTTTCATATTAGCAACAACACTAACTAAAGATTAATCTATGATCATATATATAAAATTATACAAAAACCTTCAATGTATATCAAACAAAAAAGTGCTTGAGATCCCACTCTACATTAATCCCTGTGGGGTGCAATGTATTCATAGCATGTATCCAATACATCTCCCTTGTATTAAGTTTGTTAATTCTATCCCCCCCTCTAGGGTGGATACCAACGTGTTCAAGAGCTGAGAATGAAAATTTGGAAATATCTCCTAGACTACACATTGAAAAATGTCGAGACACTGGATGTAACAGATCCTTCTTTAGAATATGTCTAATGTGTTCTTGAACCCTTACTCTCACTGGTCTAATGGTGCGGCCAATATATGACATTTTACACCCACACTGTAAATGATAGATCACGTAACTAGAGTGACAATTCATAAATTTACCAATACGGTGGTTACCCTCACATGTGGGAATACTTTTTATAGCTCGAGCATATTTACAAACTGAGCACCGCCCACATGGGAAAAAACCTCTTGGTATGTTACTAAATTGTGATCTTTGTGGATTGGCATTAAATAAGCTTGGTGAGAGGTGAGAACCTAAAGTTTTAGTTTTTTTGTAGATAAACCTTGGTCCTCCCTGTACCAGGGATGCTATGTCCTTGTCTAGAGTAAGTATTTTCCAATGATTGTGAAATATATCTCTGATCGCTTTAGATTGTCTACTGTAGACTGAAATAAAGGATGGACACATGGAATCATTTTCATAATTGTATTGCCTCTTATTCTTATTAAAATTTTTAGATTTAATAATTTCTTCTCTATCAAGAGAGTCTGCATAGTCAAACGCTTTAATGATATCAATATCTTTGTATCCTCTTTCTTTAAAATTATTCGCCATTTCAAGGGAACGAGTCAAAAACATTTCATTATTCGAGCAGTCTTTTTAAACGAATAAACTGAGCCTTTGGTATACTCCTAATCAGAGCTCGAGGGTGACTAGTCGCACATAAAAGAGCGTTTTTGGACATGGGTTTTCGAAAGATATCTGTCTGTATCTTTTTATCACTATCTATAAAAAGTGTTATGTCTAGATAATCTATGTGGTGAATATTTTCTGTGTGTAAATTTTAAATTGTAATCATTAGTGTTAAGTGTATTAATAAACGTAAAGAGTGAGTCAGAATCCCCATTCCACACCAAAATAAGATCATCAATAAAGCGCTTGTAAAAGATGATGTGACTACGAAATAAATTAGAATCGTGATAAATGTGACGTGACTCCCAAAGACCCATAAAAAGATTCGCATAAGATGGCGCAAAAGAAGAACCCATAGCCGTGCCTAATTTTTGTAAATAATAACGTGAATCAAACATAAAATAGTTGTGCATTAGTAAAAAAGTGACTGATTCCAATAAAAAAGTGCTCAAAGTGACTGATAGATCTGATAAACCCAGAAAATGTTGAAGTGCATATATGCCCTGTTCGTGTGAAATGATGGAATACAGGGAAGCCACATCAAGTGTGACCCACCTGTATCCCCGCTTCCATTCCAAGTCCCTTATGGACATAATTAAATCTGAGGTATCTTTAATGTAAGATGGTAATTGATATACCAATGGTTGAAGAAACCTATCCACATACCGCGACAGCCCATCTCCCAAAGATTCAATACTCGCCACAATGGGTGGCATTGACCCCAGTGACGCTTATATAGGGAGACTAGAATGTCTATTGGGTGGATGTAATTGAATAAAATGTGAAACACACCAGATGTATAATGAAGTAATAAGGGTCTAGGTAAAATAACCTCTAATTAACCCCCTCACAGATACTCACTAACAAGACGTCACTCAGGGCCAATCTCTTGCAGTAAACATACATAAGTAACAAACAAACAACCAAAAAAATGTTTAAAAACAATTCTTAACACTGCCGTCTAGATACAAAGATCTATCTTGCACTAAACAATTACCAGTAGTAATGTAGCAGAAACAGCAACATCTATCATATAACATATATAGTAATAAGTGGACAAAATCACAATTCATATAAAGCTATTATGTTACACTATGGACTCTATATAGAATATGTAGAGTTATATCTGAAAATAATGTCACCTCTAATCTAATCACACAATAGAATACATTTATATTTAATAATAATAAATCACTCAATTATATAATAGTCTTTATAACACTAAAGATAAAAATCGCATAATGATATAAATATACACCACTATAGATCTAATAAAAATTCTAAGTTCATGTAATTCTACAATTCTTAGGCAAAATGTTTGCCGTTGATTACATAGTGACATGTCTGCCTTGGCTACGGTTGAGAACATAAGACAGTTTCTGGCAGTCAAGCTAAAATAAACAGTAGCACCTGAAACCATGTTGAGGTATTGGGAAACCACAAATCAAACTCAGTAACCTATTTTTATGATTGGGTGTATTATCTTAAACTACAGAACATCCTGTTTCTTAAAGCACAATCCCCCTTTAAAGTGACAATCCTATTGAGTTTAAAAAAAAAAAAAAAGGGGGGGGGGGTATTTTAGACTTCAGGGCCATGTTATCACTTACACTCAGTATGTAGTGATCCCATAATCCTGACTTGCCTCCTGATGTGAACAAGATAAAGTGTGTGGGCTAAGCATGCGCATTTTAAGTGAAACTTTTGTCTTTTGTCACAGAAATTGTATTTGGAATGGTGATGTATTTTAATTAAAAATCAAAACGCAATTTCAGTTGAAGTTTGACTTAGAACACGTGTTTTAGCTATTGGCACTTCTATATTTATAATAACTGAATTCCGTGTGTGTTAATCTGTGTCTTGCCCCCCTACCCCCCTCTCCTAAATCTCTTCACCCCACGGCTGTGTGTGCAGGTGCCTTCTGCCAGAGGCAGCCTCCCACGGCTGGGGGTGGGTCTGTCTGAGTGCCCTGAAGCACCCCCCACTCTGTCCCCCAGCAGAGCTATGTCCTGCTCGGTGGAGGTACGGGGACACGGGGGTGTTCGGCAGCTCCCGGGGGGAGGGCTGCGGGGACGCGGCACGCTCAACCCCTCGTTTCCCGTTACTGGACCGGAGCAGCACCCCTCCCTCTCTCATCCCCCCCGGCAGAGCAACAGTGCTCCTGGTGGAAGCTGGCAACAATGACGGCCTCTTCTGCTAGGAGTGATGTCACTTCTGTCACCACTGACTTCCGCCTCAATCAACTGCATTCACGCCGCTAAAGAAGTTACACTTCAAAAATACTTCTGTTTCATTTTGAGATTTCAGAGACTTTGAAATAATCCCTAGGCAAAAAGTAATCGTCTGATACTCTATTTCTTACTCTGTTGCATTTAAGTCAAAGTGAGAAATCTGCTTAGGAGAGCCCAAGCGAAAAACAGAGCTTCTAAACTGCATAGAGGACAGCAATTCTATAAAGTGTAGTCGGACACGAGTAAGGCCTCGTTCAGGGTGCTGGCTTCGGAGGGAGGGCGTGCTGCCGTGCGTGCTGCCGTGAGAAACAAAGTATTCAATTTGAATACTGGTTTTCAGGGTAGCAACCGCCCTGTCTCCGAAGCCCGGAGTTGAAGCTGACTACAGTTTCAATAAACGAAAATTTCGTTTTTTGGAGCTGCAGCAGCGTCACAGGGACCAAGGCAGCCAATGAAATCATTCTTCAGAATGATTTCATGACTGCAACTTGGATACTTACCCTGCCGTGTGTAACCCTGCCCCCTCCCCACCCCCTCCCCAACGCTGAAAAGTCTGCTGGGGGATAAACACAGATCGCCCAGCAAACTCCCGCACTGCCTGCCTCCCTCCCTCCCTCCCTCCGAGTCCTGCAGCTGACACCCTGAACGAGGCCTAAAGCAGTCAGTTCATTTGGAGAGATAGATACTGTACATGATTCTCAGTGAGTGGTATTCTTGTAACATCTGATGTGTGCTTCAGTAGAGAGATATAGATACATTGTGACTGTTGGGAAATACAAATCTGATTGAACAATTGCAAGACCTGGTTTGTGTGTATAAAACCTTTTCGTCACAATATCCCCAAGGAAAACAGTCTCTAATATGTCAGCAGTGCGCAAAGTGGGGGTCGCGGCACTGCAGGGGCCCCGCGCTCTTCCCCCCCAAGGCATTTTAATTAAAAGCCGGGGGATTGCGTGAGGCCCCTGCAACTCTAAACTTACCTTCACTCTGACGGTGTCAGGACTCGTGTCCATGGCAACTCTGCGTCGAATGATGCAGCGTGGTCATGTGACATGACGCGTCAAATGACGTTGCGGGTCACGTGATATCACATGACCCCCGCGAGGTGGGGGGGGGGAAGGCGCACCACCGGAGCAGAACAGGCAGAGGGGGAGCAGCAAAAAAAGTTTGCACGCCCCTGTCATAAGTAACCAAACAAACAGCATTCATTTATAAACTTGAAGGCACTCACTGAGTTTTTCTCTTGCAAAATGAACCGTGGTTGGCATGCTACAGCCAGCGGTACACAGATTTATCACAAATATAGACAGTACTAGACATATTTGGAGAACAATAGATGCCACATTACGATTTCGTGTGAGCAGTGAGCATGCGAGCCTCAGGCTACTACTCATCCACTCGTGAGTACCTTATTGAATACGACTTTTGGTTTATTACCATGTTTGCCTTAGTCTAGCCCCAGGGGAGATACATTAGGCCTGTGAGGGAGTCTGAGTGCTCCTCTAACGGGGGACGCGGACATCCCCTCAGGGTGACACTAATTGTGTTATCTTTCCTCAACCTTGGAGCATCTATGATCTGTTACTAGGAACACTCCTTTATCAAGGCTGATATCAATGTCTACAAACCTTCATACCAAGTATTTCTTATGAACACATTGTTCAAATCGCCATTTACAATATGTTATGGATTTTCTGTGTGCACACTCGAGCACTGACACAGGAGGCCAGGTGCTCTGATTTTTTCTGATATCCGTGTATTTGTATACGCAGAGCCAATTGCTTGCACCATACCTACCTTACCATTCTATATATGAATGGTTTTGACTAATATTATACTTAAGTGCTACCACGCCATTGTTCATACTTATACAGTATCTTTGCTGGGGCTAGCGGCTTGATATACTACTGCCACCATAGAGTGTATTTAGGTATACAGCCATGTATACACCTTGTACCTATTGTACTGACTGCATCCAGCGGTACACAGATTTATCACAAATATAGACAGTACTAGATATATTTGGAGAACAATAGATGCCACATTATGAGGTAGCCATATATACCTTCCTACAAGTATTAATTTATGCCTATACCCGGATCTAGGAAGGGGTTCATTCATGCTGGTAATCACCCAATACGGACAATAGTCACGTTTATAAACGTCTACCTCAGTCTCCAAATCCTCATGACAGTCCTCTCAATATAGGGTGCAAGATGTCCCTTGATGCAGGACGGCCGACGCTGAAAGTTAGGCCCGGCCGTAAATGTGGCAACCCCATCCCAATAATCCCCCAAATATGGCAACATTTAAAGCAGCAGTTAAAGCTGACGTCCCCCCCCCCTTTTAATATGTGCATCAATACAATACACACAATGATAAATAATTAGATAAGTTGCCGATCGATCCGTTCTCCTATGATCGATCGGCGAAGATTTGGCTCGGGGTTCACTAAATAGCTGTCAGTGCAGCAGAAGAGGACCCAAGATGCAAAGTTCTGTGGGGAAGATCATGTGACCAGGCTGTCACTAGATACAATTGGTGCACTGCTAGAGAGAGGGCAGGGCTCAAAAAGGGGTGTGCCAGAGCCTGTTTCAAAAGTGGAAGGGGTTGTGACTTGTAAATGGTTGCTATAGAAACAAAAAGTGCTTGTTACATTATAATACATTAAAAATGTCTTTCAGAGTTGTGTAAAACAAAATGCTACAAGTATTTTCTCATAGTACTGTGACGGTGAAGGGGTTAACCAGGCTTATAATAAAGGTCAAGCCCACTTGGCTAACCCTGACCCTGTGTTAGGGTCATAGTGTCAGCTCTGGGATCCAGATGTCAAAAATGTATTACTGCAACTGTATACTGATTTTGCGACATTAAAGAATGATGTGATTTTTACCTTTCACGGTGGGTTTGGCGGGGAAAGTCTTTGCAGAATGTGTCTATGTGGCGGGGTTCCGGAGTCATGGGATACCCCAACAGTTGTATCCAGAGATTGAGTGATATCTTTGGATACAGCTAAGTGCATTACTCCGCCAACCTCGGGCCCTGGAAATGTTCTTACGGCTCACCGCCAGAGTCCCTGCTGCAGCATCATCCAGACAAGGTAAATGGGTATGAAGGGATTATAAGATATCTGCAGGTATACACATAGGCCTTAGTATAGCAGAGGCTCCCCAGTATAGCAGAGGTACCCACATACATGCCCAGGTATACTGAACCCAGTTTAGGGGTTCAAGAGGTGCTCCAGCTAGGTTATAAAGCTGAGCAGGTTTTTAAAGTGTCTAAAAGTTTTAAAGTTATTTTCTCACGTGTGCCAGAAATGAGGTTCGTGATTGTAGGGAATATACACTCACTCCATTCCTGACACCAGAATAACTTTAAGCACACAGAAAACAGGGCACAATATATTTGATTAAATGGGTATAGTTTAATGTGTATATATATTGATAACCTGTATATGAACTGAGGGCTTTCTAAGTCATGGATTCCGTAAAACCCAGCTGGCGACCAAGCTTGGTGTCTCTGTGTCTGTCCGGAGTCCTTACTTGAAAGGCTCAGGGATGCCAATGTGTTAGAACAGGAGGGGCACTGCAGTTATACTTGAGTACCCACATCCTGGCCTGACACAAGGCAAGCAAACACCATTTGCCAAAATCCAGACTCTGTGGAGCCGGAGCAGAGGGTGAGCTCTATATGCAAAGAGGCGGAAGGGCCAAGTTAACCAATGCCCCCTTGTTACCCGAGAAAAGGTGCCTGCCCTGCTTTAAAATACTGGCAAATTGGTGATTGGCTGGCAGAATTCCCACGCTCTGATAAGCTGTTCAGGTTACTGTATGAGGGCCTAAAAGCTTAAGAGGGCCTGCAGCCAAGGGGGAGCACAGATTCCAAGCGCCACACCAACAGCGGCGAAATAACAGATGTCCAGGACTTTTTGTGAGTAACTACCAGTCATTGGAAAGTGCCCTAAAAAGGTGATCTGTAGGAATTTCGTTCCAGAAACAGATTTATTCGTTAGCCCCATCCCCAGTAAGTGTGTTAATCTTGAATTGTGTAACTTTGTGTGTCTGTCTTTTATAAGAAATAAATTACCATTTATTTTACCATCTTGTTTTGCTGAATCAAATGATCCCAGTTATAAAAAGGTGTTGTAGAACCTGGTCTCCCGTGACAAGTACATGTAACCCGGGTCCCTCTGGTCCCCCGTAGACCCCTACCTCCTGGAGCGGTTGCGCTAGGTAGCGGGCAGGTTCTGGTGGCGGCGGGAAGGTTGCGCAGGCGAGCGCATCGCTGGAGGATCCACCAGCTCCCTTTGCAGGGCGCCGCCATGTTGTGATTGGCCGCGCATGTGCAGTATAGGTAGAGCGGCGGCCATTAGTTAGAATAGGCTCCACCAGAGACTACAACCCCCAGAAGCCTCAGTGGCTGCGATCACGTGGGCGCAAACAGCCAATAGGGCTGCAGCAATCCCCTGCTCACGAGATACTTTTCGCGCGTTTTGCTGCCACGTTGGTCGGAGCTGGGACAAGGAAGGGTAGGTTGTGTGTGCAGGGGTCTGTGGCTCCTGCACTAGGCCAGATACCCTCTGTTAGGCCCCAGCTAGGCCCTGACTCCCCTCAGTTTGTGGTTGCTGCTGGGACAGGTCCATAGATAGGGTCACTGCCCCTGTAGTACCAGTGAGAGGGACACAGACAGGACATGGCGGTATCCTGTTCTCAGGTGGTCTGGGACAGACACCTGCTGTCACAGAGACTCTTAAAGGTAGCACAATCCAAGCGGGACCCACCCACCGTAGAGGCGGAGGCGTCGCGGTTCGTCAACGGGTCGTGGACCCCATTTGTATCATCTGAGCTCCCGGGTGTGGACACACCTGGCAGGTATCTATTTCACCAAGTGCACAAACTGGTGGGGGCAGCGCTGTCACACACACGTGGGAGGGTGAATGACTCTATGGACCCCAGGGTGTTGTGTGCTTAGAGGCACCCTAGTACTTGGGAAGGTACACCCGTCGAGGGTGAGAACACAGTGCAAAGTGGGGCACAGTGAAGGGGTACAGCCGTGTGAGGCTTGTATGTTATGGACAGTTAGTATTATTGGACTGAGTAGTAAAACTGTTATATCTATACAGAGGGCAAAGTAAACACGCGGTTTAATGGGTGATATCTTAGACATCGTTTCTTGATTTAATAGACACCTTCCCTATGAGCGGTGGAGAAGATACATATAATTCCCCAATAAATATGATCTAGTCTTGGATAACAATGATAGAAGAAATCGCAGTCCTAATGGTAAGTGATAACTAATCATGTCATCCTATCCTACAGCAACTGTTCAGAGAAGGGCTTTTCTTTTCCGAGTGTACCAACATGGCGTCTGGTACTCATTATATCATTGCCCATGCGTGGAATGACGTCACTGTCAGGCGCGATTAGCGCCGCCGATTCCAATTGGCTGAAGCTCATGTTCCACGCTCCAATATGACGGTGGCCGCGCGGCATCACGATTGGACGGAGCGAACATTC
The DNA here is from genome assembly GCF_040206685.1 of Ascaphus truei. Taxonomy (NCBI): domain Eukaryota; kingdom Metazoa; phylum Chordata; class Amphibia; order Anura; family Ascaphidae; genus Ascaphus; species Ascaphus truei. The sequence continues at coordinate 133,373,357 of NC_134483.1, read as the reverse complement.
TATTTTGGCGGGTAGTCGGGAGGAGAAGATGGCGGCGTCCGAGGCCCATGACAAATCAAGGCGTTCGAGGATAGAGATAAACGAAGACGCAAACTCTTCGCCCGCAGCCGGGGAGTAAAGGGTTATAAGTCGAGAAAAGACAACACGTCCGGCGCAGAACAGCTTCACCCTCTTACCACCAATCGGACTGGAGAGAACGCGAGCCGGGAAGAAAGGGGGAGCAGAAACTGAGCCACGAATTTGTTTTTAACTTGTCTTCAACCCTTCACCTCTGTTACCCTTAAGCATCGATATATTTATATCCACCCGGTGCCATTTCTCTCCCCTCATCCTCCCCCCGGTCATCCTCTTTCCCTCGCGACCGTTACACTAAGCTCGCGCGGCGGTTACTTTTCAAAAGAGCCGCCGCGTCTTCAACATATACCTGCAGCTGGAGCCAACCACCTGAGCGGGGGACGAGGGGGGAGTTTATGCTCCACTTGGGGGGGGGGGATTGGTCCAGGTTCGCATCACACCCCCCACCCCCTGTATAGTCTGATCTCATCCTGTACAGCCCGCGCGCCGCCAAGATGACACAGAGCGCGTCCCCCCGCGGCTGGCAGAAGGAGCACGTGTGGCTGGCGCTGCAGGGACTCGGGTTCGAGCCCGGGGCGGAGGCGGCTGCGGCCGGCAAGACCCTCTCTCACGTCACCCTGGGAGTGTGAGTACAGTATGCCAGGTACTCGCGAGCTCCGGTGGGATTTCATGCTGCAGTCACGTATTTACTTGGCACCAGCACAGCTCCCAGGTTTCCCACTTTAGCGTACTCTTCACCTGTACCCATTTAAAACCAGATGTGCATGTGGGAGCACTGCCTTTCTGCCACTCATTACTGCAGCTTGACATCAATGACCGATTTTGATAAATGATCAGCAAGTTACAGGGAATTGATCATTTAAGACCCAAAATGCAAGTGCTTTGTGATTTAAAAAAAAAACTTGTTGCGTGTTAAATGTGCCTTTTTATAGGAGGTGCTGACTTGGTTGTAATATCCCTCATTCACAGACTAAAGTCTACAGTACCTATTTTCACGTGCCAGTATCGTTCGTTTAAATATTTGGTGTCATGGGCTTATAGGAAGCCACAAAGGGATGACATCATGGCTTTCGTATTAGTTCGTTGTACTTTTAAACCGGCCATGTGTTGAACCCAGCCAGGGTAGCTACGGACGTAAGTATCTCTGGAAACAGGGAGTCCCTGGAGCTGAAATTAACACGGTTCTGCTTTTGGAGGACCCCTGCTTCAAAACTATTACAAAGTTGCCATGGCTGCCCCTTTAAAATCCGACACTACTGATTTAGAAAGTGAATTGGAAATTGTTTTCCGGTGAGAACTCTAGACCAGGGGGTGCAAACTTTCCCCTGCGCGCCCCCTGTCTGGTCTTCCCATCCTGCTCGCGCCACCCTCCTTACCTTGTCTCCGGCGTCATGATGCCGCATTGCCATGGCGACGCGTCACCGACAGTAAGGAAAGTTGCAGAGCCCCCCCCAGCATTTCATTTAATGCCTTTGGGAAGAGCGCATGGCCTCTAACCGCTGGGCGCCTCCCCTCCCATGAAAATCTTGCACCAGTGCTCTAGACCCTTGCCGTATGAATAAACTTTGTTATGCTGTAGCCCTCACCCACCTCACCACCAGCGTTATGGTAATGACAATGCAGTTACCTCAAGTAATAAACTGTGCAATCTCAATGTGTTCATGTATCACCCCCAGTCAGTTAACTTTCCTATTGTTTTATTGAAATAATTCTAAAAAGCATTGTAATCTAGATTCAGGCAAGATGAGAGCGGTTACAAATTCCCGAGAGAAGAGATGTGTAAGGCTAGGTACTAGCTGCAGGCGGCGCGCGCCTCTCGCCAGCCCCTTACCTCCTCCTTAGCTGTCCCCAGTGGCGCCTCGCTCCCCAGCTCACTGCGCACGGTGACGCATCAGCCAGCAAGGGCAACAACGGGATTGTGTTCCCATGCGGCGACGCGTGGTGTGGCAGGGAGCCAATGCTGGGGGGTGGATCCTTCCTCAACCATGCTCAGCCCTACATGCTGGACACACAGATCAGAAAATGTGCATCATGGCTGCGCTCACCCGACCCGTTTTGGCCATGCCCCGCGCCTAAAAACGACTCCCTACAAATCGCGGTGTAGTGCACGCGCCACCTGGATGCAGTGCGGGCGCATGCAGCGGGGCCTTAGCCTAAAGATAGTGTTTCTGTGGTGGAGCTATTGGTTGTTTGCAATGCGTTGCTGTCTCTGTCACAAATGGGGAATTACTGTATAAACAAAGCCTTTGCATGTTCAGTTCTTCTTGCCTTTACGTCAGACATTTCAGTGACTTTTTTTTTTTTACTTTTTATTTGAACTAGGAACATGTTTGACAAGCCCAATAAGGATGCGTTTTACATGGTTTTCCACTACTTATTTGCAAAGCTGGATAGTACCCGGTGCAAGGAGGTTTTCAGGTAAGTTTGAAGTACCTCCCATAATCACCTTGAAAAGCCCTGCCACAGTCAAACCGGTTTCCCTTATGTTGACAGCATTTTGTTCATTTATGAATTGGCTGCTGTCATTCTTTCTGTCATTGGTTTACTTGTATGATCCTTTATGTAAACTATACTTATGTCTTGCTAGTACTTACAAGTACTGTTTTTTAAAGAATGTTTCACTGTCAAAAACCAGAACATGATCCTACTCATAATCTACAGGAAGATGCTCCTTCTTTGACTGGTAACATTGACTAGTTTACAGCAGAGCGGATGTTTGGATGCCATCTTCAACCTGTGACTACTTTTATCCCTATGTATTGGTAGGTGAGGATGGACTGCTTGTGTAGGAGGCAGCGAACCATTCAATATGTCTTTTGGCGGTGGAGTGGCTTGTAGTGAAGGGCTTGTTCAAGTTGGCGAGCAAGGTAGAACAGTGCATCTCTGACCGTTATTTCAGGAAACCATGCTGCATCGTTCAATTGGTGGCTATGCAGGCATGTTTTATAGACTGGTTTGGTCCTATGAGAATGGACACCATCTTTTAGGGAATGTTTTCATTACATGATTTTCTGTCCAAAGTGTAAAAGTCCTGTAGTACAGTATGTTTGCTGCTTTGTGAGCAGAGTAGTGTTTCTATTCACCTGGGCATGTCTAGAGTGACTGTAACAACCTGAAGATTCCCAAAAGCCTTGGTGTAGGCAAAATATCCAAATACTAAGCGAACTATTGAGTTTAAAAGACTTCAGACCATCTAGGGACACTAGCAGATGTTTCATAAGGCATTTTATGATAGCATTAGGTTTGAGAAACTGATTTCATTCCAGTAGTAGACGGGCATGCCTTTTCTCTCAAGTGTCCAAATAAAAAGCTTATCAGATTAATTGATGCGCTCTAATTACCATTTCACCTTTTATTTCTACTTGGTTGTGATGTATCTCTATTTAAACAAATACATTTATCCACCACTAATCCCATAATTGAATAGAAGGCTCTGCACATGTTGATGGGTAAAAACTGTGCTACTAGTTGAAGATTGTTTAGGAAGTCAGTATCTCTTCTACATGAAAGTAACTGGAAAGGAGAACCCGCATTCAAGTTTCCTTCTCCTCACAGGTGCTTGCATATATGGTTAAGGACTGCAGAAGTTGCATTGCAACCTCCACTTATAAAAGGCATACAAGGGTAATTATAAAACATACAGAACACCTACAAGCTCAAATTGAACCCCCAAAATACCGTATATAAGTTTTTCTGGATGTGCACTGAGCTTTGTCTGTGTTTTATGTTATGTCTCTGGTTTTAAATACAAGGGTAATTGCCTCATACTTCTACAAGAAGATGTATGTATCTCTTTATTTAGTGACCTCCAGGTATACTCTACAAAACAGGTGACGTAATATAAAACAATGGCAATAAGTGCTTCAGACATAGATTTTAATCTCTTTGAGGCAGGGACACTTTCCTATTCTAAGTGGCAAGAAGATACCAGAGTCTGACATTTATTTATTTATAAAATATTTTACCAGGAAGTAATACATTGAGAGTTACCTCTCGTTTTCAAGTATGTCCTGGGCACAGAGTTAAGACAAATAATACATGGTTACAAATACAGTAACATAAATGAACAGAGTATACATTATATACAAGACATTGCATGCACAGTTAAAGAAAATATATATTATGGGCGTATGAAACAGTTACAGACCAGATTAAAATGTGAGACAGCCTTAGATTTGAAAGAATTTAAACTGGTGGTGGGTGTGAGAGTCTCCGGTAGGTTGCCCCAGTTTTGGGGTGCATGGTAAGAGGAGGAGCGGCCGGATACTTTGTTGAGCCGTGGGACCATGAACAGTCTTTTGGAGTCTGATCTCAGGTGATAGGTGCTGCAAGTGGTAGGAGTGAGGAGCTTGTTCAGATAGCTGGGTAGCTTGCCCATAAAGAATTTAAAGGCAAGACAGGAAAGGTGAACTTTGCGCCTAGACTCGAGTGATGACCAATCTAGTTCTTTGAGCATTTCGCAGTTATGTGTGTTGTAGTTGCATTGGAGAACAAAACGACAAATTGAATTGTAGAGGGTGTCAAGTTTGCTAAGGTGGGTTTGAGGTGCCGAGCCATATACTATGTCTCCATAGTCAATAATTGGCATTAGCATATGCTGTGCGATACGCTTTCTGACCAGGAAGCGTAGGGAGGATTTGCTCCTGTAAAGTACCCCTAGTTTGGCATAGGTCTTGGTTGTCAGGGTATCAATGTGCATTCCGAATGTTAAGTGGGAGTCAAACCATAAGCCCAGGTATTTAAAACTAGTGACAGGGGTTAGGGTGGTGTTAGTGTTGGTTCAAATCTGGAGCTTAGTCTTTGGAAGCTTTAAAAATTTAGTCTTGGTCCCGAATACCATTGTTACAGTCTTGTCAGTGTTTAAAAACCGTTTGTTGTGGGAAATCTAGTTTTCGAGTCTCAAAAAGTCAGACTGAAGTATGTGTTGAAGGTCAGAGAGGCTTTGGCTGTGTGCATATAGGATTGTGTCATCTGCATACATGTGTATTGAGGCTTCCTTACAAGCTGTGGGAAGATCATTGATGAACACTGAGAAGAGTAGGGGCCCCAGAACAGAGCCTTGCGGGACACCACTTGTGATATCCAGGGGGTTAGAGTTAGAGCCAGAGATGAACACATGTTGGGATCTACCTGATAGGTAGGACTGAAACCAGTTTAAAGCATGCTTCCCTATTCCAGAGCTCTGGAGTTTGTTAAGCAGGATAACATGATCGACTGTGTCAAAAGCCTTTGCAAAATCTAGGAATACTGCACCAGTGAGTTGTCCCCGTTCCATTCCACACCTGATTTCATTGCAAACTTTTAGCAGGGTAGTTACGGTGGAGTGTTTGGGGCGAAGGCAGATTGGAATTGGTTAGGGAAATTTGTCTTGTTATAGTAATTGCTTAATTGGGAGTGGACACATTTTCCCATGACTTTGGATAGAATTGGGAGAAGAGAGATTGGCCTGTAGTTTGAGAGTGTTTTTGTCCCCACTTTTGAAGATTGGGACCTCTGGCAGTTTTCCAGGTCTTAGGGATATGGCCTGCAGACAGGATAGAGTTGACTATGGAAGCAATTGGTTTGGCAATGGCTGGGGCACCAAGTCGTAGGAACCTAGATTGTAGTAACTCAGGTCCACATTGGCTGCTTAGTTTTAGTTTGAGGAGCGCTCGTGTAATCTCTTCGGATACTGGGCCAAATTGAAAGTTGTGGACAGTGTTGGGAGGGAGTGGGGCTATGTGGGTACTCCCAGGATGAGATTCAGGTTTGTGGTTTGGGCTGCGTTTCGATAAGTTAGTAGCACACCCCACAAAGTAATCATTGAATGCATTTGCAATGTCAGTGGGGTTTGTCAGAGTAATATCCCCCTTAGTGATATTACTTGGTTGTTGATGGTTAGGAGGCTGGAATATATTGTTGATAACCTTCCAGAAGTTAGCTGGGTTTGATGTATTCTGGTGGAGATTGTCAGAGTAATATTGTGCTTTTGCATGCCTTGTTTGCCTTGTGCACATGTTCCGCAGGCATCTGTAGCGATTGAGATCCTTGGTAGTGCCAGTTACTTTGTAGCTTTTCCACAAGGTATCCCTGAACTGGTAGAGTGCTATAAGGTCAGTTATAACCCATGGAAGGTGGGCCCCCGTACCCTTATTTTGCGTAGTGGAGCATGGGTATCGCAGAGTTTTAAGAACTCTGATTGGAAATAGTCGAGCGCAGAATCAGGGTCGGGAATTAAATCAATTCTGTGCCATGGGCAGTTGGTAAGGTCATCCAGAAACTGTTGTGGAAACATTTGCAAAGGAGCAATGTGGGTCACAATTAACCTTTAAATTATTTTTTTTTAAATAGGAATCCTAAAATGTATGCATTACGCTCTGGTGCTATCACTTAGTGGCAGTATTAAACAGTGGTAATTTAGCCCATGTGTTGGATATTGATGTACTAAATATCAAGGTTTATCAGACTCCCAGAAAGAGCAAAATGTCTGGCCTCCCTGTCAGAACAGACCAGGACAGGCAAAGGCACTTAGTATATTTGGACTATTGGATTATGCTCCGTAAACGACATCGCTTTATCTTCTGTAAGATAGGGAGTGATGCGTTGTAGAGGCCAGCGGCAGGATGTTCAATATGTCTTCTAGTGTTTCCACGCTTCGTAATTGTTGTCCTGCCATTGGGTTCTTGCCTATTTTTCCAGTTCTGTCGCCATGGGAACCAACCATCCCCATTTTCCACCCGGGCTTGTGACCGCTATTGGCTTGGCTCACTTAGTATATGGAAGAGGAGGGCAGGACCTGAGCATTGTGAAAGCTGCCAACCGCTAATGGACGTGAAACTTTCGAAGATTTATTTACAACTTAATAAACCTTTGAATTTTTAATCTGACAACCAAGTCTTTCAAAGATTTAACACTTGTGTGCACACTTCCTACACGAGCAGAAAATATTTTCATTGGGTTTAGTCCAGATCATACATCTGTTTAGGTGTTGCTAGAGACAAAATAGTTTTCTGCAGCTCTAAAAGAAGAGCCCTGAAATGTGACGGATCCCACATCACTACGACCTAAAATTGTTGCCCTTAATTTATTTCCCAGCTATTTACTAAAAACTGTGCTGTTTGAGTTCTTTTTGTATGTGCAGCCAGGCTATCACAAGCTAAACACAATTGTGTGCTTTTTATGTACAACAGGTATTGTTGGCCCCCGTTGGACAAGAAGAGAGATGCAGAGTTTAGAAAAGCATGCTGTGAGTGGCTGCGAAAGATTTCAGTAAGTGCTTTATTCTGTTACTCCATTCCACAAATCTTCACACTTTGGCTGCACTACAATTGGTAGGGTAATACAAGGGGAAGACCAGCAAAATACTATGTGTAGTGTAGTGTGTTCTGTTGTATAAATAGCATGTTCTTGTATAGCACTGCTAGTTTTATGCAGCGCTTTACAGAGACATTTTTGCAGGCACAGGTCCCTGCCCCATAGAGCTTACAATTTATTTTTTGGTGCCTGAGGCACAGGGAGGTAAAGTGACTTGCCCAAGGTCACGAGGAGCTGACTCCAGGAATTGAACCAGGTTCGCTTCAAACTCGGTGCCAGTCAGTATCTTCACTCACTGAGCCACTCCTTCTCCCTGTTAATGTATTAAAAATACAATGTTATACGCTTCTCTCAAAAAACCTAGTGAGCTAAAAAAAGCATTGATATGAGAACCTCAGGGCTGCTTCCTGTGACTCGGTGGTGCAGGCTTCATCCGGCATTCTGAGCTTCCTGCTTCAGTCTGTAGTGTTCCCCTTGCCTTCCAGTGAGAGTGGAACACAGTTTCCACCATGTCACCCACCGCTGTTTCCTGACAAGCCAATTTCTTCACTATAGTGTGGATTTGTGGAATTCACTTTTTCAATCTTGGGAGTCTCCGTTTACACTTCTTCTCTCCCCCTCCCCCCCCCCTCCCTTCTTTTTTTTGTTTTTTTTGAGATTTCAATGTCTTCATGGCATAATTTCACTTAAACTTTGTTTTGCTGCAACGTTGCCGACTGGGTTTGAAGAACTGTTGGAAAATAAATAGACCCGGTGCTACCTCCTAAATTGTCTTAAAATGTATTACTGCAGATATACAATTTAAGTCCTTAACAAGTGGTTGAAAGTTTTGACCAATGATTTAGGCCTGCTAACCACATCAAGGTAAATTCCTATTTAGCAGGTACCAACTATGTATGTATATATTTTACATTTTCTTGCCACATTATTTCATTTTTAAAAATTATTTTTTTTGTTTTTAATCTTTCACCAGATCTTTATATGGATCTTGTTGAGCACATACTATTTCCACTGTTGGATAAGTCGAATGTAACTTTTTAGCACACTGACTTTTTTAAAATTTTGTTTCTGTTCTGGTCCTGCCATAGAAAGATTACAAACAATCTCCAATACATCAGCAAAAGCGGTTAAGTTTATAACCGTTAAGTGTAGTATCACTACAAAACGTGTACAGTATATACCTTTTTGTACATGTGTTTTTCCTTTATATATGCTAGGGACATTTGTTGTTGCTTATTCATACTACTTTCCTTAGGATGACTCTCGTATTGGATTTCCTCAAGTGGTGGCTTCCACATTTCTTTCTCCTGGTGGACCGAAGTTTGTGCAGCTGTTGTACCACTTTACAAAATATGTCCTGTTACAACATATTGAAAAAGATTCTGAGCGTAAGTTTTACTGTCTTTTATCTCCCTTTTACATTCTCCAGTGCCATCTTCTAGTGGAGTCCTTCAATCCTTCAATACAGTCATGGCTCTTAGTTTCACCTAGGTGGCACTGTAGGTATTATTGAAAATAAATTGCACAGGGTTTTTTTTTTTCTATAGGCGTCAAACAATTCCTGGTCCATAATTGCACACCGCTTATTGGTTTATTACTCCAATGGTTTTCTATGGATTTCAGGTTTGGAATATTTGGATTTCTTTTCTAATGTCCGTTCTTTAAAAACTTTATTGCTTAGGTGCTACTTACATCTCAGAATCTCTGCGTTTGAAGCCACAGGACCCAATGAAAGCATTGACAAGAAATAAGGTGGCACGTCACCGATACTTACAAATGGTGCAGAGAGAAGACTTTGTAATCCGAGAGTATCAGCGAAAAGCACAGTGAGTGTTCAATCCTGGGAGAAACTTGTAGTGTCAAGCTGGAGTTACCTTGAATCACCATTATTTAGTGACTGATATATAAGGTTAGTTTGTACATGTGGCCTAATTATCAATATACACATGTAGACAGCGTAAAAATACTCTTGGTACAATACTTGTTAGACTCTCTAGGATAGGGATTGTCCACAGGATTTACAATCTATATGTAGATTCTATCCTATTTTATACCCGCTCCTATTCCAGTTTTAGATTCAATTTGGCAGTAATAATGTATCGTGTTTAGAATGAAGATGATATAGGAATAATCCAGACTTGACACTTGTGATGTTACACAATCAATAGCAATATCACACCAATTTTTCAGATTGTTGCTGAATCCAACAATGAAAGTTGGCCTAAAATTGTAGGCTTGAAAAACCATGAACTACATATAAATAATCCATTTTGTTTATAGGATGCTGATAAAACAAATAAGGGACTTGCGATCAGAATGTGCAACGTTGCAGAACCAACACAAGTATGTAAACTCGATCTGGTTTTACTACGTGAATATTATAATTATTTAATCCTAGCCTTTGTAACCTTGGCTTTTCCAGATTTTGGAACAATTTTTTTTTTAAACCAAGTGAGACTGTTGCATTAATGCATATATTTTGTTTTGCATGACACTCCTTACTACTGTGTAAGAAAAGCCATTCAAAACCACAATATATTTTTGCTGTTTCAGAATGGCAGAAAACGTGGACAGGGACCACACTAAGAGAGATGACCTAATTCAGAAGGTGAGCATGTATTGATGGTGACTGTACGTTAATTTCTGTAATGACAGTTTTTATGATGTTTATCAAGTAATCCTTGCTTTGTGTCTGCTTAAAATATACCATATGATAGACTGACACATTAAAAAGTTGTTTTTAAGTCCCTGTGATCAATCCAGTATGTTGATGGGAGGCACAAATGAGTGAATATTACGTTTGGAAGGGCTCACCATTTCTTTGGCTTTAGTTTGTCAGAAGGGAAGACTATATATAATTGGAAAAGGTTGTTTAACAGCCCCTTTTGCAGCTTAACACATGTGGTTGCTAACCGGTTTCTTTTGATCCCTCTGAAGATACGATTGATGTGGAGCACAATGATGCAGATACTGAAGACTATGGAGAGGGAGGTGGAAGTTGTGGATTCTGTGGTTAAAGGTCACGTTGACCAGTACTGTCTTGATGGAACAAATGTTACCTTGAACATTCCAAAGCCTTTGGTCTCCAAAATTGAGAGCGAAATACACAGGGTAGGAGTCATTACTGGCTTTCTAATGTCACTTTGCAAGTGTATACATAAAATGTTTTGGTAAGTTCGTACCAGCCTGGGTAGCTTCAAATCAAAACAGATTCAATTGTCTTTCTAGTACTGCAAAATTTGGGGTGTAGGAAAATCTTGCCTTGATTTTGGGATCTTATTTTCTTCTGTCCTAGGAAAGACTTATGATTTTAACAAGCCTTCCCAGTCCCAATTTATGTAGCTTTGCAGGTTTTTTTTTTTAAAGTAATACCACTCCTTTTATGAACATGTTCCATTCCCACAGTTGCAGATGGAGAACGTGTATGAAGCTGGGAAGGTGAATCTTATAACAATTGTTCAGCTGCTAAATGAATCCCTGAAAATGCTGAGGCAGGAACATTGTCAATACGATTGCAAAGGTATACAGCTAGATCTTCCGTATCTTGCTGGGAAAACAAAGTTTGAGACTGAAGTTCTAACAAGATTGAGGCACATGAGGTGAGGCAAATCACTCCATCTGTTTGCTGTTGTGTTCCCATTAACTGTTTTATTTTTTTGTAACTTAATTGTATAGTGTTGTATGACTAATTTTTGTCTCCTCTGGAGCCTCGTGTGACTGACTGCTACAACACTGTTTCATAAATGCTTGGGCATGCCACCCCTTGAAAAACCTTGTCAAAATAGAGTTAAAAAAAATTAGGATGTGTGTAAATTGATTACATTCAATAACCATAGGTATTTATACACCTTAAGCTTGAGTGAGTATATGTTTGATAGAACAAGCATAAAGCGCTTGTGCATAGTTTTCATACAATTTATCTGAATAGAGTTGGTAGCACTGTATTGACATTTGTTAGGCCTCAATGCTTTCTGAATTTTATGTAAAATCTGCAACATATACATGTTTATCATTGAATTGTTAAACGGCTCAATTGCTGCATTGCTTGTCCCAAACTGCCTAAATTAATGATAAGAGAACCTAATACAGCATACAGAAATAGGTGTTGTCCTCTGTTCATGATGGGAGATTGATACACAGAGAGAAGTGAATTGTTCACTCTGTCACCAAATCTCCCTAGAGTATCATTGCCTTTTGATGACCGGGGCGAACTGAGTGAAATCGTAACGGACAGATACGGGGCAGACATGTCATTATTTCAACAAGACTGGCTTTAAGTCCAAGCCTTGGTGTACTGTGTAGTTTGTGAAGCCTGTTATTTTTTTTTTTTTACTGTTGTAGGCATAAAATCAGGAGGGAAGATTTTGTGTCGCTTAACAAGTCCATTGCTGATAAAGAGCGAGAGTGGGAGGAGAAGTGGGAAACGTTGCTTGGCCAATCTCCTTTCAGTCTCCTTAAAGGCCTGAATCCAGTAAGTATTTTGAATGGGTGGGCTTTACAAGTAGCTGATTAACGCAGACTGTACATATCAGGAAACGTTTCTCTAATCACTGCCCTATTCAGTAGTGACTTAATTTACAGATTACAATTTGTGTGATTATTTCTGTTTAAAACGTGTTAAGTTCATGTGACGCTTGCATGCAATACTGAAAGCAGTTCATCTAGGTTTTGGAGTATATTTAATGTTAAATGAACTTTTTTTTTTTTTTGCTTTGTTTGTGAGGTTCTTGAACTTCAACCTCCAATGGCTCCTTTTTCCTTTGACCCTGCCACAGAAGAAGTCTTAAGAAGCAGTGTGTTTTGCCAGTATCCAGCATCTTTTCCAGGTGAGAACACCTAACTGCTGCTGATGCTTGCTCATCAGAGTAATGTGATGTCGCTCACGTTACATACTAGCGTTTAGGGGGATTTCAGGTATCTTATAAAAGTTTAGGAAGAACTTTGTGTAGAATCATGAAAATGTATTATCCCATCTGTTTTCCTAATGTGCTCTTGGAGCAGCAGAAAGCCATTGTTTACATATGTTACTTTTACCCTTGAGTGCCGGTAGGCTTATTTGAGTGCCACGGCCCCGCTGGCACAGTGCTGTCACTTTCCAGGAAACTGAGGAGCAGGCGTCCTTCCTTTCGGTTTCACTACTGGGCAGATGGCATCCTGCTCTCCATGCGGATGCGATCATTGCAGGAACAAACCTTTTTGGGCATTACTTAGTCCAGAGTGCCCGTCCCAATTTTTAATTTTTCTCCTATCTATCTGGACACAATTGAAATATTATGTCCGTGAGTTTGACATGTAATTTGGAGCCCAGTGTAGTCCAAAGATTACCAGGGTGACCTTGGATGCTAGATGTTTTTTATTTTTTATAAACACATCTTTAAAAAAAAAAAGCAGATGCTGGCAGAAGTTAAACTAATAAGCTATGGGGTGTGGGGTTGATGCTTTTAGGGCGGAACAGTTATCAGAGCTGTAATTTTGTGTATCCTAAATGTTTTCTTTTACGGCTGTATCTGTGGATCTCCTTATCGTGTTGCTATCGCTGCCTCTTTTCTTTAACTGGTGGGTCTTTGTCTGCTCTTCAAAGCCCATTAGTTTTCAGAGCTAATGTTTTTTTTTTTTAAACCTAAGTGAAACCCTGTCTTTAATGGGTATGTTAAATTGAACCTTCTAGGTCAGGTCTGCACAACTCCAGTCCTCGAGGGCCGCAAACAGGCCAGGTTTTTAGGCTATCCCTACTTAAGCACAGCTGGCTCAATTAGTGGCTCAGTATGACTGAGCCACTAATTGAGCCAGCTGTGCTGATTTAGGGATATCCTGAAAACCTGGCCTGTTTGCGGCCCTCGAGGACTGGAGTTGTGCAGGTCTGATCTAGGTCATTGCTATTATGTCTGAATACACCACAACCTGTCTTTAATTGGTATGTTAAATGGAACATCTAGCTAGTGTGTTAATCAGAGGTGTGTTTAGCTTCCTGTGGGTGGACGACATTAGACTGGGCTTATATATTGGGGCTATCTCCTTGGGTGGTATATCCCTGTGGATAAGTGTACTCCTGTTCAAGTCAATGTCCTCTATCAACATTCTAGAGACCTAAACTAGCTCTGCCACTACTGCTATGCCGCCTCCTATTTGTATTTGCTTTAACATCACTTTGTTCCAAAGTACACTTTTCAGTCTACAATCCTCATTATTCCTCTCCATACATATATCTCAATTTTTCCACTCTTCATTCATATGAATTTCTTTCCTATCTGCGCCCTTTAACACTACTCAACAATACACCCTGCACTAAAACACAGTTGTAACCCTACCGATCCCCTGTCAACCTCCATCCCCTCCTTTTCTCCTGTGCCCACGGGAATGCTCGCTCCCTTTACAACATGTTTGGTCTCTGTACATTACTACATTTTCCTCTCACTGCTACTCTTTTCTGTAACTGAGGCTTTAGTCAGTCTGACTGCACTGGAAGCTGCCTTCTTATAGTGGCCTTTCTCCCACACTCCGTGCCCTCGTGGAGGCGTGGAGCTCCTCTCCATCTACCTTCCAATCTATCTTCCTTCCTTCCACACTGTTCAGCTTCTTTTTATATATTTATTTTTTTATTTTTTGTCCTTTCCCTCTCCACATGGTGGTCATCAATTGTCCACCTACCTCTACTTATCCCCCATCTTTCTCTCATGAAATCCTGACTACATTCTGTTCTCCGACTCAATTTCTCTTCCCCTTGGTGGATTTCAACTGCAATATTTGTCCCCCCCTGTCAGAGATGCATATTTGATTATTAAGTATTATTTTGCTTCCTTGAATGCCGACTCGTTCATTAATCCACTAGGGGTATAGTAGAGCTTGTCCAATCCAGTATAAGTAAATGCTCAGCAATAAATGACAAGTAGATTTGCAGCATTGTAGAACTTAATTTGTGTACTTAAAGCAGAGATACAAGCTGGATGGAAACTGCTTCATGTTCACTCTCAAAGTCACTGACCAACATTACATGTTATAGACTGTATACAGACTGATTACTCAATACAGATTAACTACTCCTCTTAATGGCTAACAAAGCTAAACTTGTATTTCTGGTATTTTCTATTCTATATACTGCTTTCCTTCTTCAAGGCTTTCATGTGTTTAGTTTTGTGTGGTTGGCACCCACCTGACATGGCATCCCATTGTTTTAACGGTATCAATCAGGATGAGTCATTACAATTAGCTGTAGTGTCATGAGTCAAAATGCACGGTGTGTGTGTATACCACAACCTAATACTTATTACATTGCATGCTGAATCAATGCACTCCTATCCACACACCCCTCTCCCCTTGGCTTCCCATTTTCTCCCTAATCTCTTCTTTTTTGCCTTCACCAATGGACAGCAGCAGGCAGCACCCACAAGGATAGCCACTACCTGGACATGGTGTTCACACATTTCTTTTCATTTCCCCTTTCCTCTCTGCCATCTTATTTTCTCTGTTCCCTTCTCTACCTCAATATACCCCTCGTTTACTGGAGAGACCTGGGCTCTTTTAATCCACCGGCTCTTGATGCCACTATGCGCTCAGCTACAGACTGATGACCTGGTCATGAACTATAACTCTGCGCACTATCCTGCTGTTCTACATGCACTCCTGGAGGAAATTTCATACAGTCGCAGACTTCCTTCACTGCAAATATATTTATCTTATTCTGTTTCGACACTCCCAGGCTAAACAACCTACTTTTCTTCCATAATCAACACTCTTCTAACACACCACCTCTTCCCTTTTTTTTCTTTCATTTCAACTCAGGACTTTGACTATTTCAAGACACAAGTGGATTTCGTTCACCTAAGACATTCCCTCTGTATCCTCCTTTTTCTATTCTCAGCTCTCCTGCCTGCCTGCCTTTTACTCTTCTCCCTGGCAGAGGACGTGTCATTACTGATCTTTTTTTCCCTTCACCACCTGCCCTCTTGACCCCATTCCCTCCCATCTACTCAAACCTCTTGCTCTTACTCTAATCCCTACAAACATTTTCAACTCCTCCTTACACTGGTACTGTATACCTTTACTCAAACAAGCTTGACCCTACCTGTCTCCATTTTGCCTCAACTCCTTGAACACCTTGTATTCTTTTGCTTGATCCATTTTCTTGCCTCCTATTCTTTCCTAGATTCCCTACAATCTGGCTTCTGCACTGCTCACTCCACCAAAACAGCCCTTACCAAAATAACTAATGACCTCCATGCTGCCAGAGACTAAGGTCATTACAGAAAACACAAAAACACAGCGCACAACGCT
Organism: Ascaphus truei; assembly: GCF_040206685.1. Lineage (NCBI taxonomy): Eukaryota > Metazoa > Chordata > Amphibia > Anura > Ascaphidae > Ascaphus > Ascaphus truei. The sequence continues at coordinate 133,357,718 of NC_134483.1, read as the reverse complement.
CATACTGCATTAAAAGAAATAATATTCCAATCAAACAGTACAGGTAAGTATTGTGTACATCAAGGGAGAAAAAACCCAGCATGTCAGGGGTTAATGTTACCCATGCGCCAACCGGATCTCCAAACAGGATATTGTCTGTTGTTTAAACCGCTTCCAGCCCCTGGGTCTTTCGATCCATAAACGAAGTCAGTATATCCTCGGTAGTCCTGCTATTGGAGGTGGAAGTCCCAGCAGACTCGTTATTAACGAGGATGGTAATTCCGTTGGTTAGGTTGGTTTCTCACGGTGGCTTGGTGCACACTCGCAACCCCCCCGAGTGTGCACCAAGCCACCGTGAGAGACCAGCCTAACCAACGGAATTACCATCCTCGTTAATAACGAGTCTGCTGGGACTTCCACCTCCAATAGCAGGACTACCGAGGATATACTGACTTCGTTTAAGGATCGAAAGACCCAGAGGCTGGAAGCTGCTTAAACAACAGACGATATCCTGTTTGGAGATCCGGTTGGCGAATGGGTAACATTAACCCCTGACATGTTGGTTTTTTTCTCCCTTGATGTACGCATAATACTTGCCTGTACTGTTTGATTGGAATAATATTTCTTTTAATGCACTATGAGCGTTGTGCGCTGTGTTTTTGTGTTTTCTGTCTAGCTTTAGGGGGTGTTTTGAGCCACCCCTGGTTCCACGGCTGCAGACGCTCCCCTATCAGTGTCCACCAGGTCATGTAATTTTTTTTAATATATATATATATATCTTTGATTTTATTAGGTGTTTTGGTGCATACATTATAACACAATCCATTAGCATTTGTAACTTCACCATTTCTTTGTTTCCAAACACTAAACGTGACACACGTGACAGACTTAACAAACCAACGAACATGACGGCAGGGTAACGGGATGAGGGGATGGGCGGGAAGGGGTCCAGAACGTGACCTTGATCACTGCTGGGCGGATACAGCTCTTTTCACTTTCCTCTCTATCGGTATCTTGTTGGTATTAGCGTGCCGGGTCAACGGCTCAGCCTATCGGAGTGGCCCTACTTCCTTGAGCTCCCCGATACCTCGCGTTTTCCTAGTCACTGTGTGGTCGAGAATCCATTTGGTCAGAGCAGAACGCATTTATGGTCATCATTGCAAAATTGTGGTGGCATCTACTCCCAGGATGTCTGTTTGTGCCAACCAGGCCGACCACACTTTTAGAAAATTTGTGCCGGAGTCATTGACCAAACTCGTCAATTGTTCCATCCGGCACACAAACCAAATTCTGTTCCTAATTTTGGGTAAAATTGGTACCTCCGGTTGCTTCCACAATGCTGCGATCTCACATCTGGTGGCTGTTGCTAAGTGTGATATCAATTTATGAGTGGCATTCGATAGCCCCCGGATCCGCCTGCCCACAAGGAACAGCCATGGGTCCAGGGGGATCTCCACTCCGATCAATCTTTGAAGCCAATCTCTAATTTCCGCCCAAATCGGAGCCACCTTCGTGCAAGACTACAGCATATGGCGTAAGTCAGCTCGTTCTCCGCATTGCTTCGGACAAAGCGGGGAGTAACCTCTGACAAATTTGGCTAATTTTGTTGGGGTGTAATACCACCGCATTAGGACTTTATATGCGTTCTCCTTTAATGTGGTACAGATAGAGCTTTTGGCTGCTGCCTGTAGGATCCTGTCCTCGTCCTCTAACGTCTCCCCTAAGTCGGCTTCCCATTGTCTCATATAACTAAGTCGGGGTTCGTCTTTTGTCTCTGGACAGATCACTTCCCTGTACATTCTAGAGGTTAGTCCCCTTGTGTCCGTACCTCTAGAACACAGCTGCTCGAAGTTTGTTCTCCTAGGCCGAATTGGGGTTTTGTTGTAAAATGCCCTGATCTGGAGGTATCTAAAAAATTCTGTATTGGGCATGTTTTTCTCTTCTTTGATATGATCAAAAGTTTTGATATGCTGTCTTCCCTCCAGATCATTTAGTCTAATATACCCCGATTGAAACCATTTTGCGAAAAGTGAACGATCTATCCCTGGAGCAAAGTCCGGATTACCCCAAATGGGCGTCATCAAGGAGTTTAGTGTTGTGAGAGAACATTTAAATTTGGTAGCCTCCCAAACCTTCAAGGAGTTTGATATAGCCTGTAGCGGAGTCTGAATTCCCGACCAACACTTTTTAGGTAACCATATAAGGTTCTGCAGCTCAATGGGCGCACAGCAATCTTTTTGTAGGGCCACCCATCTCCGGAGATCCGGGTCCGTGTGCCACTGTATGATTTGGCTCAGTTGGGCTGCCTCGTAGTAGGCAAACGGGCAAGGCACTCCCAACCCCCCTCTCGAGGTCGGCCTCCTCAAGATATCTTTTTTTTTTATCCGTGGGCTTTTTTTATTCCAGATAAACTTTATTATTCTAGACTGCAGCGAGAGGATGTCATCTTTCAACAGGGGGGTAGGGAGGGCCTGAAAGAGATATAGCACCTTAGGTAGAAGACTCATTTTAACGCTATGAATTCTTCCAATCCAAGAAATGCCATGCTCCTCCCATCTTCTGAGATCCTCCCTCAGTGTCTTGAACAACCTGGGATAATTTGCCTTGTATAATGCTTTGACATCTCGTCCTATATATACCCCTAGATATTTGATCATGGAGGGTTGCCAGTTAAAATTAAAGTTTAATCCAATTAGCTTTTCCGTTGGTTTGGGTAGATTTATATTGAGGGCTTCTGATTTGGCCTGATTAATTTTGAACCCCGATATTTGTTCAAACTGCCCCAATATTGCGAACACATTGGGCAGGGAGGTGAGAGGTCTGGATAATGTCAGTATCACATCATCCGCGTACAGCGCCACTTTGTGCGTCTGCTCTTTTACTGTTATTCCTGACACATCTGGGCATAATCTCAGGTGTGCCGCCAAGGGTTCGATAGAGAGGGCAAACAGCAAGGGGGACAGCGGGCAACCCTGCCTCGTGCCACTACGGATTTGAAATTGTCCTGAAGGGAACCCCTGATGTCTCACCCTTGCTGCCGGGCCTTCATACAGGGCCATAATGACTCCCAAAAGGCGTCCCTCGAAGCCGAATGCCTCCAGTGTCCCTCTTAGGGCCAATCAATCCTATCGAAGGCTTTTTCTGCATCCAGACTAAGTACCATAGATGGGATATTATGTTTTTGGGCCAAATCAATAAGATCAATTACTCGTCTGGTATTGTCTGCCGCTTGCCTTCCTCCTATGAACCCCACCTGATCTGGGTGAATCAACCTAGGAAGGACGTTTTGAGAATGTTTTTATGTCCGTATTGATCAAAGAGATGGGCCGGTAGCTCTTGCAGTCTGCCGGGTCCTTACCTGGTTTATCGATCAGGGAGATGGAAGCCTGGAGCATCTGTGCTGGGAACGAGGCCCCTTGCAGAACCGAATTAAAGAGTTTTAACATATATGGTGCTAATATTTTCATATATTTCATATATTTTTTTGTAGTATAGGTTTGAAAAGCCATCTGGTCCTGGTGCCTTGGCTGGCTTGAGCGACTTTACAACTGCCGTCAACTCTTCTAAAGAGAAGTCTGTCTGTAGGGCCTCCCTCTCCACCCTGCTCAAACTTTGGCAACTTTGCCCCCATTAAGAATTCCCGCAGATTGTCCCTCGTTTTCTGATTGTGTGTGACCTTACCTCCATCATAGAGCGCCTCATAGTAGGATTTGAATTCCTCTACGATTTGCCTAGGGTTGAAGGTAAGCTCCCCCCCCCCCCCTTGTGTACGAATAGATTGGATGTGGTAATTTGGTGTTTTATTTCTTGGCATGTTTGCTAAAAGGGTGTCCGGCTTGTTCGCCTTCTCAAAGAACTTACGTTTAGTCCAACTCAACTCCTTTTCCGCCTGGTAGGTTAATCGAATGTTTAATTGGTGTTTGATATCCGAGATCTCTTTTAAAATAGCGTCCTGCTTTAAGGACTTGTGTTACAGTGAGTGATGCCAATTTCTTCTGTAATTCCTGAATCTGGCGATTCTGCTCCCTCCGGCGCCGAGCCGCCAGAGACATCAGAGATCCCCTGAGGGTGGCTTTATGTGCCTCCCACAACGTGGAGTGTGATGTCACGCTACCCTCGTTCTCTACAAAATACTCTGTGATTTTGTCTCCTATCTCCTTCATAGTGGCTGGAATTTTGGGTAGCAGCTCATTAAGTCTCCAGTTTGCTCCAGGTCTGTCTAGTGAATTTAACGTGCACCGCAGCTCTATTGGTGCGTGGTCTGACCAAGAAATATCGTGTATCCCCGTATGGGAGACCACCGGGACCAGTCTTTTGGATACAAGGAAATAATCTATCCAGCTGTATCTGTTATGTGGGGGGGAGTAAAACGTAAAGTCCTTGTCCTGCTGATGTTGTTCTCTCCAAATATCTACTAATTGACAGTCTCGAAGTCCTTGGGTAATGTTTAGTATGTTCTGTCTAGGTGGCAGGTTAGTAGTTGTACACCTATCTAGGACGGGGTTTAATGTCCTGTTGAGGTCTCCCGCTACAATTATATTTCCCTGAACTACTTTGTGAAGTTTCTGGAATAAAAGGGGAAAAAATGCCGGCGCTGGCTCACATGGGGCGTAAACAGAGGCCAACGTGATGGGCTGACCCTGTGTGGACCCCACGAGGATGAGGTATCGTCCTTCTCTATCCGCTATCGTTTTGTCTACTTGAAACGTTAATCTGTTGTGGAATGCGATAGCCACCCCCCTTTTTTTTTTTCGGTCGCTGAGGCTATGTGTACCGATCTAAATTCCTTATCCATAAATTTAGGGAAACTGCTCTTAGAAAAGTGGGTCTCCTGGAGAAAAATAATGTCAGCCATACGGCGTTTATACTCTTTGAAGGCCAACTTACGTTTTGCTGGGCTGTTAAAACCTTTAACGTTGTGTGAAATAAACCTAATTTCTTCATCATACTTTATGGAGTTTCTGACTCTCGAACTTTGTGCAGTGGCTGGATCGTCGAATTCCACCTGCTTCCGGTGACCAGTGCCGATTCTGCCGTTGTTCTCTCTCTTCCTGGACGATGGCGGTGGGGATGGGATTAGGCTGGGCATGACACACCAGGGAAATACAAGAGGGGAAACACTGGGGAAAACATAACATACACTCAATAACGGTAACAATTTGTCGTCGGCTGCGGGGCCTCCCCGTCCCACAGCCAAGTCCAGCGCCTTTGGGGTGGCAACCCTTGTGGTCTCACGGCTACTACTCTCCCTTGCCCCCCAAAGGACTTTATCGGCGTCCAGTGGGTCCCTCCACCCCTGGGCCCGATTGAGACCCATGCTAACGCCAGGGTATGTGGCTCCTCCCGCACCCCGTGTCCGCACGCTTTCTTCACCCCTAGAACCTTGGATGGTAAACTTTTTGTCTGCCTTAACATGCCTGTTTGAACTCTGGGAAGGCTAGCTGCTTCATAACCGCCTTGTGCTGGCAACTTAGTTAACCCCTACTCTCTTTTCTTCTTCACTTCCTTCCAACTGCACTCTTTTCTATACTTTAAAACCCAACGAGCTTCTACCCTTCCTCTCCTTCTCCTACTTCCTCTATTCCCCCACCTAATCGTATCCTCTCTTTCTGCCTCTCCTGTTGGTTCCCTCTAATAGCCGGGTCTCGCCTCTTGCTAACGTGTCTAAACTTTCCCTCCTGACCCGGCCACCTGTGGCTTCCTTTCGACTTCCCGTTCCCCTCTCTAGGGTCTCTTCTGTGGTGCACTCCGTCCCCATCGACGCTTCCGGCACCCGTAGGGACACTCCTGAGGGGCCTTCCGTCACTCTCCGTTGCTCTCTGCCGCTTCACTATCTGGTGATGCTCCTAGCTGCCTCCTCCAAGATGGCGTCCTCTCGTCCGGGCCCTACCTATGACTGTTTCCGGTGGCCGCCATTTTGAGGGTGATCTTGCTGCGTGGAGGTTGGAGCGCGCGCTCTCCTCCCGCCCTTTCCACTCTTCCGGGTCCTGCGGCTCAAGCTGGCTGGGGCGAGGCGCCATCATGTCCGCCATCTTCCCCCCTCACCTTGGATGCAGCTCGGAGGTAATTTTTTATCTTTTTTTCAAAGGAGCTTCCATCGCTTGTTAGGTCTGGTCCCGCGGGGGGTTATATTGCGATTCCTCCGGCGGATGTTCGTCTTTTACCTTCTTGTGTCAGGGCAGTATCGTCTCTTAGGTTTTATTGCTCAGCAAAAGTCCAGGAAAATCAGGCGAGGCAACAAATAACTGAATAACTTTTTATTAACTTGCACACATCTGCAGTCTTTATGTTGGGCTCTCACTTCCTCCCTCCTTTAGCCTTGGATGTACCTGCTCCCCCGCTCCATTCTGGCTCCAGCGTCTCTTCACTCTCCACTTCTTCTGTGGGGGCTCTCTTCAGCCCCAACCTGGCCAGGAACGCCGGGCCCTCTGCTGGATCCTTCATAGTAATGGGCCTCCCGTTCCTCGCCACCATCAATCCGAACGGGAAGGTCCATTTATATCTAATATTTTGGTTCCGTAGGACCTTCGTGACGGGTAGGAGGCTGCGGCGTCTCTGCAAGGTGACCGGGGACAGATCTTGAAAGATCATGAGTTTGTGGGCTTCAAACTCCACAGATGTTGCTGCCCTGGTTTGGCGCAGTACTGCCTCCCTGGTGGTATAGTAATGTAGCCGGAGTATGATGTCCCGGGGCTGTTCCGATTGTATTGGCCGGGAACGAAGGGTTCTGTGACAGCGGTCCATGGCTCTTGTCTCCGGTGGGCACTCCGGGAGCAGGGACTCCAACCTGCGTGAAACATATTCCTCGCAGTCACCGGCGTCTTCGGGGACCCCCCTTATGCGGATATTGTTCCTCCGCTCCCTATTTTCCGCGTCTTCCTGGCGGTCCTTTAGTTTGTCGATCTGCCGCTGGAGTTCTCCCGATTTTTTGTCGTTTTTTTTAACGGCCTTGATGGTTTGATCCACCTTCGTTTCTAGAGTGTCCGTCCGGGCCCCCAGTTTGCCGACCTCCTTCACCTCTCTAATCTCCGCTTGCAGGAGAGACTTTAAGTCATTATAAAGCCTCTCAAAATCACGTCTTCTGACTGGCAGAAGAGCTTGGTTACAGACCCCTTCCTCTTCTCCCTCCTGCTCCATATCGGTGTCCGGGTTTGAAACCGGCGCCATTTCCTCCGCCGTGCTGCCCGATGCAGCCCCGCTAAAGTAATCTCACATCGGCGAGTTTGGGCTTCTTTTGTCCCGCAGGTTTTTTCGGAGCCATCTTTGTTTATTCAGTCACTGCTGTTCAGCTTTTTTATTCAGATTTGGGTGCTTTTTGGGGTGTTTTACACTTTTACTGAGTGCGCGGTATGGAGCTAAGTACCTAGACTTCCATACCCATAGCCGTCGCGCATGCGCCTCCTGGTCATGTAATTTTTATCATCACTTTATTATCACTCCACCCACGTGGTTGATTGTAGCTGCGCACTTCATCCACTTTGTTTCACGTAAGGTCATTACACTCTGCTCATAATACTCAAACTCTCTGTAGACTTTCATCCTGTAGGCCACCCTCTCTTCACATTCTCCATACTCTTGGTGTCCTGGGACCTCTTCTCTCTCTCTCTCCTTCTTTTTTTTGCTCTTTTGTTTACACATTTTCTAAGTGACGTTATCACCTCTATACTGATGACACACACTTGCCTTTCAACCTCATACCTTACACCTGCTGTACAGACCAGAATCTCAATGTGTCTGCTATATCTTCGTAGATGGTCTTCCGCTGACTCAAACGTAACATGTCAATGACTGAGCTCCTCCTTCCTCCCAAGCCTGCCCCTTTTACATTACTTTTGGTAGTACCATCATACACCCAGTATCACAAGCACACTGTTTGGGTGTCGCATTTGACTCATCCTCACATTCGCCTCTCATTCTCATTGTAGCCAAAAAACTGGTTTGTTCCCGTAACATTGGAAAGATGCACCTTTTCTTCTATTACTCTACTGCTAAAACTTCACACAGGCCCTCATTCTTTCCTGTCTCGACTAGTGTAACCTAATGTCCAGTCTTCATGCTTCACCCCTCTCCATCCTACAATCTATCCTAAATGCTGCTGCTATGATCACTTTATGCTCTCCTTAATCTCTCAGCATCTCTCCTGTTGAAATTCCTCTCCTGGCTTCTGATCAAATCTCGTATTGCTTAAAAATAAATAAATAATAATAATCGTTCTCTGGCTATACACTACTGCTCCTCTTCTTCATCTCAGCCATAATTTCTTGCTATACAGCTGCCCAACTCTTGCATTCTGCTCAAGGATGTCTTCTCTACCCCTTTTTTGTATCTAAAGCTCTCTCCAACCAAATACCTCTCACTCACTAACCCACACCTCTGGAATGCCCTTCCTCCACTCAATATCCGACTAGCACACTTAAGATAATCTAGCTCCGCTGGCTGTTACTGTTCAACAACTTTAACCCCTTGCAGATGCACATACCAGAACACCCTCTTACTGTCTCCAAGTTCTCCCTTCTTGCCACTTGGATTGTAAGCTTTTTGGCAGGTCTCTTTTCCTAGTGCTACTTTTGTCTGAGGCGGTTATTCCCATTATGTTACATTATGTCATGTGATAATACAGAGAACAAAGTCCTTGGCGCACTATCAAGTGCATAAACCTGATACAATGTTCCCGGTTCTATTTTTGAAAGGAACAGTTCGTAGATCTTCACAGGTGATCCTCTTGATTTTCTTATAATGGTAAGTGCATATCTGGAATCAGAGAAGACAAAAAGACCATTGTGCAGTACCCTCTGATAGTGGAGATCTCATCCACACAGCTGCTAGCTACTTACATCTAAGTAGATAAAGACAGGCCTTGAAAGGTAGCTTTAGCTGGAGGTCTGGAACACTCAAAAGGTTGGATTATGGGTCTTCAGGTGTTATACGCCCTCTCCACACGGATCAACCACAGTGCCAGATTACATATAGAATAATAAAAATGCCAATGGTGTAGTACAGTACAATTTAATAAAACAATAAAAGATCAAAACAGCCAGTGCACTCACATGCTAGATGACCTTACTACACGGATTACAACGTGCCGTCCGCAGGCTTGAGGAGCTGTTGCGTGGTGTGTATGGAGGCTGGATCCCGCGTGTGTCTCTTCCATGCGGCCACAACTCAGAGCGCCAGGTCCACCTCGGATGACGTCACCATCCACTGCACCCTCCCCAGCCGGTTCGTGTGCAATCTAAGCTCCACCCTACGCGTGTTTCGTGACTACTGACGTCACTTCCTCAGGGGTAATCCAACCTTTTGAGTGTTCCAGACCTCCAGCTAAAGATACCTTTCAAGGCCTGTCTTTATCTACTTAGATGTAAGTAGCTAGCAGCTGTGTGGATGAGATCTCCACTATCAGAGGGTACTGCGCAATGGTCTTTTTGTCTTCTCTGATTCCAGATATGCACTTACCATTATAAGAAAATCAAGAGGATCACCTGTGAAGATCTATGAACTGTTCCTTTCAAACATAGAACCGGGAACATTGTATCAGGTTTATGCACTTGATAGTGCGCCAAGGACTTTGTTCTCTGTATTATCAATTTGTCTATAGCTATATGGAAAGGCTTGATATTTGGTCCTAGGCAGCCTCCTTCTTCCCCTCATACCCTCCCTTATCTTGGTGGTTGTGGGGCTTTGTTATTGGTTATCCTTGCACAGTTTGGGTACATCATTTTTTCACATTTGTAAATTGATTACAATTAATTATTGTAAACATCACATTATAATAGGTTGAGCGCTTGTTTTGTAGTTTAAATTCTCTTTATATCACATTATGCCATGTGTATTACTGCTGCGTAGTGCTATGTATATGGATAACGCTATATAAATAAAGATATACATACGTAATACTTTGCCTTCACCTCTTATTTGTGACCTCAGAATCTCCACTCCAGTTATCCTCTAGCAAAAGTATTTTTATGTACAGAGTAGAGCGTATACCTTTTCTATACTTTTAAATATGTATTGGTTTATTTATAAAGGTATAAGCTCTCTCCTATTGCAAAAGTATTTTACCTTATTTTAACATTGCCGTGTAATATTTAATAAACTTAATGAGTGTTCCCTTTGCATAATGGCAAGTATAAATTCAATAATGTTCCTGGTCGACAGACACTTCATAAAACAGGTACTCATCTGATGAAGTGTCGCTGACTGGAAATGTTATGAGATTTATAATTATCATTGTGTTGCGTGAGTAACGGTTATGCCCTTCCTCTTCTGTTGAAAGTTCATCGTAGCAAAGTGGACTTTTAACCATACCTACTAATGATTCAATGATTTGCTCTTGCTATTTGTGCTGAACTTTGTCTTTATATATAAATGAGTGTTCCTGGTTTGCATGCTATATTTTTGTTTTAAACAGTTAACACTTCAGATTAAGAATGCTACTTTTTTTTTAATCAATACAGTATTTTATATATCTAAATATTATCATTTGACTAGATTCGGCCAAAAAAGATGTGCGTTTAAAGGATTTGGACAGAGATTACAGTGGGTCATTATTAAGAAGCTTGTTGGATTTCACCTCCACTGGGAGGTATGTTTTTTTTATTTTATTTATTTTTTTACAACAATTCTCTTAAAGCTGCTGTTCAAGCAATATCCTACATGTGTTTTTTTTTTTTTGTTTTTTTTTTAAATCAGTTCTGTACTATGAGAAAATACTTGCATTTAAAAAACAATTTTTTTAAGACTTTTTTTTAATGTATTCTGATGTAACAAGCATTTTTGTTTCTATAGCAACCATTTTCAAAGTCACATCCCCTTCCTCTTAGACAGGCTCAGGCACACCCCTTTTGCCCCCTCGAGCAGTGCACCAATTGTATCTAGTGCCTGCCTGGTCACATGATCTCCCCCACAGAACTTTGCATCTTGGGTACTCTTCTGTAGCACTGGCTGATTTACTGAACCCCCTAGCCAAATCTTTGCCAATCGATCACAGTAGAATGAATTGATCTGCAACTTGGCTAATCACTTGTCACTGTGCAGATTGTGTTAATGCACATATATTTTTTTTTTTTTAAACGGCAACTTTAACTGCAGCTTTAAGATACATAATGTATTGCTTCCCCTTAAAGTTCAATGATATTACCAAACTTTCTTATTAGTTGAGGCATTCCCACCTTTTTTACTTGATTATCTCCTGAATAAGAGGGATTCCAGCTTAGTAAGTCATGGTCCATAGATTTGACATTAGTTTTAATTCCTTTAATAAAAATCAAATTCGGTGCATGGCATGACTATGCAGTCTTTATCTTAAAGCAGCATTTTCCACTTGTGTTTTTTTGCCCTATGTGGAAAGATTTGAACTGTTTCAGAATATATTGTTCCAAAAATTGTAGTGTTAATTTGGACTCACAAGTTGGTGTTCCGCAATGATGCCCCCTTGTACAGTTATAGAGCTGACCCTGCATGTTTCACAATGGGAGATTGATACACAGATAGAGACGTGACGTGCTCTGTTTGTCACCAAATTTCCCTAAAGTATACTGCCTTCTGATGACCGGGGCGAACTGAGAGAAATCGTAACGGACAGATACGGGGCAGACAAGTTTCAAGCTTTTCCTAGTGATTCGATAACTGCTTGTGACATTATTTTCTGATGCATTAAGAGCGAGTCTGGCACAACCTACTGTAAAGCAATACATGTCCATGTCATGACTATTCAGTCTTTAGCTTAAAGTGATATTACTGCCTGGGGTGTTCTTCCAAAAAAACAAAATGTAATCCTATGCTTGGGAAGCAGAGGGTCTGCAGAGTTCAAATTAAAACTGCAGGTATCGGGACCCTCTACATACCTCTGAAGGTGCTGCTGATGGCAGCCCCGGCCTGTTACACAATATGGCTGTTTAAAGGTCCTGCGACACACGGACAAATAGGAAACTGTGACCTCATCTGTTGCGACTTCCTTTTGGCCTACGTATTGCAGGATGGGGGGGAGGGGGAGGAATGCTTCTTTAGCTTGATTAAGTGATATTAGAACAAATGTATTTTTTTATACATGAGACCTAGACTTACAGCTTATTAATACAAGCACAATACTTTAAAGGTGGTCTCTTTATATATAAGTACCATATAAACCCAAGCAAGATCTTACAAAAAAGTACTTGTATAATAACTTGTGATGTTTTTTTTTTGAAGGAACTCTTTGTCATTAACCGGCATGACTCCTGCCAAACGCAGAATGTCTCTAAATGAGAAGGTAAGCCTTGTGCTAAACATTTAAATGTACTTAAGTGTACAAACATAGTTGTACTAGACATGTGTTGGGCAGAGTGTTGGATATATCCATCTCCTCCATCCTTATATTAAATTGATTTATGCAGGGCTGGAACGGCTAATATGCAATAACTGGGTTGAGTTTTGAGTCTTGGCCCAAGTTTAGGGCGTTGTAATTGGAATTGATCTTTCCTTTCCTCCCTATTTTCCATGGTTTTCGCAATGTGCTACTGACCAGAAGCTATTCTCTTGCCTATCCTCACTGTGAAATAACCCTAGGCACCTCCCGAGGGTTATGGGCACCAGTTAAACTGCCAAGATTGAGAAGAATGTTTGACTTCCATGATGTACTTGTTGACATTTCTGTGCATTACTGTCCCTTATGCATTGCCCCATGTTCATGTCAAACAGCCTTTTTTTTATGCTTTTTAAATTGATGCCTTTTATATTATCCTGTCCTTTTTTTTTTTTTTTTTTTTTTTTTTTTTAATGGGCATTAATTTCCTTTAAGTTGCTATAATAGAAAGGGGATGAATGAGAATCTGTGATTTTAATACTAGTTTTTGTAACCTATTTATTGGGAAACATTACATTTTCAAGTAAATCTACCTGAGCTTGGCACAGTGGAATATTGGATGCTGACATCCTGGAGATAGACTAGTAGAATAATAGGTAGAGATAGATCTGTCTCTGAATTCCCAAAATATACCAAATTGGGAGTAGGCCTGTCTCTAATTTTCTGTCTTTTGCGTTTCCTTAAAAAGGAATTAAGATCATTTACCCCGAATATGAAAGAACGAAGTTTTTCGCAGACAACCCCAAACTTTGGAGTACAGAAGAGGCGATCCGATGAAACATGGAAAAGAGCTGAAGGTTCTATGCCGCAATACACGCCAACACCAAGTAAACAAGATCCAATGAGAATGGCACGTCAGCAACTGGCACAACAGGTTGGCATTGGGAATACTCCCATAACTCCTAATGTTTATTGGCATAGCCTGTGCAGAGATCCTCTGTCGGGCCTGCACAACTCCAGTCCTCGAGGGCCGCAAACAGGCCAGGTTTTCAGGATATCCCTACTTCAGCACAGCTGGCTCAATTAGTGCCTCAGTCATACTGAGCCAGCTGCGCTGAAGTAGGGATATCCTGAAAACCTGGCCTGTTTGCGGCCCTTGAGGACTGGAGCCGCCTCTGTGTGGTTAAGAATGGGAGATTGATATACAAATAGACGTGACGTGCTCTGTTTGTCACCAAATCTCCCTAAAGTATACTGCCTTCTGATGACCGGGGCGAACTGAGAGAAATCGTAACGGACAGATACAGGGCAGACAAGTGTCAAGCTTTTCCTAGTGGTTAGATAATGCATTAGAAAATAATTCACCAGCAGTTAACGGAGTCTGGCACCACCTGCTGTAAAACAATAAATGTACTTTTTCAGGAGTGCTTGGGACTAAATTAAGTAGCTTCCAAATATTTTTATTAAGCTTTTTTTCCTAGTTCTACTCTGACACTTGCAGCAATAAGTCGTTTTTATATTTCTCCAGGTTGCTGATGACATTGTTTCTGAATCACCAAGATGCTCGGGAGGAAGAGAAATGGAGCTAGATGATTTAATTGGCATGCTAGCTTCTAATCCTTTCTTAACCAAGAAGCAGATACCACGAACTCCAGAAAATTTAAGTAGGTTACTTTGGAGATGTCTGTAAACTGTACTTATTCAGCATATAAAACTATTTAAATTTTTTTTTATTTGTTATTTATTTTAAGCATTGTATGTCTGAATCAGATCAGTGTATATTATATCAACATACTGGCCACTATAACCACTTCAAACTAAATTTAAAATTTGACACTTAACAGATGCAACAAGCTAAGTATACTAGTCTCCTTGAAAATGAGATAAATTGGCAGATTTTGAACTGCCAGTGTGATGTAATTGTACAGTGCTCACCACCTGTATTCTGACAGTTCATCATAACTTAGAGGTTTTGAACTTTTCCATCCTGCAACGTTTGTATGGTATTCAGTTACTCCTAAAATATACACTTCTGACTAAGCTCATGATCAAGTCAGGTGAGTTGCTTGTTCTTCAAAAAGTGCAGGGAGTTTCCATGATGAACCAACAGGAACCAGGAAACCAGAAAAGCACCGCGACAAAAAGCAGGGACCAACTACTAATGTGCCGTGAAATCAAGGATTATTTAATCAAAATTGGATACACAGAGACATATAGGTGGGCTAGAGTGGTTCTCTAACGCGTTTCGTGCTCTTGCAGCGCTTTATCTTTGATAAATATATATATTTATCAGTGTGTGTGTGTGTATATATTTATATATTTAAGGTTTTCTGTAAATGTCTCAATAATACAAAATCAACCTAATTTAAGAGGACACTTTTATTAAAATAAAAGTTAAAATTGTAGAAGAAAAAAAAAAAAGTTGCTCGATTACAAAATATGTACAGAAGAAAAACATCCCAGAACTATATCCATGTTCAAACTCTGCGGAACCAGAAGGTTTGGCGGTAGATGTTTGTAAATGATACTGTAATTATATGGTCTAATTATTTTTTGTTTAATACACTTTTTTTTTTGAGGTCTGTTTAAGTGGTTTATTTGATATTTAGTGGGCGATGGTTACCACCAGATTAAAATACCATAAGTATGTCTCTGCAACTGGTTCATTTTGATTTTACAAGGAGCTGCGTTTTGAATTCTTTCATTCCTAGTTTCAGATATCAGAACCTCATGGAGAAAAGCCATTCAGGTTGACGAATCTGCAGATGTTGTGGCAAGCCCATTGGAGGCTCCGTCCATGGAATCCCCTGCGGAACTTAAGTCTGCTCACAGTAGCCAGATAGACTTGAGCATGGCCTGCTTGCTATCTGCTTCTCATGTTTCAGACACCAATGAATCATCAGAAGGAAGAACCTCTGCTAATACTGGTAGATCTCTACCGCATGAGCCTACAGTCTCTTGTCACAACACAACTGTCCTGTCAAGTTACACTTGCCTTTTGGGACAAGAAGGATTCTCTGTTCCAATGAAGGAAAGTGAGACCACAGAAACACTGGTACCTACATTGTTGGATAAGAACGAAACGTATGTTTTAGACATCCAGCCATCTAGTAAATTAATGGATAACACCATGCTTATCTCTGTATTGAGCCAAGAAAATAATTCCACACATACGCCTGTGTCATGGGATTCCTCAAACATGGTTGAAAGGAATAAAGATTCCGCCAGGCATGAAGTGATCCAGTGTGGCATTCTGAGTGAGACCCTTCCAGACGTCATGGGTGACATAAGTCTCAACAGCTCAAAGAGCATAGAAGATGATGAAGGGATACAGAAGAGTAAACTAGCGGAAGGTAACAGCCTCTTCTCAGACAAAGCAAAGGGAGGTTGGACGACTACGGAGCGCAGGATGGACATACATTCTATTCGCAGTCGGTATGAAGCCCTAAAAAGGACTTTTCTTTCATCTAGGACAGATCGTGAGGATGAAGGCACCCCCAGGAGATTTTCCAAGCAAAAATCTGAATCTAATCTTTCTCTTGATGCATGTAATGTGTTTAGCCCTTTGGAAACAAGTTTAACATTGGACTTGGACTATTTAATGACTCCTTCAACCAGGGACCGAAAGCTCTCTCTCCCACAGCTGCTGGTTTTTTCCCCGGTTGAGGAAGACATCCATGCAAAGATGCAGGAAAATATAGTAGACCTTTTGGATTACCAGGGTAAGTAATGTTTAATTAAGATCTTTATTTTTCCACGCTTGCATTAAAAGGAGAGCACAAACGTACCAGAGACTCCAGACTCCTATGCCTCTGATTCAAAGTCTGGAAAACTATTCCAATTAAGCCAAGAAATAAAGTAGCACACTAATCAATGTTTAGAATCTTGAAGATGTATTACCAAAGTCATTTTTGATACTTTTTGGTCCCAGTGGGGCCAATAATTGGCAAAAACAACTTATATAATCATTTGAATTCTCCACTTGCAGACAGGTGTTAGTTTTTTGTTTCTGACAATGTGAAACATCTTTTTTGACATTTACAGTACTTGCACATTAAAGCAAACATGCTGTATTGCATATAGCTCAAATAGGTGATTTGAATCATGTTGCTGCATGATGGCAATTATTTTGTTGTTTTTTTTTTTCCTCCCCCCAGAAGCTGGAGACCAGAGTAAAACATTTGATTTTAAGCAGCCTGCTTCTGACCTACAGAAATGCACTGATTAAGGGCCGGGACACCTAACTGTATTGTAAAACTATGAAATTGTATTCATGGTAGTCTCTAGTACATTGTATATTTGAACTCTGAATTTGTAAATAAATCAAACCAATGTCTCATGAGTTGACATACCATAATTTTTGTTTGATTTGCGTTATAGAAAATAATTTAACTGCACTAAATTTCAAACTGTAACAATTATTTTTTTCCCTTTGTTACTCGTAACTCATGATTACCTCCTGTCTCTAGTTATTTGTTTTAACCTCACTAATTCACCTTTAAATAAAGAAATGTGGAAGAAAAAGAATTTATCCACTAACAATTAGTATTGTAGCCCTATTTCTATATGAATTTTCTTTTACAAAAGAGAACCAGTTCACTGGATTTGTTGTACGACATTCATGGGTATTATTATTATGAAACTGGTTGGTAACCCTTTTGTGTATACATCCAGGTTCTACTTTATTACCCACACTCGCTATACCAGCTGCCAAAGGGTCGGATAAGAATGTTTCTGCACTGGTCTTAACGTTGCCTTTTATACTTTGGAGGCTTCCTTTTGATTTTTCCTTGGGCATTTACCTGCTAGGAGCATCTATAGAAGCTGCATTCGACTGTGAAACCTGAAGTACCAGCTTACGGTTTGTTTAAATGGTTTTAGGATTTTTGGCAGACTAATTTCAAGTGGTATCATCCACCACATGACATACAAATTGCCCTGCGTTTGCACTTTGGTACATGATAATATGCAGTGGGTTTTTTGTCTTTTATAGTGGGGTTTTTTAAACACTTGCCGTCAAAAATATTTCTGTGAATATTTATTATAAAACAATGAAATATTACAGGAAAGTGTAAAAGTATATCTTGAAAAGTATAGCAATCTTAGAGGATACATTACTATCCCTTCTGTTACAATGCTAGATTAAGTGGCAGAATGAACAGACAGTATAACACTTTATGCACACATTTTCTGTAAATTTTACCCACGTGGTTATTTATCAAAGCATCGTGGCTAAAACGTGAAGGAAAAACCTTCCCCAGATTTATCCAGGGAAAAACCTTCACAATGAAAGTAATTGGAATTTAATTGTTCATATTCGTGCCTTGTCAACATACCTGCTAAGGGAAGGTGACAAAGGAGATTAAAGCATCAATACTCATAAATGTCACAATTTTACCAAATTTAACTCAAACATGTTTATAAATATATTTGCACTGATTACCCATAAGCTATTGATTACATATCTTTAAAAAAAAAATGGTATCTTTTAATCATCACTTCATGTTTGTTCTATAAAGGGCTGCAATTTCAGTGCTTCTCTGGCCTCTGACATTAGCAGTACACCGTGCAAAATATAAAAGTGTGGTGAATACTGTCACAACCCCCCTTTGTATAGTGTAAGTCTAAGAGTTATCATATATGCACCTTGCATTGTCTCATGCAGTTTGTATTCTTGAATGCTAAAATATTGAATGACCGTGTTTATTTTCACAATGGGTAAATAAACATGATCATTTTAAGGGATTCAAAATGTTAAATGTTTCTGCAAATATATTGTTTCGCAATAGCAGAAAAACATTTACTATGGGATGTACAAAAGGTAGATTGAGTGTACATTTTAGTCCTGATAAGGACCTTTTGTCAAGGCAGGAAGGGGGAGTGGACCCCAGACCAAACAAATACCCCTGACCCAATACCACTTTCTGCATGCAGGGTAGCAGAATGCCATCTTCCCTACACCCCCTTCTCTTGGCCCTTTCTTCTGGCATGTAGCAATAACTTCCAAAATACATTATGAATAGGCTGCTGTAACCACAGGAAAAGGTGCACAATGGCAGGATCAGTCTGTGCCGACTGAGAAGGCAGGTCTTGTGTTCCAAAAGAAAACATCAAATTGATGTCCATGTGTGGGATATGAGAGAATATTCACACAATATAATGTATATAAACAAGAGAAATACAGTACACAAACCATAAAAAGGCCTTTATGGAGAGAAATAAACATGCCAAATGATACACAGGTAGAAAAATCTTAATGGTTTAAAAACCGCAAATCAAAACCTCTGATCTGTAAACCTATACATTAACAAGGGGCAGAAATGTTAGTGAATTAAGTGCAAACTTTGCTATCTGAGAGGACGTGGCTTATGGTCCAACATTGGCCTCTAGAGCAGTGTTTATCAACCAGAGTGACCTGCCAAGGGGAAAAAAAAAAACTTGGCTGCTCAGCAGGCACCTCCTGTGCTGCATGGAGTTCTGCCTCTTCTCTCAGCCCGGCACAGTAGAGAAACACCTCATTCTCCAAACCATACAAGATGCGTACGCTGAGCAACCGATATGGTTGAAGTGGGAGAAAAGAGGGGGAGGTGTGTGGTGAATATGGTGTTTGCTGTGAAAGGGGGCTAAATATGGAGTGTGTGTGTGTTGAGTAAAAAGGGGAGTATGTGTGAGGGTGAAGGTGTGTAAGTGAGGAGGGGAGTGAGGTCCCTTGCTCAAAAAAAATTGAGAACCACTGATCTAGGGCAGTGGTTTCCAACCTCTTCTTTTTTTTTTTTTTTGGTTATGGAACCCCAAGTGAAATTCTGAGGAACCCCTAACCATCTCTAATAGCATGTCTGTGATCAGATGCATTCAGATGCAAAGCGGTGGGGCGGGGGGTGGTTTGGGGAAGGTGAGATTTTTCGTGGCGGTGGGGGGAGAGGGTGTAGTGCACGTCAGTTGCAGAGGCATTTAAATTAAATGCTGGGAAATCACGTGAGGCCGCTGCAACATCGTCTTGCCTTGACTCTGCTGAAAAAATAAATAAAGTGCTTATTGAATATTCATAAAACTTGGTATTATAGTATGTAATCAAGAGATGACTGTGGGCACATAAACATTGCAAGTAATATTTTATGTGGGAGCTAATTCACCACTGCAAGATCAAAAACAATAGATGAGCATCAATCAAGTAGTCTGAGTAGCATTATGGGGGGGTCTTTTCCACATGAAGCTGTGCAATTGCCAACACAATTTCAATACCCTAGGAGGGGCCTACATCAAGTTATAGGAAGCAATAAACCCTTGTAATGAGTATGGAATTGGCATAAGTGATCCTCTGCTTTATTGATACTTAGTGTAGTGTACCTTACTATATCTGTAGAAGTGAAAAAGGAGGTTACATTTTAATAATAGTTGGTGTAAGTGAAACCTATGTCTTTTATTTTTACCTTTTATTTTGAATTAAAAATAAGTGTATGAACCACCCCCACCCCCCCAAAACAAACAAAAAACAAACAGGTTAACCCTTAGACTGCACTATGTTCTCGGGACCATTTTACCCTCCCAGACACTTGATATTTCAAACTATTTTATTTCCTGAACGCTGCATGACATTTTACAAATAAAAAATAGCAAAAGAAAGGGCAAGAAAAGATTGATGAAGGGGAAGGAGGGGGGGGGGGGTGTCTGTGTCTGTGTCTGTCTGTGTGTGTCTGTCGAAACGCGTAGGCGTGTGATGTCAGCACGTGGTGACGCGTGAATCACAGGCGGAGCTGGGCCAGCTAGGAACTTCGGTGTGTGATTACAGAAAGCTCTGCAGACTCATCTACCCCCTCCTGTTCCTTGTGGCACCGCCATTGGCGTGAGGTACACAGATTTGCAGTACTTACCAACTAGCTACCGGGGACGTGGGGAGGATCATCCTTCCATCAGAGGAGGACGCTGCACGCTATGGTTTGGAGTGTCCCATGATTCGTGTTATTACAATCTCTACATATGAGGGTTCTGCAGACTGTTCTTCCCTTACACTGACTGCAATATCCACTGTTCCTGGCCACCTGTGCAATACATCTCCGCTGATCCGCTGCTGTTACAGATTGTCTCAAATGATTGTATTTTCCTCCACAATTTGAGTACAGGTCCTGGGGACTACTCACAATTTTATTAAAGATTCCTATATTTTACAGTTATGCTATCGAGTTGGCGCTTCTCTTTGTTTTTATATATATGCAAATGGCGATTATTGCTGCTTCAACCCTCTCAGTGGGCCGGATGTTTGGGAGCGCAGGTATATGAAGTAAAAAAAAACATACAACAATAGTGCAATATGTTTCAAGAAAAACCTAGACCCACTTCCTCTTCTTTTTGGGACTGTCAGAAACAGACATGGCCCAAGGGACAATTGGATACCAAATTGGGAGAGATCCAAATTGAGATTGGAACCACAGCAAAATTGGGGACAGTACCAACGAGAAGGGGGTGGCCGGGGAGGCAAGTCTCTTGCAAAGAGGAGATTTTACCATTAGATAGTAGAGGAGTTTTCAATTTGTGATCCTTTACCTTCACCCCATTACAATTGCAAGTTTTAAATCAGGGCTTATCTTTTGCTCCCACATCAGGCCCACTGGTTTCCAACTGTTTATTGATTTTCATAAATTTTTGAGGAATGTAACTTTAAAGATAGTCTGCATCTAGTTCAATAGGTGAGGGAATTTTTGGTGATTCAGATTTAGACACAATTAATTCTCAGGTACAGAATATTTCTATGATTCTACTGTGTATACTATTCAGCATACTACCTTTAGGTCTCCCTCTAAATTTTATCCAGTAGGCTCGAAGGGTAACTTTATAGAAACCTTTTTTCATATTGTATTGTATGTCTTTATTTATATAGCGCCATAAATGTACATAGCGCTTCACAGTAGTAATACATATCATATAAATAACAAATAATATAAATAACAGGTCATGGGAATAAGTGCTTCAGACATAAAAGTAACATTAAGGAAGAGGAGTCCCTGCTCCGAGGAGCTTACAATCTAATTGGTAGGTAGGGAGAACGTACAGAGACAGTAGGAGGGAATTCTAGTAAGTGCGTCTGCAGGGGGCCAAGCTTTATGTTTCATGTGTCCAGGATTATCCAGTGCTATTCATATGTTTCTTTAAGCAGATGTGTCTTAAGGTGGGTCTTAAATGTGGATAGAGAGGGTGCTAGTCGGGTATTGAGGGGAAGGGCATTCCAGAGGTGCGGGGCAGAAAGTGAGAAAGGTTTAAGGCGGGAGAGAGCTTTAGATACAAAGGGGGTAGAAAGAAGACATCCTTGAGAAGAACGCAAGAGTCTGGATGGTGCATAACGAGAAATTAGGGCTGAGATGTAAGGAGGGTCAGAAGAATGTAAAGCTTTAAAAGTGAGGAGGAGAATTGAGTGAGATACGGGATTTGATCGGAAGCCAGGAGAGGGATTTCAGGAGGGGAGATGCGGAGACAAATTTAGGAAAGAGTAGAGTTGTTCTGGCAGCAGCATTTAGGATAGATTGTAGGGGAGACAGATGAGAGTCTGGAAGGCCGGACAGCAGGAGGTTGCAGTAATCGAGACGTGAGAGAATGAGGGCCTGAGTCAGAGTTTTAGCAGTCGAGTAACCGAGGAAAGGGTGTATCTTTCTGATATTGCAGAGGAAAAAGCAACAAGTTTTAGAAACGTTTTGAATATGAGGAGAATGAGAGAGAGGAATCAAGTGTAACCCCTAGGCAGCATGCTTGGGCTACTGGGTGAATTATCGTATTTCCAATAGTAATGTGGAAGGAGGTAGTAGGGCCAGGTTTGGGAAGTATAAGGAGCTCTGTTTTTGCCATGTTAAGTTTCAGTCGGCGGATGGCCATCCGGGATAATATTCCAGAGAGGCATTCAGAAACTTTGGTCTGTATAGCAGGTGTAAGGTCATGGGTTTAAAGGTAAATGTGTGTGTAGTCAGCAAAGAGGTGATATTTAAACCCAAAAGATGTGATTAGGTCACCTAGAGAGAGTGTGTAAAGAGAAAAGAGAAGGGATCCAGGACAGAGCCCTGGGGTATCCCCACAGGGAGATTGATAGAGGAGGAGGTGTTAGCAAAAGAGACACTGAAAGTACGATGGGAGAGGTAAGAGGAGATCCAGGATAGAGCTTTATTCCGAATACCAAGAGTATGGAGAATGTGAAGGAGAAGAGGGTGGTCCACGGTGTCGAATGCTGCAGAGAGGTCGAGTAATATGAGCAGAGTGTAATGACCTCTGTCTTTGGCAGCATGGAGGTCGTCAGTTATTTTAGTGAGGGCTGTTTCAGTAGAGTGAGCAGTGCGGAAGCTAGATTGTAGAGGGTCTAGAAGAGAATAGGTGTTGAGAAAGTAGCAATCGAGAGAATACAAGACGTTCAAGGAGTTTGGAGGCAAAAGGCAGGAGGGAGACAGGTCGATAGTTAGAAAGACAGGTAGGGTCAAGCTTGCTGTTTTTGGGTAATGGTATAACAGTTGCATGCTTGAAGGAGGATGGAAAGGTACCAGAGTAGAGGGAAGAATTAAAGATCTGTGTGAGCATAGGGATTACAGAAGGATCAAGAGGTTTTTTGGAGATGGGAGGGAATGGGATCAAGAGGGCAAGTGGTAGAGGGAGAAGAAGAGATCAGCAGTGACACATCCTCCTCCGAGATAGCAGAAAAAGTGTCAAGAAAGGCAGGAGGAGAGTTGGGAAGCAGTGTGGGATGGGAGGAGGCAACAGATGGGATGTTCTGACGTATGGATTCCACCTTTTCCTTAAAAAAAAAGTCAGCAAAGTCCTGAGGTGAGATGGAGGAAGAAGAGGAGGCAGCCGAGGGGGGTCTGAGTAGAGAGTCAAAGACAGAAAAGAGTCGGCGTGGGTTAGACTTGTGTGTGTTGATTAGGGATGAAAAGTAGGTTTGTTTAGCCTGAGTTGTGTAGAAAGCCAGTGCATCAGAAAAAACAAGTCCTGTTTGCATAATAAACTGAGGTTTAGGATAAACTCCTTCAATGTAAGCATATAGCATAACAAAGCCCTAATAGGGTTAGGGGACTAGTACCTAATGCCAGCGGCACCATAAATAAATAGTACAGACCAACGTCCCATATATCAGAAAAAAAAGGGGTACAGCGACCCACAAAGTGAACTTACTCAGTTTCTCCTGGAGTATCCAATCTCAGAATCTTCATAGGCGTGCAATCTCCCAGGTGATGGCAGGAACAAGTAGAAAAATAAGGCAGTACACTGTCCAAAGTAACAGAAGGAGGCTCACGGTTTTAAGCATTTTTGCCTGAAACTAGTTGGTGGACCCCTGCTGTGGCCTAGGGGGACCCTTTTGTTCACTTCTTATGTAATAAATCTATTTTCTGTTGCTTAAAACCGTGAGCCTCCTTCTGTTACTTTGGGCAGTGCACTGCCTTATTTTTCTACTTGTTTAGCCTGAGAGAGGGCAGAGTTGAAACAGGACAGCATAAATTTGTAGTGAATGAAGTCTGCGAGTGTATGAGATTTTCTTCAGTGGAACGAGTGGAGGAACGCAACATGCGTGTGTGGGAGTTTAGCCAGGGTCTGGGGTTAGAAGGGCGAGGACGGCAGAGTGAAAGCGGGGCCTGAAGATCAAGAGAGGAAGATAAGGCAGAGTTGTAGTTCCTGACCAGGTTGTCAGGGTCTGAAGCAGAACTGAGAGAGGAGAGGGAGGAGCGTAAAGTGGAATCAAGAGCTGGTAGGTTAATAGAGCGCAGGTTTCTGCAAAAACGAGGGCGAGAAGGAGATGGAGAGAAGCGAGAGAGGGAAAATGAGATGAGGTGATTGTCAGAGAGGTGGAAATTGAGAAATCGGAGAGAGAAGTTTTTAGTGAAAACCAGGTCTAGGTAGTGTCCATCCTTGTGGGTGCTGGCTTCAGTCCACTGTTGAAGGCCAAAAGAAGAGGTTAGAGAGAGAAAGCGGGAAGCCCAAGGGAGAGAGGGGTCATCAATGTGGCAGTTGAAGTCCCCAAGGAGAAGAACGGGAGTCTGAGGAGAGAAAGAAAGAGAGCCAGGATTCAAAGTGAGAGAAAGGCAGAAGGGGGATGAGTAGAGGACGTGGGCGATAGATGACTGCCACATGGACGGAGAGGAGAGAAGATCTGGACTGTGTGAACCTCAAAGGAGGGGAAAGCAAGAGAGGGAGGAGAAGGAACGGTTCGGTAGCGGCAGAGAGAGGAGAGCAGGAGCCCCACGCCTCCACCCCTGCTATCAGGGCGTGGAGTGTGGGAGAAGGAAAGGCCACCATAAGAGAGGGCAGCTTCCAGAGTAGAGTCAGACTGAGTGAGCCAGGTCTCAGTTATAGCAAATAGGAGCAGAGAGTGAGAGAGAAAGAAGTCATGCACAGAGAGGAACTTGTTAGAAAGGGAGCGAGCATTCCAAAGGGCAAAGGAGAAAGGGAGAGAGGAGGGAGGGTGGCAGGGGATGGGTATGAGGTTGGAGGGGTTTACACAAGAAGGAGTAGAAGTTGCATGTGGAAGGCGAGGACGAGAGCAAGTAGAAATAAGGCAGGGACCAGGATTGGGAGAGATATCCCCAGAAGCGAGGTGGAGAAGCCTGGATAGAAAGAGAATCTGTGAGGATGATTTGTAGGGGTGTGTTTTAGTGAAGGGGGTATAGCTGTAGCTTGTCAGTGGGCGCAGGTAAGAAAGGAGTTCATGTGAACTGAGAAGTGGTGAAGGAAGGAGAGATGAAGATATATGAATAGAGTTAGAGACATAATGAGGCTGGTGGAAGGAAGTACATCATTTGAAAAGAAGTGAGGTCACAGCAAATATAAAAAATAAAGGTGGCATCACAGCAATCATTAAGTGCTGAGATGTGCAGTCTGGGATAGATGATATCCTCCTTTCCAGCGTAGTTGAAATGCAGGAATCAGAAGCAGAAGGTGTTGTCCACTTTTCCACTTCTTTTTGAACTTCCTTTTTAAACTTCCTCACTACTTTAAACATTTTTACTTATACACATTTCTGCTTAGGAGCATTGGCTGCAGGTCAATAAGGATTTTTCTGAATTGGTAAAATCCAACAATAAACATAAGAAATTCAATTTGTCTAAACTAGAAAATGAGACTCAAATGTCTACAATCTAATAAAGAAATAATAATCAGAGAGGCTGATCAGGGGGGGGGAGTGGTGGGGGTGAAGAGATACAGAACAGACTATGAAAAAGGCTTTACGGCTGCTTTCTGATTCTGTATCCTACCAGATGCTTAAAAAAGACCCCACGAAAGAATATGTTCAGTCTTTCAAAGAATTGTTAGATAAAGCATTTGGAAAGTGGTGTATTTACCAAAATGGAATTCAATTTCTTATTTGATACCAGCCCAAAAATACCTATTATGTACCATTTACCGAAAATTCATAAAAAATTGGACAATCCCCCAGGACGTCCCATCTGAGATTGGGTCTTTAACTTCAAACACCTCCCAATATATAGACTCTTTTTTGCAGAAACGTGTGAATTAATTACCCTCTTTTGTTAAGGATTCTAATTCTATTCTTAACATCTTCAAGGATTTTAAATGGGAACCTGAATTTAGATGGGTCACGTGCGATGTTCAATCGCTCTACACCTGCATCCCCCACACCAGGGGTACAGAATTGGTGGAACAGTTTATGGTTCAAGATACTACACTTCACTCTTCCAAAATTACCTTTATTATTGACTGCAATCGGTTTATTTTATCACACAATTATTTTTTTTGTTTCAGAACCAATTTTATTTACAGGTCTGTGGTACAGCGATGGGCTCACACTTTGCCCCCAGTTACGCAAATTTGTATATGGGGGCATGGGAACATCGCTGAATCTGGCATAACAATCCTTTTTCACATCACATTATTATTTGGAAGCGCTTCATTGTGATGTGCTCCTGGTGTGGATGGGTGATGAGGGGACTCTCAATTCCTTTCTTAATATATCAATTCGAATGACTGTAATTTAGTCTTTACCTCTATTAACCATACATGTAAAATTGATTTTCTTGATATTCATTTGGAGGCCTTGAGTGATGGGTCTGTTATTTCTAGTACACATTTCAAGGAGGTAGATTCCAACAGTTTCCAATTAGCTACAAGCAATCACAACAAACAATGGATTAGGAACATACCTCTAGGACAGTTCATTAGATTGAGGTGAAATTGTAGTAGAGACAGAAACAGGCTAGTGATTTATGCCTGAAATTCTTAGAGAGAGGTTATGGTTCAGATTTAATTCTCAAGGCATGAGAAGAGGCAGTGTCTATGAATAGGGAACAATTACTGACACCCAAGATAAAGCCTCAACCAAAATTTGGTCTTTTGGAAACAGGTTTAATATCTGTTCCTTTTGTTACAACGTTTAATTGTAAGAGTGTAGACATTCAAAAAATTATACAGAAAAACTAGAAGATTTTGGAGAATGATCCCATTGGGGGTTGTAGATTGCCAGTAAAACCTTGTGTGATCTTTAGGAAAAGCCAAAATCTTAAAAATTCACTTGCTTTGATATCAGTGCGAAAAGCACCAATGCTAATACTAACATGTGGTTACCTTCTAAACCTACAGGTAATTGTACATGTGGGTAACGTTTAGCTTGCAAGCATATTCATAACAATCGCAAGAGTTTTTCTGTTTATAAATTCAGATAAAATCTATAGAATCAAAGATTGCATGTCATGTACACATGTGGTGTACCGCCTTGAGTGTCCCTGCGGTCTCCTGTATGTGGGTAGGAGGCGCATCTGGGAACACATTCGCAATATTAAAATTGGATTTCTACAACATAGTGTCTCTAGAAATTTTAAGACCCATCACTCTCAGGACCCTACATATCTTAAATCTAAAGGTATTCAGGCTATACCCACTGACAGGAGGGGTGGAGACAGGATATAAAGGTACTCTCTAGACAAGAGAACTACTGGATATTCCAATTGAACACCATGATCCCTATGGGGTAAAATGAAGAGCTTGATATTATATCACTCCTATAATTTCTTTCACGTGTATCTATAACAGCCTATCTATAAGAAGAATTTATCTTTTATTTCTATATATTCGTTTATACCTGCCGTTGATATTTTGGACCATAATAATTTTTATTAATTTTGTATAAGTCCAAATAATAACATCAATATTGGTTCTTTTAGTTCTAAGTAATCCATTTGACTCTAATGCTGACTTTTGTCATTCCAGACTCCCAAGGTTACAATATCTATTTGCTATGGAATCTTTCAAGTTATGTATAGTTAGAATTTTCAGCCAAATGTATAATTTCTGTGAGTAGTTCTTTATGTGATTTTTGTAGGATGTGATCTTGCATGTTCACTCTGAAGTAATTACATCTGTTTGTTTAATTGCTTAATAGATCCACCAATGTGCTATGTGGTGGCTTAATTGTCTTGAAATTCTACGCCCATTTTCAAGTTGCATTTGGGTTTAAATAGCACACATTTCCAGTATCAATTAATCCCTGATGAAGTATCTTTTATGATACGAAACGCGTTGGATAGGAAATAGATTGTGTGCTTTTTATTCCATTTTTACTCTACATATATATCTTGTTATTTAGTACTTTTTATAATAAATTCCCCTTTTTGGTGCTTTTTTGCACTTATTCATTCAAAAATTGGGCGGAGCAGTGCAGTGTTTTATGTCTGCAGCTTCATTGTGAGTCTGTGAATCTTTCCTTGGTGGCCACGTGACCACTGGAAACATTATACTGAGTGGGTGCCTTCCCTGACCGGTACAAGTTGAGGGCAGTTAGCCGGGAGTGGGTGCATTCCCTATCCGGTGGTGAGTGGAGCCAGACGTGAGGTGGATCAGCTGGTCTACACTGCAAACTACTGTCCGTGAACTGCCTGCACTGACGAGCATGGAGTGGTTGCTTTCCCTATCAGCATTGCCTGAACCACAGTACTGCTACTTTTGTTGCCCTTGCTAACTGCTACATTCACAACGCACAAGAAGCCTCTGGTAACTTCACTGCCTGCACTGACGAGCTTGATAGTGGGTGTTTTCCCTATCAGCATTGCCTTAACCACATGATTGCTACTTTTTGTTGCCTTTGCTAACAGCTGCATTCACAATGCACAAGGAGCCTCTGGTAACTTTGTATCGTTTTAATCTTATGTTTGTTTAACCAATTTAGTGGGGTTTTTTTATAGCACTCATTTGTGTTTCTTTTATTTCTATATAAAATATTTTTCTATTTTGGAACATGTTTTTTGGGCTGGTATCTTTCTTTTTCTCACTGTGCCATTAAAGGGAATTCTTTTTCCAGAGAAGGGAGAAAGATTGAGGAATAAATGATCAAAGTCGACCCTCTTTGAATTGTGGCCTTGCAGCACAGTGTCTCGAAAAATGTCAAGGGTGGAGCTAGACTTTCACCTTGAACAAAACCCTGGATCTGAAGGTACTTAACCACTTGGGAGATCATACCGGTCCCTGAGGGTGGCGAAAGAAAGGACTTTGGACTTGTCCATGTCCATCACATTATGTATTCTCCTCGATCTCCATGCTTCAAAAATTGAACCAACCACACCCGGGGAAAACTCTGGGTTAAAAAATAGTGGTGTCACCCCTGTTTGATCGAGAGTGAGCATAGTTTTTTTATTTTTGTTACACACTCAAATTGTGAGATATCGAGGGTAAACAGCCACTTGCTTTCTTTTTGGAGATCTTAGGGGACCACAAAATTGATCTTAGTTCCAGGGGGGCCAGCAAGTCCGCCTCCAGTTCCACCCATCTCTTACCTCCCTATATCTAAGTGCCAGCCTAAAATCTATCGAATAAACTGCAGACAGCTCAGTCAATTTGCTCCACTAATCTTCAAACACCACGTGAGTTTTGAGCAATATTCTGAGTGGTCCAAACAAGTCAACTATGATGGCTCGAGGGGGAAGAAGACGATTCCCATAAATTTGAACAAAGCCATTATAGATGAACTGAAGAAGTAGTTTAAACTCATGGCTGCACAATTTAAGACCATCAAAACCCAATCAATGCACTTTTATAGCATCAGAAGACTGTGGACTGGAGTCTTCCGAGTGAAGACTAATTTATAAACGGAATACATTTTTTTTTAAAAAAGCATTTAATCTAATATATATTTTTTAATTAAGTACATTAAATTAAATGTTTTTAGTGAAGTACTTTATTGTAGTCATTGTTTAATTCTTGTTTACAGTCTTGTTTGGCAGGCTGATAAGCATCAACACCATGTACATGCAGTTAACACACCCAGTGATTACTGTCAAGTAATGTTATGTAATTAATTAAAAAAAAAGAAATCTGTCAATATCCATACTGCGCGTGCGTTCAATACAGTTCTTACATACTGTACTCTTCATATGCGCAGAAATTCAATGACACACCTATGCATGTCAACCAGGTTCAATATAAACATGCATGCCCTGTAATTGAATGACAAGCATATGCATTCCAACCAGGTTCCATAGAAACACGCATGTGCATACAAGTTTATTGGAAGTACACGTAGCACACAATGTAATTCATGCATCTATTTCTTCTCGATTATTAATATAACATTCTAATTTTACAGTTGAAAGTGTCCAAGAGCCAGCCCGAAGAAGATGCCGGTCGAAGAAGATTGTACATTTGGAAGAGGATCGAAGAAAATAGTATTATTGTATTTTCACAAAGTCTTTTGTGCATTATCTCTAAACTGTCATTTACAGGAATCTAATTAAAAAAATTATATTAAAAAAAATTGCGAATTCATCTGAAGTTTTTAGGGAATAAGTGGTGGGTTACATTTAAATATATGGGATATCAAATCATATAATATGAAATTAATGGGAACAAGGGACAGCTTACATTACATTTAGATTTGAAAACATAGCACCACCTATCATTACTGTGGTGTATTGCAACCAATGCTAAAACTCAAATTTTCCCGGTCGTGGCATGTCTACTGCAAGCAGCCGTCAAAACATGGGGTGATCCGACGCATTCCGCGAGACCCCAGCAAAAGTAAATGACTGTGTGTGTGTGTGTGTGTGTGTGTGTGTGTTTTGAAGAGCACTGGGATACTAGCTATAAATGGAAACATTTCATATATAGTTATATATGATATATTGTGCACATAATGATACTTATTTATGGTGCATAATGTGTTGATCTTTATTACCAGAAAACTGGAGAATCCAACTGTAATGTGTATAGAAACACCAACTATGGATGAACTTCACCTGTAAAACAGATATTAGAGGTGTACTCAAACTATTGAGGGCACAGAGAAGGATATTCAGCGCTCGTGCTGCAGATGTGAAGATAGGAAAATCCCTTTGCTGCACGTGCATGGAGCGTCTCCCCAAATGCTCCCACTTCAAAGGTGATCCCCCCTAAAAAGGGGGGAGGACACCCTGAGAAACAGAAAAGAAAAAATGCACAGATGCGCACCAGGGATTAGATTAATGTTATTTATTATTAAAAAATACACATAAACAGCTGAGAGGATCCAACCCCTCCTCAGCTAAATGGGTTAAACTGCCCAGTTATATAAACCATTTTTTCTTTTCAAACTATTGAGGGTTCCTGTGATTTGATTAATCCTTGGAAGTAAAAGGGAAAATAATGAGATGTAAAACTGGACAAAAATTAGAGCGATAAAATAACTGAATAATACAAATTTCAATTATAGGGTGGTCTAAATATTAGGGACCAGAATTATGAGGATTACACAAACGAACAAATAATTATTTGTTTGGCTGATGATTGTGGAGATGGATAGAGAGAGACAACATTTAGATGGAATGTATAAATCTTCCTAGGCATCCGATTACCAGAGAAACAATTTAAGTCAAAGAGAAAATAGTTTCAGATCTTACTGTAATTTTCTTTTCTTGGAGTCAATCCATGGTGGTGCGCACCAATGGGTTAAACTGAGATAGAACAGAAAAAGTTCCACCCGTGGGAGGACCAAAAATATCCCCACCTTTCCTGCCCAGGTAGTCTTATGATACAAAAGCCGAAATACATCATGTAGACATGTAAATAAATGAATAAACAAATATTATTGGGTGGGAATTAGTGCAAACTGCCACGGATGAACTCTCCATGAAAATTATTTCTTTAACAATCTATAACAATTTTCTTTTTTCCTGGTTCTCCCCATGGCACCATCACCAATGAGACTTGCCAAAGCAGTACCCGCAAGAAAAGGTAGGGTTCCAGATAATTACCGCCGAAACCATATAACAGTAAATCAAAGTTTATTTATTGAGCAGAGATAATAGACTGAAGGACTTTCCTGCTAAAGCATGCATTTGCCGAGGCATGTACATCTACCCGATAGTATTTTTAGAAAAGTGGGAAGAGAAGTCCAAACTGCTGCCCTGCATAATTCTGCAGGAGAAGCCTCAGCCTTTGCCTCCCAGGATGTGGCCATTGCCCTTGTAGAATGTGCTATGACCAGTTTTGGAGCTAGTTTCTTCTGGATGTTGTATGCTTTTTTTGATAGCCGTTACGATCCAATGGCTTATTGGCCTTTGTGACCTCTTTCCCCCTTCTTTCTCCCACCAGGGGCACAAATAATCTGATTTCCTGAAAAGATACTTTTGACACCTTACTACATCCAGTGTTTGCAATACCCGTTCCTTATCATTTGAAGGATTTGGACAATATGAAGGGAAACTCAATTCTTGATTAAGATTGAAGGCTGATATGGGACCCGCTACCCCCCCCCCCCCCCCCTCCACGGGCTCGGGCTGCAGCAGGGAGCTGCTGCGGGCTGCTCTAGTTGTGTGATCGGCTGGGCTTGTACAGACAGCACTGGGAGAGGGACACTGTATCCGGCTGCAGCAGGAGACTAACTCACACGCTGACACTCATGCACTCACACACACACACTCATGCACACACACACACACGCAGGCACACACATACACAAACACAGACAGGCACACACAGGCAGGCACACACATACACCAACACAGACAGGCACACACATACACCAACACAGACAGGCACACACATACACACACACACACAGGCACACACACAGGCACAGACAGGCACTCACGCTGCTTTCCCTCCACACTCTCCTCCCCGCTCCCCGAAGCCTCCCCTCCTCCCGAAGCCTCCCCTCCTCATTGGCTCACAGCCACACCATGTGACGCGTCGACGCTAGGGATTACAATTATCTTGAATCCCCTAACGGCTGACGCGTCACAGCGTGTAGTGAGCTGTGCCGTGAGGGGGGACCGGGACCGGCTCGGGAGGATTCCCCTGCTGGTGGGGAAAGCTCGTGCAGCCGCCCGCGCCGCCGGGCGCAGCGGGTCCCAGGCCTAAGGCCTGGGACATGGTGCAGGGAGGAGCGCTGGGCAGCGCTGACTCATGCTCTGCTGCTCAAGCAGGAGATTTTTCTTGTCCCTGCATGAGCGCCAGCGAATGCGCTTGTGTGCCGGGTGGGAGGCGGAGCGGGAGGCGGGACAGCGCGTCACGGCGCTGACGTCACGGACTGCCATTGGCTTCTGGCAGTCACGTGACCGGCCCTACGCTTCCCTCAGAAATGCGGTGATAAGTAGCTTATCACCGTTGCCTCGGTAATTTTTTTTTATGAGCAATTTTTTTTGGAGCGATTCAGTCTTTTATCACCCACATATCACCGCTTACTGAATAGCAGTAGGCATTTTGGGTGATAAGTGCTTGATAAGTGGCTTATGAACGCTTACAGCATAGGCCCACTTCTTTCCACATCTCATACTCATGCATTGCCTGGCTGGCAGATGATCACTAAATCTGGTTGTCATGATCTTTTTGTTAGGTTTTCTCTTTTTTTACCTCCAAGAGTATCGAATTGTACACCCAAATATCTAAAAAATTTCGAAGTTTACTAACCAACCATGGATTAACAAGAAATCTAGCACTCTTGTCAAATGTTGGATCAATTGGGACTTGTCTTGTGCCTTTATTAAAATGTCTTACAGATAATGGTATGTAGCCCTCTTTCCTTATGACTATACGGGTCTACTGATGCTGTATATACCTGCGGCTCACAGAGATCTGAGCCTCCGCTAACTGGGAGCCTGGGGCAACAATAAGTAAGTTGGCAGCGCCTCCACTTGCCCAGGATCCCCGATATGTGAGATTCCCCTGGACAAGAATAACAATAACAATCCACAACTCTGTAACCTTTTACTATATACGTGTGGGCATGGATACACATGTATTACATATAACAGTGAGCAGTATATAATATATATATATATATATATATATATATATATATATATATATATATATAATCATATGTGGCTGATCAATAACCTTGGCAGTATTAGAATAGCATACATACATATATGGCAAATACAACTATGAAGAACATATACACATATACAATTGATATGACTATATATCAGTAGTCCAGGATACACACCACTGTGCAAGTGTCCCTCTCCCACCACCGTGTAAACCCTCACACTGTGTCCAACACCATGAATCAGTTCCTTGGTCACTCAACCCCTCAGTGTCCCCAAAGAACCCACCCCCAAGGCGGGATCAGCACCTGCAGGTACCGGTGATGGTGCACTTATAATAATACCTGCCGGGCGCTCCAGCACCCAGTCGCTGATACTTCGAAAAGGATCCGCAGATCCAGCGTCGTCTCTCACGAGTAGTCCCTCACGATCAGGGAGATCTCTCACGAGTTGACTCTGCACTGTAGTCTGATCCCAAACTATCGATCACCATGTACCTCAGGAAGATACTGTGTCCCTTACTGCTACTATAAATAAGTGAGTAAATTCCCTATCTAGGGCTGTTCCCTGCAGTACTACAAGCTGGTAGTGACTCAGGGCCTATACTGGGGCCTAGGGGAATATCCTGGCATACGCAGTGGGTCACTAACCCCCTGCGCTACGCACCTCCTCTCCCCTTGCTCTCCCAGGACTCACTGGCTAGCGTGGTCTCCGCTGCACGCTTTCCTGTCTGCAGCAACTCTCTAGCCACAGTTAAACATAGGTCAGCTAAAGAACATTATTTCTCTATCCTCTCCTTCACAACTTCAGTTAAAATCCTTTGTTCAGGTTCTGAATCGGAATACTGCAAAGACACAGTTAATACATTATCCTATAATAAGGTGGCTCTAAGCCTCTGCTATTGAGATGTAGAATGGAAGTTGTTTTTGCATATAATTAGCTTTGAGGTTATACACTAACCTCAGTGAAACATAAAGTCTGTTATTTTACTGAGGTTTATGGATCTATCCCGCGGTATCTGCATAATTTTAACAAATTGTGCATTGTAAATTGAGAGCTTTTTGCTTTCCTTTTTGCTTTCCTTCTGATTCATATCCACTAGGTGGCAAAGCACACCCACGTTTTTATAGCAGATTGTAATTTATTAAACAATGTTAGATAAAAGGCTAAATTAGTGGGATTGAGTCTGTTAACCCAATGAGCTGTGTTACTGCACTTACTGGTAGTATATTAGAGAAGTATTTTATACTCCCAAAATCTCCAACATTCTAACCAGTAGTTAAAGTATGTGTTAGTAGGTGGTATCAATGATCTGTATTTGTATTAGTCTATATTTAATCTTCTTTTTATATATGCTATTATATATCCTCTTTTTATGAGTTTTATCACATATACATTTTCTTATTACAAGATAAAAGATTAAAATGTATGCCCTGAGCTAGATGCATGCATACAGCATTTCTAATTTAAAATGTTTCACGTGTGACAATGGTTTAGTTCCCTCTGGGAACTACTATTGTTATTAAAAGGTTAACAGCCTTAGGGGGTTAACTGTGTGGGCTCATGCAGATTAATGCCCCTCCCCATCACATGGTATAGGGTGATTTAGCAGGAAAGAAGCCACTCCCGTTGTATGTACGGTGAATACATATAACACAAACGGGGTGTGACATGACCTCTCTCTCTTCTCTCTTCTTCTCTCTCATATTTTGGACCAAATAATGCACTTTTATGCGATAATCTCTTGTGCTGTGCCGGTATATTGGATCTCTAGGGATCCTCACAGACACACACACAGACACACACACACATATATATATATATATATATATAATAATAAAAAAATAAATAGATGATACCGTTCTGTGGCTAACGAAATGCTTTTATTTGTGCGAGCTTTCGAGATACACTGATCTCTTCTTCCGGCGATGTTATAATGAATGAAGCAAGCAAAAGCTATACTATAAACAGTGTCTATTGGAATGTTATCTGTGCTGGTCCTTCCCTGGTGTGGATGTGTTTTATGGCTAGAGGTGTCAAAAGGTTCCTGAAAGCAAGTGATGAAAGAGTGTGTATGTGTATCAGTGTGAATTAACATGAATGGAGAGCCCACAGTATATACAATGCTTTACAAAAGGTGTGTGTGGAGTGGGAGCGGATATAAATGGTGTGGGTGGGTGTGGAAATGTGAGAGTTAGTAGCATAACTAAAAGTGTGTGTGGATACTATGTGGTCCCTATTGGTGTATAGGGATGGAAAAACAAGGCGTATAAGTATGTGTGAGAGACAGCTGTGTGTGCATACATATAGCACAGTATGTACAGACATGGCCTATAGCGCTCATGGGAAGAGAGTTCACTTGTGTCAGTAATGACTCATAAAATTTCGATCTCTGTTTAGGCCACTGCTAAGTGTCCCGAACAGTTGCATAAATTTGTATTCATGCAACCGTCTCTCTTTCGGTGTTTTAAGATTACCTTTGAGTATGGCAACTGTAGACCAGCAAATTCACAAAGCCACCAGAATACCAAGAATTGATCTCCTTGAATACAAACAGAAGGAGACAAGCGACAGGGTACCTTTGGTGGTCACATATAACCCACACCTAGGAGCCCTACGCAAGATTGCCAGGAAACTACAACCCATCCTCCAGGAAGATACAAGACTGCAACAGGTCTTCCCTGAAGCACCCTTATTATCATACAGACAACCCCATAATCTCAAGAATATTATGGTGAGGAGTAAAGTATTCAGCAGTACAACTGAATACGGGACAAAACCATGCCAGGACCCAAGATGCAAAACCTGCGCAATGCTCTACACAGCGGACACAATACAAATACCACACAGGAATCGGGAATACAAAATCAGAGGAAGGTTCACCTGTTCCTCCAGCAATGTCGTGTACCTCATCATGTGCATGAAATGCCCAGGGGGCTGCTACTACATAGGTGAGACAGGGCAGGGGCTAAACAAGAGAATGAACCTGCACCGCCACAGCATCACACGCGGAACAATAGACAGTCCTGTTGGCGAACATTTCTTTGACTCTGGCCATAAGATGAACGATCTGAGGGTTGCCATACTCAAAGGTAATCTTAAAACACCGAAAGAGAGACGGTTGCATGAATACAAATTTATGCAACTGTTCGGGACACTTAGCAGTGGCCTAAACAGAGATCGAAATTTTATGAGTCATTACTGACACAAGTGAACTCTCTTCCCATGAGCGCTATAGGCCATGTCTGTACATACTGTGCTATATGTATGCACACACAGCTGTCTCTCACACATACTTATACGCCTTGTTTTTCCATCCCTATACACCAATAGGGACCACATAGTATCCACACACACTTTTAGTTATGCTACTAACTCTCACATTTCCACACCGACCCACACCATTTATATCCGCTCCCACTCCACACACACCTTTTGTAAAGCATTGTATATACTGTGGGCTCTCCATTCATGTTAATTCACACTGATACACATACACACTCTTTCATCACTTGCTTTCAGGAACCTTTTGACACCTCCAGCCTTAAAACACA
The DNA here is from genome assembly GCF_040206685.1 of Ascaphus truei. NCBI lineage: Eukaryota > Metazoa > Chordata > Amphibia > Anura > Ascaphidae > Ascaphus > Ascaphus truei. Next base: position 133,320,693 of record NC_134483.1, on the reverse strand, counting down.
TCCACACCGGGGGAAGGACCAGCACAGATAACATTCTAATAGACACTGTTTATAGTATAGCTTTTGCTTGCTTCATTCATTGTAACATCGCCAGAAGAAGAGATCAGTGTATCTCGAAAGCTCGCACAAATAAAAGCATTTCGTTAGCCACAGAACGGTATCATCTATTTATTTTTTGATTATTGAAGCTCGGCTAACACGGTACTGATACCTCTACATATATATATATATATATATATATATATATATATATATATATATATATATATATATATATATATCTCAAAAGAACCAAAGAAAAATGAAGTAGCGCCTCTAATATATCCTAAACAAAGCTATAAATTAATTAACCCAACTGTAAGTGCATCCAGTGGGGTGGTAAGATGATAGCAAAATAAAACTGTAGACCAGTAATTTCAAAGAAATTAAAATAATAATATATATGTGATGTTATTGAAACACCAACCTAATAGTTTAATAAAATAACAAAGATAACAATTCAAATGATAATAACAAAAAAAAAATATATTAAAACGTTAAATGAAAAAACCTTTAGAAATAACCTCTGAAAAAACAAAGTCCCGTTCCAAAAGTAATGACATCCAGGTATTTGGCAGCCCATTTCAAAAGGGTTCACTACTCCCTGATTATACCTATGAAAAAAGAAGAAAAGAAAACAGGCGCACACCTAGTGCCTTAACGTAATAACAAGTGTTTATAGAACATTAAAATCAAGCAAATACCCACTCACAAGAGTACTGAAAATATAAGTAGATATGAGATAGGCTCTCATGTGCCAGCAACGCCGTCCGATTTAGGCAATGGCGTCCTCTCGTGTCTCTCCTTCGTGCAGCCAGATGGCCGGAAGTGACGTCCCTCCAACTCGGTGCCCAGCATAAGCAGTCCTTCCGGGAACCAGCAACTCCAAAGTCTCAGTACCGGCAACGATGTACCGGGAGAACAGGAACCAGCGTCTCTCATTCAGCAGTAACAGAGTTCATGGGCAAGTGACGGCTTTTGTCTAACCACGCCCTACGCGTTTCGTCATCTATGATGACTTCATCAGGAGTTGTATATATATATATACACAGCTTAACCCCGTTATAGCGCGCCCCTATATAACGCAAATCCGCTTATAACGCGGTTTTCACGTGGCTCCCGTTTAAAAAATAAATACAAATTTACATTTTTTTAAAAACTTTTTTTGCACACACTTTCACTGCACACACTTTCACTGCACACACTCTCACTGCACACACTGCACACTGCACCCACTCTCACTGCACCCACTCTCACTGCACACACTCACTGCACACACTGCCAGCACTCACTGCACACATTCTCACTGCACACACTCCCAGCACTCACTGCACACACTCCCAGCACTCACTGCACACACTCCCAGCACACACTCCCAGCACTCACTGCACACACTCTCACTGCACACACTCTCAGCACTCACTGCACACACTCCCAGCACTCACTGCACACTGCACACAGCTCTCACAGCACTCTCTCACAGCACTCACAGCACACTATCACAGCACTCACAGCACACTACACTGCACAGCACAGCACACTCACACCTCCCACTCCCTCTCCCTTCCTTTGGTGTCGGCTGCTGAGATCGGAGCGGAGCTGGAATCAGGAGGAGGGGGTTTGTCAGGAGGAGGGGGGTGTCGGGAGGAGGGGGGGATGTCGGGAGGAGGGGGGGGGGGGGGTGTCAGGAGGAGGAGGGGGGGGGTGGTGTGGATGCCGGTAGGGGGGGTGAGTGAGGAGCAGGCTGGGACTCGGAGGGCCGCGTGGGCTAGGCCCAAAACGGATTATGCCGCGGAGGGCCGGTAGGTGTGGGGGCCTCAGGGGGGGATAGGAAGTGGATGCCGATGGTGGGAGGTAAGGAGCAGGTTGCGGCTGGACTCGGAGGGCCACTGCTGGGGGACGTGTAGGGCTTCCGGCCACCTCTTCCTTCCTTCCCTCCCGATCGGGCACGCGGCGACCATTTAAAAAAAAAATTAGCGCGACCCCGGTTCTAGCGCAGTCGGATCGGGTGGCCCCCGAGGTCCGCACTATAACGGGGTTGAGCTATATATATATATATATATATATATATATATATATATATATATATATATACAAAAAACAAACAGAAGCGCAAGCTCCATAGCATGTAACTGTTTAAACAAATGTGCTATGGAGCTTGCGCTTCTGTTTGTTTTTTATTCTTAGATTCCTAGTGGTCGGCTATACCACTTATATCTGAAGCTGCATACACTCCCTGGATCTTCTTTGGGACTCTTACCTCTCTGGATTTTTTCAACAAGTGGAACATTCTTTTTGGACTTATCCTTTATCACTATCACATTATGGTTGTTGTAGTATTTAGTTAAGTCAAATATTTACTATTTTTAATTAAGTAATTATATTAGTTATAATATATTATATTTTTATTATAACTTCCACCTGAGCGCTACATATTTTTGTGTTGTTCTTTTTGTTTATATATATATATATATATATATATACACACATACATACAGTACAACAAAGAAGAGCGCAAATATTCCAAAAGCAATGTAAAATATAAACAGATTTATTAAAAAAGACAAATAAGGCCCCCAAGTTGATGACAAAGAGATAATTATGAAAACATATGTGTCTCTTGGAGAAATATTATATCACCACCAGATTTTTTTAATTCTTGAAAGGCTAATCGTCTTTTCCTATTTGTCTGTAGGCCTTTTACATTCAGTGATGTTATTTTGATTGAATTTGAGTTAGCCATACTCTTTGATAGTCATGTAGTATTCTGGGACTTCTCCTTTCCCACTGGAGAGGTCTTTATATTCTTTTCCAGTTTTGTCCTGGACTTTAACAACGACCTTTAGGTTGGCTCCTATATTAAGTTCAACCTGTCGGCTTGGGTCCGAGGGAACGGATAATGGGGGGGGGGGGGGGGGGGGAGGGTGGGGTGGTGAAGAAAGGAAGAGTGGGAAAAAAGAGAAATGCCTGCTGGGACATGACCAGCAGGTAGAAAAGAGAGTAAAGGGGGTCCCAATTGGACCCTAGAACTAAGGGACCAGTCATACTATTGACTGGAGTCTGGGCTTAAGGCCCTTGGGGGTAATTCCGGTCCCGGGCTGTGTCGACAAATAAGGAAAAAGGACCCTCTATCTAATAGTTCTAGACGAATATCTCCTCTTTATTTATTTTTAGTAGGCATTCTAACTTCAGAGGGGGAGGGGGGGAACAACGTCGAGAGGAGGGAAAGGAAATCTGATTCTGAACTTTTTGAAGTGAAACTTCTTTAGTGGCACCTAGTCAATTTTGATGGAACAAAACTCCTTCATGGAGACAAAAATGTGAAATGGAAATGACTTCACGCTCCTAATGGCCGCCGCTCCCCCCACACGCCCGCTGTCAGATGCCGCACATGCGCAGTAGTGATGGTGCCGCTGACGGACGCCACGCATGTGCTGAAGCGGCTGGCATTGCTCTGGCGCGCATCGGCCGGAGCACGCAGGACACCATCGCAGCAGGAGATTCAGCTTTTCATCAGCTCTACGGCTGATCTCACAGACAGCCAGCTGAAGCCTACAGCACTTCGTTTATTTATTTATTTATAAAATATTTTACCAGGAAGTAATACATTGAGAGTTACCTCTCGTTTTCAAGTATGTCCTGGGCACTGAGTAAAACAAATAATACATGGTTATTTGACATGGGAGCTCGGTAAGGGCAGCAGTCTCTGATTTATTTGGATCATTACTCGGCAGCATGTAGAAGTATGTGTAGCCTTGTTCTTTCCATCAGTCACTGCAATCTAGCCCCCACCCCGGTTTAGTCTATATACGAGTGCTTATTTACTTTATTATCCATTTACTATTGCTGCAGTGCTGTGTCCACCTTCGTTTCCACTTCACAGGATTTCAAGGCTCTGACTGTTTTATAGCAAATTTGGAGCATCTGGATATTCACCTTTCTTGATAATTTACATCTAAATGCTCATCGACACATTGAAAGAACATTCTTAAACAACATGTTTGGATATGAATGTGACATTTGCCAAAGATTATGGTTCAAAAATGATATCAAAACACCTGCTGATAAACATGCTCCACTAATACAAACTGTTTTTCCACACATCAATTTTAAGGACATTAAAGTGTGTAACAGTTGCAGAGCTTCTCTCGCTAGAAACACAATTCCACCTTTATCTACTTCAAATGGTTTTATTTACCCTAAAGTACCAGCAGATTTACCTAAGCTTGACTTAGTTACAGAGCGCCTAATTTCGCCACGACTACCATTTATGCAAATCAGACGCTTGAGACACGCATATGGACAATATGCCATTTTAGGACAAATAATAAATATTCCTGTCTCTGTTAATACCATGGTCAATTGTTTGCCAAGACAGCTCAACGATGATCACTGTATTAACGTTCACATAAAACGCAAAAAATTACACAAATCCAGCTACTTGATAGGGTTGGTTAACAAGCGAGTGGTTAAATGTTGGTTACAGTATCTCGTACAAATATCACTCTATCGTCTGCATCAAATCACAATTGATCAATCCTTCTTTTATGACAATGAAATGCAAATAGAAACATCTCAAGAAACAATAAGTGAGCTCATAACACTTGACGATAGTCTCGTTGCACAACAGCAGACTTTATTATGGAGCGAGGACAAGTATCTGCGCATTGCACCTGGAGAAATGAGCAGACCACACAGTTTATTATTTGACGAGTACGCAGAGGAACTATCATTTCCAAGCATATATCTTGGACAATTCAGAACTTTTCCAGATCGTTTACGTGTAACACCATTTATGATGGCAACCAGCGAACTACGCCGTTCTGATCAACGTGCCATCACGCCATATCATCTACTATATGTAGCAATGAAAATTATGCGTTTGTGAACACGCGACTCTCTTACGGTTGCATTCAAATTCATATGAAAGGACACCAAACTTACACGTCACCAAGTTGAATCTAAACAGTACATCAACAACTGCATAGAGAACAACTTAGCTTTCCTACGTACCATTCCAAATTCTACATATTACTGGGCACAACGCAAACGTGATTTGTTTGCTATGATTAGACAGCTTGGAAAACCAACCATGTTCTTAACTCTGAGTGCTAATGAACTTGGTTGGCCTCGATTACTTAAAATACTTTACAAGTTCCAAAACAATGGTACAGATATTAGTGAGGATGATGCAGCAAATGTACATTTCATGGACAAGACTACATTAATTAATGAGGATGCAGTTACATGTGCCATATACTTCAATAAAATTGTTGATGTTCTTATGAATATACTACAGTCAAAAAGATCAAGCCCCTTTGGAACATTCTATGTCATTAATTATTTTAAACGAATAGAGTTCCAACATCGTGGTAGTCCACATGCTCACATTCTCCTTTGGTTAAATAACGCCCCAGCCGACCCACGTGGTGCAAACAAAACCGACGCCATTACCATGATAGACCAACTAATATCGGTATCGGCTAGCAATGTTTCTGGACATATCAAACTTCAAACACACAAACATACGTTTACGTGTTACAAGAAAATTGCCACAAATAAGCAACAAATATGTCGTTTTGAAGCTCCATTCATGCCGTGTCGCAAAACAACTATATTAGTGCCAATGCCCAAAACAGACCAACATCAAAAAAAAATATGCTGCTCATTACAAAACAATGTGGAACAATGTAGAGAACAACAATTACGCCAATAAAGACACATTCTTTATGGCCAATAATATACATTCATACGACTATTACTTAGATGTTCTCAGAGCTGGCATTAAAAGACCGAAAGTTTTCCTAAAGAGAGAACCAAGTGAAAAGTGGCGCAATCCTTTCAATACTTTCAAATTTAACGTCCTACAGTCCAATAGGGACATACCATTTTTAACTGAAGAATACTCTTGTGCTGCGTATGTCGTAGAATATGTTAACAAAACAAATAACTTATGACAGATAATTAACATCATGAATGAACATCCTGAATTTGCCATCATTGAAATTACTAGAAAGCTAAGCATCGACATGCTCAACACCATTGACATCACAAGCCAAGAAGCCGCCTGGTATTTGCTACGCCAACCCATGTCTCAGAGCTCAGTAGTCGTAGTTTACATACCCACTGTCTGGCCCATTGAACGACAGCGACTTAAGAAATCCAACGATGAAATGAATGAACAGGACCTCACAGATGATTCCAGTGATATTTGGAAAGACAACTGGTTTGACAAATATGAGAAAAGACCATTACAAGTAACAAGTTTAACATTGGCATCTTTTGTTGCAAATTACACATGTAATGCCAAAAGAGTTTACAAAAATCGACAGTTTCCACGCATCATACGCTACCGTAATTATGACATGGCTGAAGATATTAACGAATATAAACGTGAAATGGTTACTTTACACATAGCATTTCGCAACGAGGAGGAGGACATTCTATCAGAGATAAAATTTGTTACCATATACAATAATAATGAAGAGCTCATCTTACAACAACGCAAAATATACGAATCCGACTTGGACATTCGTAAAACTATACAAATATCCAAAGAAATGTGCAGAGAGGAAGGGACAGCAGATCCCGACGAGACATGCCAAAACGACTTAAATACGTTAGTGACTCGATTACAAGAAGACCCCAATGCATTCAAACAGTTTTATGATAATCCTGAAAGTGAAATGAATTCAGATCTTAAACTCGCCACCCTCAACAAACTTGGTGCTATAGCTAAGAAACGGGAGAACTTACTCTGTAAGGAGCAATTCTACAAACTAATGCAAGATGCAAATGAAAAACAAAAAGGACTCTTGATGCATGTCATTTGGAGCCTACTTTCTCCAAATAGCGAACCACTTCAAATATTCCTTACTGGCCCCGCGGGCTGTGGCAAAACTTTTGTCATAGGCCTTCTAATGGACATTTTCAATCGCTTCACTAACACTGATGGATACTGCAATTCATATATTACTTGCGCATCAACTGGAAAAGCTGCCGTTGCAATAGATGGCACTACTGTACACACTGCACTAAAAATATCTATTTCTAAAAATGTACCTCTTTCGACTGAAGTTGTACAACAATATAGAAGTTTTTTCAAATACATCAAAGTGATTATCATTGATGAAGTGAGCATGATAGGTGCTGAGTTACTGTCTCAAATTGATGCCAGGCTGAAACAGATAACTGGAAATGTTGAAAACAACTTTGGTGAGCAAAGCCTCTTTCTCATTGGCACAAAACAGACCTCACTGATACAGTTACGCAACACTGTAACATATTACTACTTTCCGAGACTTGGTTACACAATAATGAAAATGTTACTATTGCTAACTTTGAGTGTGTTGTTAAATTTAAACGCCAACATGTTATAGTCGGTGGAGTTGCTGTATATATCATAACAAACACAACAATAGACATATTGTGAGGCCTCATATGCATATCAGTGACCGTCAGACTACAGGGTTAGCAGTTAATATCCCACCAATAGGAGACATATGTGCAGCATAGTATATCTTACCTAATGGCAAAATTGTCCTCTCAATCATCATATTGTTCCACAAACCAGACAGTGCAGAATATCATCAAATTCATTCATTTCATTCTACTACCGTACTCTATTGAAGGCGAAGGCTTGTTCAACAGACATTATGGCAAACTACCCATCATATTAACTGGTGATTTTAACATCAACTTTCTATCTCAAGAAGCTCTACCACTTATTACATTACTACAAGAAAAATTCAATTTAACTCTCAACACCAATCCAGCCATAACAACTACAACATTCGGATCCACGATTGATGCGGTTTTTCAACGACATTTAGATAGTTTACAATCGACAATATATGTATCTTACTTCAGTTATCATAAGTCGATTATTTCATGTATTAAAAACGATAGTATGGATTTTTAAAAGCAAAAATAAAACTATACAATTGTAACATCTAAAAATGATTCCATTTTATTACAAACATTTATAACAACATCTAATATTATTGTTACTTTATATGTTGCTGACAACACACAAAGAAGTTTCACTTACTATGCGCGTGCACAGCACACACAGATTTTTTTTATATAATTCAAAGCATGGAAAATTTTCAAAAATAATTGAAATGGCTACTGACTGTTATTATCATTATTAGACTGAGTTCAATGACATCAAACAATTGTAGGGTAGATGTGACACATTTGCTTGTGTTGGTTACTTTGTTATACTGTCTCAGTTGAGATACATCTTTGAAGTGTAGATAAATAACCTGTATCTTTATACAATGCAGCCTCTCTATTTTATATCTGGAACATAGCTCTTTGTACTTTTCCAAGTTATATTGCTTGACCTATTGCTTCATAACATTGCGAGGATGCACCCTTTTCTCTGTAACTGAATGCAAAAAATCTATCCAAAATGCTGCAGTTAGAATTATTTCACTTTCTCCCATAACAGTTTCTGCTCATCTATTTCTTAAATTGCTTTGGTTGCTTCCAACCATCCCATATTCATACATTCGCCTTAGCTTGAAGATTATAAACTCTTCTGCCGCTCCCTACATCTCAGCTTTGATTACTCACTATATCCATGCCTTCATCACAATACTCTCCTTTCCACCGCTTTTACCTCTACTGCTTTTTATGTTGCCCTAAACCGTTTTAGCTTCTTACTAAACATTCAAAACCATATAAATATAGACCACTTTTGATAGATTTCAACTTGAGCTTGGAGGAGGGGGTGAGGAGGGAGGAGGGGATAGGAGGGATGGGGGAGAGGGAGGGCGCGAGGGGAACAACCTCTACCCAAACTCTCAAACCTTATGGTGTATGACATTTTCTAACCTCTACAAGGCTAGTCTGTATTGATAATATCTCTTGGCATTGATGTATCAACATTAAATTCTTTCACTAACGTAAGGTGTACACAATAAACATTTTCAACCCAAACCTGGGGTTTTCAGTCTAGAAGACATCTATCCCCTCCCCCTGTCCCCCCTCCCACGTCTCTAGACGATCTCGACTCCGATGCTCCGGTCATTAAACCCTGTGAACCACATCAGCCCGTAAGCCCCTCCACCCCACCCCAACCCACCCCCCGGGAAAAGCCACCACCCCCTGCCACAATATGAGGCTAAGTCTTCCTCTTCAGCGGACTTTTCAGGTTCGTGTGTCAGGTACTCCTTCGTAGGCGCTCCATCCAACGTGTGCGCGGCAGGGAAAAGCTGTAGGTTTGGAATGGAAACATCTCACCGTCGGTTCTTCTATTGCAGGAAACAGCAGGGTACAGTCCGCATTACAGGGGAATACAGCCAGTCGGGTCCTGAGCTTTATCTCTCAGACATTTGGTAGATGGTGAAGACCAGCAGGGGCCGCGGGGGACAGAGTGCAGATAATCCACAGTTATTTTTAATCCTTTTGCGTACTCACGCCTGCTGGTCTCTCTGAGGCTCTGACGGGGCCTTCTCTTTGGTCCGGTCTTTGGGGTTTAGGCACATCTTTATTCTGGGTAGATGGTGGAGTGAAACCCAGTGCACCGATAAACTGCTCAATATCTTCTGGGAGCCTTATGGTAAAGAATTTACCATTTATATTAACCGTCAACCTAAAGGGAAACCCCCATCTATATTTCACTCCCCTTTCCTTCAGGGTCAGAGGCTTGAGTTCTCTCCGCCGGTTGATCGTTGTTTTAGACAAGTCACTGAAAACTTTTAGCTGCTTGTTTTGGAATTGAATAAAATTTTTGTCTCTGCAGGCGGCAATGATTTTTTCTTTAGATGTGTAGCTATGCAGTCTGATGATCACATCTCTCCTGCGCTTTGGATCCTCAGATCGGGGGCCAAGTGTATGGTGTGCGCAGTCTATTTCCAGGTCATTTTCTTCCAGATCATCACATATAGTTGCGAACAACTCTAACAGGTACGGCCGGAGGGTGTCATTGAGAACCGATTCCGGGATATTACGGATCCTCAGGTTTTGCCTTCTTTCCCGGTTCTCCTGATCCTCTAGCCCATCCCTTAGTGAGTTAATTTCCTCACCTAATCTGATGATTTCTCAGCTGCAGTCTGCTGATGCAGGGCCTCCTCTAGCCTTGTCTCCAGCTCTGTTGTTCTCTGGGAAAGGCCGTTGATTTCTTCTTTGAGCTCAGACACCGCTGCCCTCTGGTCCATTTGCAGGGATTGATGTAGTTTTGTGTGCATAGTGGATAATAGCTCCTCCAGGTATGCTTTAGTTATACCTTCGCCCCGCATGGGGCTCTCGCTCAGCCGAGCTCGCTCCCTGCTTGTCACCGCCGGTGGGTCTCGTGCTCCGGCGCCATCTTGCCCTTCTGTAGTAGCGCTCGAGCTGCGCTTGGTCGGGGAGAAAAATGTAGACACCGCAGCCGCAGGCGCTTTTTTCTATTTCCAAAAGCCAGGGTGTGCAGCGCACAGCAAAACGAGGAGAGCAGGTCTTGCAATAAAAAATCCTTTATTGGGGAATCATATGATGTGGAACAGCAGCAAACCTTCTACGCGTTTCGTTCGGATGAACTTTATCAAGATAAAGTTCATCCGAACGAAACGCGTAGAAGGTTTGCTGCTGTTCCACACCATATGATTCCCCAATAAAGGATTTTTTATTGCAAGACCTGCTCTCCTCGTTTTGCTGTGCGCTGCACACCCTGGCTTTTGGAGTTCTTATCCTACTTCAGCTGCACGCTCTGGAAGGGAGACCCTGGGAGAGGCAAGACTGTGAGTACATACCTGGGGCCTACCCGATGAGGAAAGGGGGGGTGTCTTTTGGCAACCTACCCCAACCTTCAGGGTACATGATGCCCTCTTAAGGCTTAGTACTGCTACTTTACAATTGATCATACCCAGCCTACACTCCCTTTCATTACATACGGCCCCAGCACTTTGAGCACCATTTCACAAACAAACCTCGCTTTTTTCTATTTGTTCGCCATCTCTAGGGGTTCCGCTAACCCTTCCCCTCAAATCGCCGCCAATATCTTTATTTTAAATGCGCTTATAATTAATTTTATATTCGAGGGTCCTTGAACTCTATGCGACCATCCCGGTACACGTCACTGGAAGTCAATTATGAAAACATATAGCCAAATATGTATATAAGAATCAGCAATGTTTAAAAAACAAATAGGAAGCCCATCTCTAAGCTGCAACTAAGTGTAGGTGTATTTCATAAGGCAATCATGTAACCAGAGAGGGTTAAGTTGTATCAAGGGAGATAGTTCACATGTGACGTATGGCAATGGAAGTCCATAAATAACATCCAAAAACGTCTGCACGGAGTCTGAGGTATACAACGATCTCTGCAAGAGGGAGTGTGGGACTCTCGCGGAGGAAAACGCTGATGCTGAGAGACTGAAAAAAGCCATGTACATAGACAACTGATATAAACTCCTTAAGAGCTGGGCAAGGAAGGTAACAATGGTTTAGTCTTGGAAATGTAAAGGAATCCGTTAAGCCGTTCCAAAGATGAGGGATGGAAATGTGGACCAGCCAACTTTTATTAGAAGTGTAGCAAGGGCTATTTTTTTTTTTTATCATTAGTTTGTTTCTCAGATGCTTAATTATCATAACTTAGGAGGGTTAAGCAAGAAAAATGCACATTACTCACAGGTTCTCTGGGTAGCAATCCCAATTCAACAATAGATGCAATTGTATAACGTGACAAAATGGCACTTATAGATATGTGTATCCAAGCCACTTTACTTAGGTGCATTTGAGATGCAGTACAATTCCGATTGTCATTTATTGGCATCAACATCTGAGAATTGCATTGTAAAATGTGTTTTCTGGCCAAGTCACTTATGTTTCTGTATAAATCACAGTTTGGCACAGTTTTACGTGTGTGAACCAACTGTGGAGCCAAACAACCAAGTATTTCCTGTGCTCTCTAGTTACTATTGTTTTTCTATATACTAGCATTGCTTGTTTTTTTGTCAATGACTACAAATAATTGTTTTGCAGTATCCAGCTTTGAACATGCTGAGCCTTAGATTATAATATGGTTTACGGTCTGAGGTAAAAAATAGAATATCATGATCCACAAATGTCTTATCAAAATCTAACACAAAAGTTAACTGCAATAGTTAGCTGGGAGACATGTTTACTAAGTGGTGTTAAGCCTCAGTACACTTGGTCATTTCACACAAGCCCAGTCAATATGACCATAGACATAATTACGGTTCTCTAAGAGTCATAATTGTGCAGTGGTTTGGACACATACTGTACAAGATTGAAGTCTCTCATATTATATCATCTGCCTCCTACTAGCTGTTAGTCCTTAGGTTATTTTCTTTCAGTATATAACAAAGACAACATACCAATTAATAGGAATCTGAGCTTCAAATCAGCAGGATTCATTTAGATTCATTTATCCCTCCAGTCATTGACAGTAATTTCTTTGCAGTAACAATTGTTTATCAACATGCGGTATGGCAGAGATGCAACATTACTGGCCAACTCTAGCCCTACTCAGGTGAAAGAAAGTGTTCAGAGATTTCTGTGTTCAGAGATTTCTGTGCTCAGAGATTTCAGTATTAGTCACAAGAGCTGCAAATATAAGTTTGTCACTTGTAATCTGCCTACAACATTTAGATTTTATTTCTTCAGTGCTGTGGCGAGTTTGGTATTGGGAAAAAAAGTTGCAGGTAATTATTTCAAGTCAATTATTTCTGTCTGTTTTCTGTAAGCACCTTTATGCTCTGTACAGTGACTCTTACCTTTCTTTTTTTGTATTGTGTAGCACTTCAGAGATAGCTGCCTATCATTTTTAGATTTGTGAATTTAGATCAAAACTGAGTTTTAAAGAGAAACCCAATTGGGACAGCACCTTTAACACCCCTATATAAGAAGGAAAAAAGTATTTTACTCTTTTCATCGTTTTCAGAATGCAGTGTCTCCATCAGAGTATTTTTCTCTTTTTCTTCCTGTACAGTGGAGAGTGCTGTGTCTTTTGTGGGGACATATTTGCACCTCTATTTTATTCAACTACATTTCTCTCCTGTCCCTCCATGTCAGCGATGACATGAGGGTATAGGCTCTGATCAGTGCAGAGCCTTATAAGCCCCTCCGATGCCTGCCTCAAGTCAGTTGTCTCTGCAGTGTCTTCAACCGACACTACCAAATCACAGCTCTTTCCTTTGGCCTTGCATCAGCTCCCCATGTAGTTTCAAAAATAACTTTACAGCCCTTGTCGCCCACATCAGGCAGCAATGAATATCTGTAATCCCATATCTGGATGACATTTTAATAAAGCCAATTCCAGAGAGAGAGAGCGAGAGAGATCAAAAAGACATGAAACATCAAGTCATTCACATATTATCTACACACTTGATAAACTTCAAAAAGAGCAGACTTGTTCCCTCACAGACGTGCAGATTTTTTGGGAATACACTTCGATACGATAACAGCAAAGGTGTATTTACCCCCAGAAAAAGGCATCATATAGGGCATCTATGCAGGAAAATAACACGCCTACAACATCCTACGGCACAGTAGTTTATGTTTCTCTTGGGAAAGATGGTGATATCGATAGAAACATCACCCTCTTCACCTAAAAAATCTTCAAGCCAACCTTCTGTCCAGTTGCAATAAGAACCATCAAGATCTATTACAGACAATACAGCTTCTACTAGAAACGTGGCGATCGCTGACACGGTGGACAGCAGAATGCAATTTAGCTTTAAACTTGGTCGTTAGGCCCGGTGGATTGGATTCTCCTAAAAGATGCGAGCTCTTCCAGATGGGAGAAAACTGCCAAGAAATATCAATTTGCAGATTCTGTTGCGTCAATAATAATGGGCATTCACAATTAGCATCAATCGCAAACATCTTAACTTTTCTTCAGGAGGGTTTCAATGAAGGTCTCAGTCACTTATCACTTTAAGTCGAAGTCGCAGCACTGTGTCTTCTTTCAGGATCAAAGCAAAAGTATATTCAGAAAGGCAACTTGAAAAATAAGCCCTAGGATCATAGATCCAGCCCCAACATGGAATTTTAATCTAATGCTACAGGCACTACACACACCCTTTCAAACCTCTCCATTCAATACCAATCAGACGGTTAGCATTGAAAGCTGTATATCTCATGGCAATAACATCAGCCAGAAGAGTGATCGAACTGGGAGCACTATCCTGTTACCTCCTCCCTTTTGCATTTTCCACCAGGATAAAGTCGTCTGCTGAACCACATTTTCGCTGAAAAGTAATTTCATCATTTCACATTAACCACGAGATAGTGGTGCCTTCCTTCTATTCAAACCCCCCAAATCAGCAGGAAGAATGTCTGCACACCTTAGACGTCGTGCGTGTTTCAAAGACCTACAAAATGTAGCAAAATGTACTGTTTTCGGCTCCTACTGTACATCTCCAGAAATGGATCATTAAGAAAATCCAGAAGTTTATTTCTACTCTTTTTCAGATCAACAAAAGGGAAAACAAGCATACAAGACAGCCATAGCCAGATGGTTAAGAAACCTCATTATACAGGATTATAAAGCATCAAGGAACACCCCAGCAATTTCTTTGAAGACTCATTCTACCAGAGCGATCACAATTTCTTAGGCTATGAAACAGCTGGCATCCGCAGAGCTAATCAGCAAAGTGGCAACTTGGTTTTCCCTGCATACAGTCTCAAAACACTACCAGCTACATGTATCCACATCAGCAGAAGCTGCCTTCGGAAAGAAAGTCCTCCAGGCAGCAGTGTCGCTATAACTTAACCCAATCCAATATTTCCTTAGGGGGATCTGCTTTCGGACATTCCCTCATGTCATGCGCTGATATAGAGGCACAAAAGAAAAAGGGCATTTTACACACTGATAATTTATTTTCTCCTGGTCCCTCCATGACAGCGCATGGTCTAGCTCCCACCACAGCCATGAGGTTATCATCTATCATGGGCTAAGAATCCCGGAGGCTATTTACCACTTCCCAGTACTTTGTTCCATGGAATTGCTGGAAAGTTACCCAAGGACTGGGGGTGGGTTCAGTGGACTATTCAAGCTCATCTGGAGCCCTCACAAGGGCCGTGATAACAGTCTTTCTTTGAGTATTTGCCCCATGCTATTCCCTTGTATTTTATATCTGTCCTGGGTGTTGGAATCCCTGTTGTTGTGTCCCCATATAATAAACCCCAAACATATTATACTCCCTCTGTCTGGCTACTGTAACCTGTGTTTCAGATAGCCCTAAGGGGCTTGTATAGAGTTGAGCCTACCCTCAAGGGCTCTGGTGGCAGCAGATACCCAAAGCATTGATCGGGGACCTCCTGGTTGTGAGGCACCCCGTTACGTCATATGTATATAGTTCAGCTCGGCTAGATGTACACCTGACCTGAAGCGGGCATAGAAGGGGCTTATAAAGCCACAGACAGGTCAGAGATCTGACCTACCTTCAGATGGGCAGAGAGGCTATTGCCTCGTCATGTGCTGCCATTGAGGGAGCAGGAGAAAGTAAATGATCTGAGTCAAATTTCTGTTTTTGTTTCGTATATCTTTGCTCCCTCTGTACTTTTTCAACTTTTAAACACAACCAATCTTTTTTATTTGCTCATCCTCATTTCAAGGGCCTTCATTAAATATTGACATTTAAAGACTATTGATTTTCCTTCCAAGTGTTACAGAGTTTATTGTTCTAAACTATACTCTGTAAGCATCACTATTGAATCACTTGGCAGAAAAGGTATGTTCTGGGATGAAACTTGGAACATTGGCTGTTTGGCCAAACATTCGTTTGGACAGAATTGAAGCATGTTGAACAGCTTTGGCCATTCTGAAGAATAATGTGCTGATGCGTTTTTTTGTTGTTGCACTTTTTAAAGCCATTAGTGAAAATGAGAAGACTAGACTCAAATTGATTTCCCCTTTTATTCCAAAGTTTTACAATCGATCAGCACAGTTGGCAGACTATATACTTTGAAGCCCTTGAGGCCTATGTCTGACGTTAAGCTATTCTCTTTGTGGTAGATTAGGCTGATTTGTCTTCAGTTTACTAAAAACATAAGGAAGATTTTTGTGCTGCAGCTGATATTATGGCTGCCTTTTCTTTCTTTCAGGTCCCGCCCTTCTGTGTTTATGCTGTTGTAGTGCAGTTTCCCCCACCTTATGGGAGATATGGTGGCTATTAAGTGTGTGGTGCTTTACCTGTGGCTCACAGGAGGCCTAAACCTCCGCTGCTGGGAGCCTGGGGTGTACCTGGATCGTCTGGTTACAGCACCTCCACCTGTGAGGGATCCTGACAGTGACAGATAACCCCTTCACAGGACCCAATGTCCCTGATGTGCGGCAGTAATGGCATTTGTCCAGAGACCCAACACTTTAAGAAGCCGTTCTTCGTGTTCCTCCAGAGTCTTGCCGAAGACGAAGATATCGTCCAGATAGACTAAGCATTCCCGTGGGTTCATGTCGCTGATGGTCTTCTCCTCTCAAATGCTAGAATGTTGCTGGGGCAGCACAAATGCCTTGAGGCATGCGGGTGAATTGGTAGAAGCCAAGAGGCCGTCTTCTCTTGGTCTACTGCACTCATTGGTACCTCGTATTACCCAGATCTCAGGTCCAGTACACTTAACCACTGGCTTCCTGACAGCACTTTGAGAATGGTGCGGTTGTTCAGGGTCCGATAGTCAACACACAATCGGATCGACCCATTCTTCTTCCACACCACCATGATTGCTGATGCGTATGGGCTGCAGGATTCTGTTACAATGGCCGCCGTCTCCATTACTTGTAAGACATCTCTCACGTCCTCCACATCTCGGGGAGCGATGCGCCGGGAATGCTCCCAGAGGGGCGTGGTATCGCTTAGCCATATGGAGTGCTAGGCATTTCAGCTACAACCCACGTCCATTTCGCTGGTGGAGAACACGTTCCGGCGTTCTTCCAACTTGGCCGTTAACCAATCCCTCCACTCGGCGGACAGGGTTGATTACCTGAAGTCGAATGCCAGCCCAGCTGGTTGATCTTGCATGGCAGCAGTGTTCACTTGAGCGACCATCGTCTCGATGGGGGTAACTGGGTATATCCTACCTAACCGTTGTCCTTGGTCGAGGGACATGGTGTAAGGAGAGATGTTTTGGATAAACACCTGGATCTTTCCCGGTAGTGAGGACTTCAATTCTCGCACTTCGGGCACAAGCTTGTAGACTCAGTTGGCATCTTCTTCTGGCGTATTCTCCAGAGAGAAGAGATGATCGGCCTCGTCTCGGCTCGGATAGCAGTATGCTGCTTACATGACCTTCACTCCCTCTTGTGGAATCTCGGTCAATCCCTTGGTGTGATTGAACAGGTCCCCATATCCATCTTGAGCTGATATTTTGCAGCACTCTTACCTTAGTACTGGGTGGATTTGTAGGGCAGACAGAGGTAGTTCGCCGGCCTCTTGCATATATGCTCAGATCACTGCTCTCACCACATCGGCGTTGGTCCAGAATATGATTGGGGCTTGGGGCATATCAGAGCTTCCACATCCATGATGTGAGACTTGCTGGTGTTCAGCTGTGGTATCAACAGCCGAACATTAACCATGCTGTCAGTGGGGTAGTCCTCATTGCTGAGTCCCCACAACTTCATCTTGTCCGCTGACTGCAAGGGCAGGTGCTTAAGATGTTGGCCGTAGAAAGATCAGTATACAATGGTCACTTGGGACCCGGTGTCCAGCAAAGCTGATGCATATATGCAGTCCTCGAGGACACTTATGATAGCGGCCGGTCCCACACGACTGTAAGAGTCCAATGGGAATGTTTCATCGGGGCTGGGCGCTGGTGTGCTCTCTGAGGATGTGGAGGGTGTTTCTCCCGACTGGACCTTGCAGATCATGGACTTAGGGGTGGATGTCCTCCAGACAGTTTTGAGAGAAGTGACCCCTTTGGCCACAGTGGTAGCAGATGATGTCGCTTGGGTTCACCTCGGTCCTGTAGGTAGGCAATCCTATAAGGGGCATTCTGGGTGTAGAGGCAGGTGCCATGGGAGGAGGTTTGTCCTCTGTACCTTCTGCCTCCTTGGTCTTCAGGGTGGATGCCACCTTGGACTCGTCTTTGTGGTACTCCTTGGCAGAAATAGTAGACCTTTCCTTTTTGGCAGAGTCACTAGGCGTTTGGACAAATTAACTCGTAAGATACCCTCTTGGGCTTGACTATCCATCAGGTCTTCTAAAGTTAGAGACTGTTCCAGAGAGAGGGTGCAACTGATACGTATAGCAAACATGTGCATAGGCAATGCGCCCCGCAGAAGTTGCTGGATTCGAAGACCGTCGGCCTCGGATGCTGGTATAATCTTCTTTTTCACCAGAGGCCATAGGACCAACTGGATCCAGCGGAGGAACTCTGACACGTCTCCTCCCTCAGCTTGCGTGACGGCGTGGAACCAGGCCAGTGGAGATATGGCATCGTCCGGGATGCCATAGGTCTTGGTTAGGGCCTGTGTTAGTGCTTGTGTGTCAGCGTTGGGGTGAAAATCATTGTAGAATTGTACCATATGGGCGGCTGGAGGCCGCAGGCACTCGATGATTCACTGCCGCTTTACGGCGTTGGAGCAGGACCACTCACGGAGCACTTGCACTGCATGATCCCTCTATTCTTCCTACTCTTTTAAGGGTGTAGGCCGGGTCCCAGAGAAAGCCTTTAGCTTGCGATATTGATAGGACTGAGAGGACTGTGTTAGGGCTTCCACCAGCTGAGGTTGAGTTAGAGTTTCTGGCCTTAGCCTAGGGGTGGGTTCTAGACTGGCCCGGTGTTCTCTGTGGGTGTAGAATGGTCACAGTGGCTCGGCTAGGCGGGGTGCCTCCAGTGTGGTCCCAGGACTGAAAATCACCCTGGATGGGAGGGGATCTAAATATAGTAGTGAGCTCCCTGTGAGCAGGGCGTTGTTCTTTCCAGGGGTATAGGATGGACTTGGAGTTCCCGCGAGATATGGCACCTCGGGTGTGATTCTGGGACTGGAAGTTGCCATGGGTGGTTATAGTTCTGGGAAGATTATCCGCAGCCTGGGGGTAGGGCTCCTTGAAAGTGTAGGGCCCGGGGAGTGTCATCCTCATGTACCTAATGGCGGGTTGCCATGATGAAGATATTACAGCAGAAAGTGGGGTCCCACTTTCACCCTATTTGCTGGATGTTAGCTAAACCTGGGAGGGGCCTGAGTCAATCCAGGACTACTCGAGGGGGGGTGTCAAATGACACGTCCCGCACCACAACCACGTGGTGGGGAGACTCGTTGAGCTCCAGGGCCCAGTCTCAGACTTGTTGCTTGGAAGGGGAGAACATTGTATTTTTTCATTTGTAATTTGCACTTCTGAGTCGGGCACCCCAGGTCAGAATCTCAGCAGCACCTCCAAATGTAGCGCCGTTTCCCCCACCCCATGGGAAATATGGCAGCTACTAAGTGTATGTGGTGCTGTACCTGTGGCTCACATGAGGCCTGAACCTCTACTGCTGGGAGCCTGGGGTGTACCTGGATCATCTGGTGACAGTGCCTCCACCTGTGAGGGATCCTGACAGCACCGGATAACCCCTTCACAGGACCCGATGTAATAAGTACACACAGAGTATGTAATAACAGGTTAACTT
The DNA here is from genome assembly GCF_040206685.1 of Ascaphus truei. Lineage (NCBI taxonomy): Eukaryota > Metazoa > Chordata > Amphibia > Anura > Ascaphidae > Ascaphus > Ascaphus truei. The sequence continues at coordinate 133,301,092 of NC_134483.1, read as the reverse complement.
ACATGCTATAACAGTACGCAGAGTAACACAGGCCTCACAGGGCCATAACCTCACCCCGTGCCCTCTGTCCAACACCCTGTCCACACCCTGGTGGGGTTTTCCCCCAAAGTACTGCGGTGCCCTGGGCACTCAACCTCCCAGTGTCCACAGGAGCCAACCCACCCAATGTATGTGTGACAGCGCTGCCCATAATCAGTGTTTGAGCTGGTACACTTGTAGATAGGGTATACCTGCCAGGTGCTCCAACACCAGAAGCGCCAACAGAAGACAGGGGTTCGTATGGTCCCACGCCGTCAGCGATGAGTCCGCATCCATGTGGGGTGGTATCCAGCTGGACGGTCCCACCTTAATAGTCTCTTTATGCGTTGGTGGTCTGGTCCCAGACCACAGACCGCATCTGCTGTGTAGTGTCCTCTGCTGTGTCCCTGAGACTAATCAGCTAATGGGGGCAGTGTCCCTGTCTAAGGGCCTGTCCCGGTAGCTGCCACAAGCCTGTAAGGGGGTCGGGGTCTAGCTGGGGCCTATAAGGGGGGCCTGGCCTAGTGCAGGGGCCACAGAGACTCTGCACACACACCCTCACCTTTCCCTGTCCCAGCTCCAACTGGCGTGGTCTCTGGCACGCCAAATGTATAAACTCTCCTGTGCAGGGGAATCCAGCCATGAGATTGGTTGCTGTGTGCCAGGTGGTAAGTCGCCCCTGTGCATTATGGGGCTGTAGTCCCCTGCGGATCTTTTCCCCTAATTGCCGTTGCTATCTAGCACGTGCAACTTGTACTGCGCATGCGTGCACCCAATCAATACGGCGGCGCCCTACACAGGAGCCCGCAACGCTCCTGTACCTCGCCGGTGGTTCCCCCGCTGTATCAGAGGTAAGCTGGGAACCAAGAAGGCAGAGGGGGGTGGCCAGAGGGGAGACCTGGCCACACTGTTTTAATGTTTCATTGGGCATGAGTATAATGAAGACGGAATAGATTCTTCCAAATATAGTAATGCATTGCATACACCTTTGCAGAGATAGGTTATTAAGTATTGACTGCTTGGCAAAATAGTTTGATCTGACTGATTGTCATCTATTTATGACTCGCCCCAATGTATAAATCCCATGCTTTTTAAAAATTAATTATTGCAGCCTAGTGCATAAGTATTTATTTATTGTATTCCTATATTTAATTCTAGCAGGAAGCTGCATCTGACACTTCTTGTAAGACTAATATGGTTGTTTTAAACCATTACTTAAAAAAAATATATGTGAGGTTGAAAGAGCACCATGCAGGAAATCTCTTTATTGAGTTATATGCTGTATGGGGGATAACAAGGCCTTATGTATTTGAAGTTTTTGGAAGAGGCTGCCTTCCCAAAGCTCAGAGATGCTGTTTTTGGAAAATAGGGAATTTTTCATTGCTATTTTTTTTTACCATCTTGAAGAGCTTTGGAGGATTAATCGGCAGATGGCTTTGTATTCCAACAGCAATAAAACATAAAAATCATTAAAAAAAATATATATATATATCCATGGAAGGAGAATGCAATACATTTTGCATAAAAAATGCCCTTTTTTTTGTGTGCAAAACTTGTGCCCATGTAACTTGGTACATTTTGTGTTTTTAATTTTTTTAACAGTCTGAGTTTTGTATATGTGGGTGTTGGTACAGAAAAAAGGAGAGATACGGAAGAGGTGGGTCATAAAATAAAAAAGCACAAGGTGGGTACGTAGATCCAATGTCTGAACGCTGGGGATGACAGAGGTTCAAGAAGGAACACTGCCTTTGTTCACCCATCTTCTACTTGCCCTGCCTGGTGGATTGCACGCTGTTCAGGATACCTGATGGGACTGCTCCTCTGAAGAAATCTGGAAGTTAAAAGTGAGTTTTCCTTGCATATTATTACTCTATATTATTATGGATGGGACAATCTATGTACTGTTTATTGTGCTTGTCAGCACTAGGTACTAGTCCCTTAGCCCTATTAGGGTGTCTTATTGCTGCTCACTATCACATTGGAGTGTTCCTAACGGAAGAATTTATCATTCATTATTGGGACTTGAATTTTTTGATGCACCGGTTACCCACATCTTAATTTTTTTAACAGTCAGTTTTGTATACGTGGGTGTTGGTACAGAAAAAAGGAGAGATACGGAAGAGGTGGGTCAAAAAATAAAAAAAGCAGAAGGTGGGTACGTAGATCCAATGCCTGAACGCTGGGAATGACAGAGGTTCAAGAAGGAACATTTGATTATTAGGGGGTGGGGGGAGGCAAAGTCCAGAGCAATCCGAGGTCATAAACAGGAAAGGCAATATAGTTTGAGGGGTTAGGCAAAAGGCAGGTTCCAATGCAATCCAAGGTCCTTCACAGAGAAACAGGCACTAAATACTTAGCTTGAGATTTGAGGAGTAGGGTCGTGAACTGTCCAGGGAAAGAGTTGCAATGCAAGGATTGTTGCAACTTCCTGATCTTAAATAGGGCTTAAAAGGAAATGGGAGAGTCCTAAGTCACAATGCCTCTGGGAGTTGTAGTTCTCCTACGTCTCCAACCTGGTGGACAACTGCAACATTGCAGCCAGAATAAGCTCTCATGAGGGTGGTTTTCTTTATACTACATATACTGGCCAAGCGCAGACGAACGGATATTACACAATGTTTGGTGGTATATGTATAGCAATATGTATATGTATCAATATGTATATATTTCTTGATTTAACTTGCATTATTCTCATGTAATCAACAATAAATGTTAAACTCAAGGATTGAACACATTTTGCTAATGCACTGTTACCATATTTTAATTATTATTTAGGTTTTTTTTACATACCTTTGTCAGTTATTTAAGTACCTTACCACAGAAATGATAAAAGTGATCCAACTCCACTACTAAAACATGAAAATAAAACATCTTGTGCCCAACTTGGCTTGTCATGTAAACATGTTGAAACATTTTATGTATGTGTAGGAGATGTGTGCAGAGGTTTTTAGAAGAGGATGTGTTTTTAAAGAGAATATAGGGTTTTATTAGTGAGCAGGTTAAAACAACAAAAACACAGGGTATAGTTCAGCAAAACATGATCAAAGGAGAGCAAGCAAAACAGGGCTAACTCCCATAGGGAGTACTGACTAGACCACACTATACAACATATTTATAGGTTGCGTGGCTTGGCCACTTACCAACAACAGTCAGATAAACAGTTCATAGGTGAATGTCAGTTACCTTTGGGTCCCGGCTTTTATTACCTGCATCTCTATATACTACTGCTGCGGCAGCTTTTATTCTTAGTAATCGATGCATGTACCTGGCATGTACCTGGCATGTTCCTGGAATGCCACTCTGTTCACCTGGAGCATGCCGGGCTCCTTTTGCCTTCCCAGCCAGGTGCATGCCCGGCTGACGCGCGGTTGTTGTGTTAATTAATAATGGTTCAGGATTTACTAGGCTGCAATGCTTCGCGTGTCCACCAGATGGCATAAATTCATGACTTGTAATGCGCCGAATCAGTAATATGTCGGCTTGCAGGTGTTTCGTTTAAAAAAGATACTGTACCACAGTGTGCTATTGTAACTTGGCCTTGGCCTTGAGACTGAAGGAAGAGTTGCCAAAATGTATCAATTTAGGCTTTTCATATTAAAGAAAGACAAAGACCAGTTTCAGTTACAGTATTCTCCAGAGACCCACCCGCCATGAGTGTTCAAGTGCAGCCCGCTTTCCAAAAACCTGACAGAAGTTACGCTTATTTAATATGGGCCGCGATTAATGCAACAGAGGATAAGATGGCAACAGTTGCTCAAATTTATCAGTATTTTATAGAAAACTATGACTTTTACAAATTTTCGCCAACTCCTCATACGTGGAAGCGTGCAGTAAGGAAAAGGTTATGTAGTGACCCCTGTTTTCACCGTATTGAGCCCCAATTTGTTGGAGGGTATTGGTGTGTATCACCGGGTTTTTCCCGTATCTATGATCATGGAGGCGGCAAAAGGCAAAGGGTCGTGTTAAAACCAACTAAGAAGCGACAGTCGCTGCCAAGCAATGCACCAGCACCAGCACCGGCTTCCAATGACGGTCCCACTGTCAGTGACAACCCTGAGCCTGAGGCTGAGCTGGATTTGGCGTGCAGTTTTGATGAAGCTTGCATGTACCTAAGTGATTTCCAGCCTCACCTGCTGACTACAGATGGACTAGTCCCGCTGCCAACTATCGACGTGGATGATGAAGAAAGCTGGACTGGCAGTGGACCGGCGCCGGCGCAAGCTGAATGGGAAATTCAATGGTGAGTACTGTCTTGTTGCCGTATTATTTTGGTGGGGCTGGCTGGGTACTTCTTTAGGGGGCTGACCATTACTGTACATTAAAACTTTTCTTTTTTTTTCCTCAGAAAAGAAAACGGCTAATGGGGGGATTTCGATGGATAATATTGTACTGTATGTTGATGTTTTCCGGCCGTACAGTATACTGTGTAATAAACCCTGATTAAATAAAACTATGCATTTATTCTACATATTCAGTATCGTTTCATTATTTGTCTTCCACAGTATACTGTACAGTGGTATACAGTGCCTAACATCTATGGGCAAAAATAATTTTATTCCTAGGTGCCCTAGAACAGAAGTTCCCACGCCAATTGCCCGTGAACTTGACCGCGGCCCTAAGTAGTTCCCACACCAATTGCGCGAATATAATGTAAAATAACCCGTTCTGTGGGTCTGAGCGGGTTGAAATTTACCTGGTCCCCATGCGGGAGGACCCTTGCCATAGTGGCAAAATATCAGCTTTGCACGACCCCCGGAACCGGGTGTACCAGAAGACAGTTTAAAAGCACATTACCAACGTGGCTTTTTTTCTGCCATGCAAGTCAATGGCAAAAACCTGAACTTTAACATCACCCTGACTCCGTTCTGTTGCCACGAGAGGGTCGCAATTTGCCATGCAATCCTGCCGCAACTAGGGCTACATGGTGACCGAATTTGAGCGCTCTAGCTCAAACAGAATCGGAGTTCTGGGTTCCAGGTTTCTGCTCATTGTGACTTAGCCACTTCAAAGCTTTCTCCGCCATTTGCGCTCAATGGTAGGACCCTCCTCGCCGACGTGACCCTTTCTCGCCGCCATTACTGCTGGGACCCTGTTGGGGTCAAGTGAGGGGGTTCCTAACATCTAGGGGCCAAATAAATTTTATTTCTAGGTGCCCTAAAACAGAAGTTCCCACGCCAATTGACCTAGTTCCCACGCCAATTGCCGTAGTTCCTATGCCAATTGCGCGACCAGCCAGTAAAAAAACAGTGCAGCAAGCCTCTACAGTACAGTACATTTGTTACACTGGCAAAGGAGCAAATGGAAACAATGTGAGGCAATTCAACATGGTCTTTTATTCGTGGAGTCAGTACAAAAACATTTATTTACAATATTGAAACATTTAAAGTGCACAAAGAAACATTTAAAGTGCACAGCAATTCAAAACATCAACAAAACAAAACATTTTTGGTGCATGGGGCAAAGGGAGTTAAAGTGACATTTTAAGTAACATCTCCTTTATTAAAGAAACCCAGTACTGTATACAGTATAGTGGGATGGTGCCCAACACTGTCAGTCAGACCTGCACCAGTTCAGTCCTAGAGGGCAGCAAACAGGGCAGGTTTTCAGGGCAAAACATGGAGAGTACAATACAGTTCAGCACAACAGTATGGTCTCACTGACAGTCCTCCACATTGTCCATCCATGGTCGATTCCTTGCATGGCGCAAAACGCCATTAATGCAGTCTCTAACGCCTTTCATTACAGGATCTGTAACTGTATAAAAGCGCCGCAATTCTTCCACAATGTTTTTCCTTAAATTGGCAGGAAGGGCCTTTTTTACGCGATTCCCATCGTAGTTCACTTTGAACACCCACTCGCAGTACAACGAGGCTTGGGGGAGGGGGATGGTGTGAATAGAAGCAGGCGTGCTGAGTGTTTGGAGCTCGGCTATGGGCGGATTAAGAACAAAATGCCAATATGCTTGGCTAGGGAGGGATTAAAAACTCTGGAGGTGTGTGGCTGAAATAGTTAAGAGCAGTGTAATTTCAAAAGGCAGTTAATCATAATAATTGGACGAATAAACCCCCAAAGACAACCCCCAAATACAGTACATAAAAAGCAAGTCACTTTAACTCCCTGTGCCCCATGCACCAAAAATGTTTTGTGGCAGAAGAATTTAATAAAGGCTGCAGAATGTATTATTGTGTGTTGATGGTTAGAATTGCTGTGCACTTTAAATGTTTCAACATTGTACAGTATTTGTAAATAAATGTTTTTGTACTGACTCCACCAATAAAAGAACATGTTTAATTGCCTCACATTGTTTCCATTTGCTCCTTTGCCAGTGTAACAAATGTACTGTACTGTAGAGGCTTGCTGCACTGTTTTTTTACTGGCTGGTCGCGCAATTGGCGTAGGAACTACGGCAATTTGCGTGGGAACTAGGTCAATTGGCGTGGGAACTTCTGTTTTAGGGCACCTAGAAATAAAATTTATTTGGCCCCTAGATGTTAGGAACCCCCTCACTTGACCCCAACAGGGTCCCAGCAGTAATGGCGGCGAGAAAGGGTCACACCGGCGAGGAGGGTCCTACCATTGAGCGCAAATGGCGGAGAAAGCTTTGGAGCGGCTAAGTCACAATGAGCAGAAACCTGGAACCCAGAACTCCGGTTCTGTTCGAGCTAGAGTGCTCAAATTCGGTCACCATGTAGCCCTAGTTGCGGCAGGATTGCATGGCAAATTGCAACCCTCTCGTGGCAACAGAACGGAGTCAGGGTGATGTTAAAGTTCAGGTTTCTGCCATTGACTTGCATGGCAGAAAAAAAGCCACTTTGGTAATGTGCTTTTAAACTGTCTTCTGGTATCTCCGGTTCCGTGGGTTGTGCAAAGCTGATATTTTGCCACTATGGCAAGGGTCCTCCCGCATGGGGACCAGGTAAATTTCAACCCGCTCAGACCCACAGAACGGGTTATTTTACATTATACAGTATGTACTTACAGTATACTGTATACAGGATTTATATATTTTTATTTTAAAGATATTAAAGAATGTAATGTATTTTATTAAGAACATGTGACTGTAAACCATCGTGACTGACAAAGATTTACATTTCAAATTCGAGAGGGGACTTTTCAAAGCATTACAGTACCGTTCAAAGAACAGGCCTCTAAGGGTTGGGGGAGGGGGATGGTGTGATTAGAAGCAGGCGTGCTGAGTGTTTGTACTGTAGCTCGGCTATGGGCGGATTAAGAACACAATGCCAATATGCAGCAGATCAACGACCCAGTGTGTGGAGAGAGGGGGATGGTACTGTAGGCTAGCTAGGGTGACTCAGCCGATTAACGCTTGGCTAGGGAGGGATTAAAAACTGTGGAGGTGTGTGGCTGAAATACTGTAGTTAACAGCAGTGTAATTTCAAAAGGCAGTTAATCATAATAATTGGATGAATAAACCCCCAAAGACAACCCCCAAATACAGTACATAAAAAGCAAGTCACTTTAACTCCCTGTGCCCCACGCACCAAAAATGTTTTGTGGCAGGCAGAAGAATTTAATAAAGGCTGCAGAATGTATTATTGTGTATGGATGGTTAAAAAAAGCAAGTCACTTTAACTCCCTTTGCCCCATGCACCAAAAATGTTTCTTTGTGCACTTTAAATGTTTCAACATTGTACAGTATTTGTAAATAAATGTTTTTGTACTGACTCCACCAATAAAAGAACATGTTTAATTGCCTCACATTGTTTCCATCTGCTCCTTTGCCAGTGTAACAAATGTAGAGGCTTGCTGCACTGTTTTTTTACTGGCTGGTCGCGCAATTGGCATAGGAACTACGGCAATTGGCGTGGGAACTAGGTCAATTGGCGTGGGAACTTCTGTTTTAGGGCACCTAGAAATAAAATTTATTTGGCCCCTAGATGTTAGGAACCCCCTCACTTGACCCCAACAGGGTCCCAGCAGTAATGGCGGCGAGAAAGGGTCACGTCGGCGAGGAGGGTCCTACCATTGAGCGCAAATGGCGGAGAAAGCTTTGAAGTGGCTAAGTCACAATGAGCAGAAACCTGGAACCCAGAACTCCGATTCTGTTTGAGCTAGAGCGCTCAAATTCGGTCACCATGTAGCCCTAGTTGCGGCAGGATTGCATGGCAAATTGCGACCCTCTCGTGGCAACAGAACGGAGTCAGGGTGATGTTAAAGTTCAGGTTTCTGCCATTGACTTGCATGGCAGAAAAAAAGCCACTTTGGTAATGTGCTTTTAAACTGTCTTCTGGTATCTCCGGTTCCGTGGGTCGTGCAAAGCTGATATTTTGCCACTATGGCAAGGGTCCTCCCGCATGGGGACCAGGTAAATTTCAACCCGCTCAGACCCACAGAACGGGTTATTTTACATTATATACGCGCAATTGGCGTGGGAACTACTTAGGGCCATGGTCAAGTTCACGGGCAATTGGCGTGGGAACTTCTGTTCTAGGGCACCTAGGAATAAAATTATTTTTGCCCATAGATGTTAGGCACTGTATACCACTGTACAGTATACTGTGGAAGACAAATAATGAAACGATACTGAATATGTAGAATAAATGCATAGTTTTATTTAATCAGGGTTTATTACACAGTATACTGTATGGCCGGAAAACATCAGCATACAGTACAATATTATCCATCGAAATCCCCCCATTAGCCGTTTTCTTTTCTGAGGAAAAAAAAAGAAAAGTTTTAATGTACAGTAATGGTCAGCCCCCTAAAGAAGTACCCAGCCAGCCCCACCAAAATAATACGGCAACAAGACAGTACTCACCATAGAATTAAAATTCATTTTCCCCCAGATGTTAGGAACCCCCTCACTTCACCCCAACAGGGTCCGAGCATGTACTGTACAGTACTGTACAGTACTTTAAAATAAATTAAATATGCAATTTTACTATTACTGCGCGCGCAAGCACGCACGCACGCACAGACTGTGTACTGCAGATTGAACCGCGAAGGTATTAGACTTCAGAGTCAATAGCTCGCAAACGCCCCCATGTGTTTTTACACGGCATTGCAGTATTACAGCCAGCCGGAATAAAATGCTTAAATCACAGCCGCGAATATAACGCTATATACCCCGGGAGAAAACGACACAAAACCGCACATCACCGGGATCCTCTGAAATTCGCGGAGCTAGCCAAGTAAGAATAAAGTTGGTCGCCAGTGTATGTAAAGCTCTGATCCCGAAGTATCTTACGCACCATTGGGGACTTTTATTAATTTTCACTGTATATATTTATTTGTGCACTTAGATGAGTTATAGATCAAATAAAATTGTATTAATTTATTTTAACTGGCATCATCCTTCTCAAAAGAATGTATCACCATTATCTTTGATTATCCATCTTGCCTAAGGCTGCGTCCATAGAACGTGGAGCAGCGCTGAGCCGTGTGGACGGTGATGCTCACCTGATCAAGCATGAGCGATTTCATGCCCATGCAGGCGAGCCAGCGTCCGCGATCGGGAGGCGGGGGAGGCGGAGCAGTGACGTCGCTGGGCCAATCGCTCGCGATGCACCGACGTCGTCACGGCGCCGACGTCACGGCGCCGTGACGTTGAGCCTGCTTCGCACTGATTGGAAGTTTTCAGCCGACAGCGCGCTGAAAACCAGCTTGGCTGTCGGCTGAAAAATCCAACTCGTCAGCACGCCTGCGGACGCTCGTGTGAGCCCCCTCTAAAGACATCCTCATTGAGGATGCCGGGGCTCCACGCGGAGCGTCCGCACGGCTCAGCGCTGCCTGTCCTTCTATGGACGTGGCCTAAAGATATTAAATCTTTCATTTACACAGACACTGTATGGTTGAGTGCAATAATAGGGGATTCTTTGTGCTGATAATGTTTTGATCAGTTTTTGTATATGTTTATTCCCATTCCCAGTAAAACACAATAGGTAGCGCTAATAAAAAAATTATATATATATATTATAAAATACAACAAAAAAAATAAAAATAAATATATATAATATAATTATATAAATGAAAAGCAGCCTAGATACACCTCTGACCTCTAGTCAGATGATAGCAATAAAACTGTAATGGTATCAATGGCGCTAACAGATAATATATAAATATAAAGAAAGTGAATATACAACCAGATGGCGTATGGCAGATTCAATGATGATCTCAGCAGACGGTGATCAAACATGATATATAAAAAAGGAAAACATAGTATAATACTGTAAACACTCAAGACAAACAAACAATGACTAACAATGTTGCTGAACCACACAGATGACTAAATAAAAACATTTAATATATCATAAAAACATATGAGACAAATTTGACAATATTATAGGTCCCAACGATATCCTGTGACTGGCTGAAATGCCCGCTTACCGGAGCCTAGATGGTATTATGGCAGTGGATAATCTGAGAGTATCCCCTCTCATAGAGCACTGATGCAGCTCCTGCGCGTCTCTGGTGTCTGCCACGTGTAGTTAGCAGAGTCAATAGATGGAACGTCTGTCCACGCTACCGCAAATGCAGGGGAAGCAGTCTGAATGTCTTGCCTCCTTCCTCCGTGGTTCGGACATGCGCAGAAGCGCCAGGTTTCAGGAGAGTGAAGCCGCAGGATCACCAGCTTCTCGCGGTGGCGTGGGGAGCTAATGGCGGCAAATTCAAAGATGCTTCAGTGAAGAAGCAGCACCGCACGGCTTGCGGGGATCAGGACAGCTGATAGAACGCACAGTGATATTAGGGACCACCCAACGCGTTTCGGAAGCCTCTGCCTCCTTCCTCAGGGGTAAAATTGAATGAATAAAGTCCCTGTGTGTCCGTGTATTTATGTGAAAAGATTTAAAGGTACATAGTACCATTATAAAGTCCCGGACATGTGCAGTAAAGCATTTCTTAGACTGCGTCATGTATCAGCAACATGAACATAACAACAAGACAAAACAAAACATAATAATTAGCATAAGATAAATTGCACCTATGAAACATTCAACAAACATGTGATTATAAGCTGGAAGATATCAGCTTATAATAGGAAAAAACACAGGTCATGGATATAACAATCTGATTCATTAATGTCAGGGATAGACAGCATGCAATCTATAATGATAGAGTGGCTAGTTACAGTGACCTAACTCATACCTAATATAAATAATATCTAGTGATATGTGAAAATGAATATTAGTATAATCTATGTATATAATCAATTGACAAGTGTCAAACTATATTTGTTACTGTGCACTACAGTGAATAATATAATTGATAACAAAGTGCATCTATATAATACCTAATAATATAGTGTGTGAAATATATAAATATAAATATATACATATTACAAACATATATATACATATATTGGTAACAATGTGCATCTATATAATACCTAATAATATAGTGTGTGAAATATATATAAATATATATACTGTATATTGGAAATATATATATACATAAATATTATATGTGTGATTGTAATAAGAAATAACATGTATTTATCTAACAAAAAGGATTTAAGATCGAATTCGACGTTAAGGCGAACCAATTGTGGAACCAATGTGCAGATTTCGTAAATCCAAAAGGATTCACGTCTCCCTAATTGCATTGTGATATTACCTCCACGCCAATTTGGGGTAATGGTTTCAATAGCCATACACTTGAGACCAACGGGACTTTTGCCATGCACCTGGAGAAAATGATTGGAAACGTTATGTGTGACCAAACCTTTTTTGATATTGTGAATGTGTTCATACAGACAGCGTTTGATAGGCCTAGTTGTCATACCCACATATTGCAGACCACAAGGACACTCAAGGAGATATATAACGTTAACACTGTTACAATTTATAAGCTGTTTAATATTGTATATTTTTGTAGTATTTGTGGATTTCAAAGAAACACTTTTTGAACAAGCTGTGCAAGAATTGCATGGAAAATACCCTTTTACCGTATTATTAATATGAAGTTTTTTACGTGTCAGAGGACAACTGGGAGCTAGTTTTTGGCCAATATTCTGAGCTTTGGTGAAAATGATCTTAGGATTTAGAGGTAATAAATCCATTAAATCTTTGTCCTTTCTCAGAATAGGCCAATATTTGCGTAAAGTTTGTTTAATGGCCGGAGCCAACTGATTGTACTGGGCAATGAACGGTATGTTCATGTAAATATTGTTTTTTTGTTTATATTGGAGAAGGGTACTTCTATCAATTTGATCAACTTCAGAAATGACTCAATCTAATTCTATAGATGAATATTTTCTATCGATGAATTTGTTCTTCAAGTCACACGCTTGCAAATGAAATGTCTCTGTGGTTGAATTATTGCGTTTTAATCTTGTGAACTGCCCTTTGGGTATGTTATTGATCCATGTCGGGTTGTGATGGCTGTTGGCATGCAAATAATTATTTGCCTGAACTTTTTTGAAAAAAGTTTTCGTGTGTAATATATTATCCATAACATAAATAACCAAATCTAAAAACTCAATCGACGTGTTACTTGAAGTAAAAGTAAATTTCAAATTAAATGGATTATCATTCATATAATGCTGAAAAAGTTCTAATTGATGTGTGGAACCTGACCAAATAAAAATAATATCATCGATGTAGCGCCGCCAGAATACCAGGCTTGCTCCAAAGGGACAGCCGGACCAAATGTATTGATTTTCCCAGCTGCCCATAAATAAGTTGGCATAACTGGGAGCAAACTTGGTACCCATAGCGGTACCACATACCTGTAAATAATATGAATTATTAAAATTAAAAAAATGATGTGTTAAAATGAACTGAATACTAGAAATTAAAAATGATTGAAATGAATCTGGAACTGAAGAGTCAGCCTCCAAAAAACGGCCAACAGCATCACAACCCTGACCATGGTCAATAACTGTATATAGAGAAGTCACATCTGCTGTTACCAGATGATAATGCGACTGCCATTGAGTGTCATTAAGGGTCTGCAGTATGTGGGTAGTATCTCTAAGATATGGTGGGAGTTGGTTTACATATGGTTGTAGGTGTTTTTATTGATATATTAAATGTTTTTTATTTAGTCATCTGTGTGGTTCAGCAACATTGTTAGTCATTGTTTGTTTGTCTTGAGTGTTTACAGTATTATACTATGTTTTCCTTTTTTATATTTCATGTTTGATCACCGTCTGCTGAGATCATCATTGAATCTGCCATACGCCATCTGGTTGTATATTCACTTTCTTTATATTTATATATTATCTGTTAGCGCCATTGATACCATTACAGTTCTATTCCCATTCCCCATACACCCCATTATTTTACAACATTACTTACTCTGGAGTATTAAGGTAGAGCAGCTGATCTCTCTCTTTTGCAATTTGAGATATGAAACCTCCTCTGTCAGGTTTCTGTTCTCTCCATTTACAGTCTCTATAACTTTAAGGTCCTTTTCGTAGTCATCCTTCCATTTACACACCTGATGAGACTTCGGATTTCCTTGTGCAAGACTTCTTGCTCTGAGAGCATGTAGCTCCTTCTGAGAGACTTCCAGATCAGTACTGAGACTGTGAATCTCTTTCTGAGAGACTACCAATTCTGCACCGAGCCTGTGAAATTCCCATTGAGAGTTTTTCAGTTGTGTACTGAGACTGTAAGACTCCTTCTGAAAGAGTTCAAGCTATATATGGAGACTGAGAGCATTCTTCTGAGCCTCCTCATACCTCTACTTTCCATCAGCAATAACTTTATCAGAGCAGCTCTGTTTCTTGACCATATTGGTAATAATAGCGTTCGCCGTCTTCAGCTCAGTCGTCAGATCTTCGAAAGTCACTACGCAAGTGACGCTCCATGTTTATGACAGTCCCACAGTCAAAGGCGAGTGCAGTGCATCTTCAGGTCAAGGGATCATCACTTATTTGTTCTGGCTTCGCTTCCTTGGTACTGTTTGTTGAGGGTTTCTCACTGTTTTACCGTGGAACCTCTGAAGAGTCCGTCCTTCCTGGGACGAATCCGCCAGTTACTCTAGGTTGCAGGGCATCTCAGCTCCTTCTGATGCCGCAGGGTCTTCTGCGGACATGTCTGCAACTTCCACGGTAAGCAGAAAACCTATTTTGTTTTCTTTCTCTATACTTTGGAAGACTCTGGCACATCAGGGATACAAAGGTTCCCTTTTTTGCTTGAAATGCCTGCAGTTTCACTGCACCCATCATGCTTTTCTTGCAGTTGCAGGCGGAAATATTCAGCGGGTCATGCCCTTTCTGCCAGCATTCATGTTTAAGGATATAGGGACATGACTCCTCCGTGTGCCTAGGGTTCAAGCATCTCCAACATCCCAGGGGTAATTCGCTGCTGTCTCATTTCTGGAAGCACATAAGAGACACCCATATCATCATTAAAAGGTCTGAAGGGGCACTCTTTTGTGTGGCCGGGTTCATTGCAGACAAAACACATTTTGCCCTCCATTCTGGCACTTTCAGGTGTATTCTTCACACGGACCTTGCGAGGCGCTTTTGCCTCAATATTCTCTGTATGTGCTAGAACCACAACTGGTAGTCATACAGGTGGGGCAGACTTCACTTGCAGAGTTTGTAGCTCTCGCAGACATCCCTGTAGATGGTTTATTTTTTTTATGAGCGGCTATTTAATAAACCCATGTGTTTTGTTATTTTTTTCGCACACGTAACGGGCTAGACTTTGGTCACCGAATCAGTACCTTGTGTGGGTCACTGTCTGTAGCAGTCCCCCTCCCCCAGTCAGATTGTGTGTTTGTGGCTTTATCCAGCGTAGTGTAGCTTTTTCTGCCTGGATCTGTAGACCTTTGTTCTGTTCATCTCTGCACATGGTTCTTCCACTTTCACTCCGGTAGCTCAAGCTGTTGTATGAACTATTGCAAACAAAAGCCCCCAAAAATTCCCTGACGGTTTCTGGGGCCCCTTTGGAATTCAAGGGCCACCTCTCATCCCACTCTGACACCATATGTAGGAGATGTGTGCAGAGGTTTTGTTAGAACAGGTGTGTGTTTTAAAGAGAAAATAGGCTTTTATTAGCCGGGTTTAAACAACCAAAACACAGCTTATAGTTCATCAAAACGGGGTTAAAGAAAAACAAAACAAGGCTAACTCCCTTAGGGAGCACCGACTAGACCACATCATACACCCTATCTATGGAAGCGGATAGGCCGCTTACTAACAACAGTCAGATAAACAGAACATAGGTGGATGTCAGTTACCTTTGGGCCCCTGGCTTCCTCCAGTCTGGCTAGACTGCCGGCTTCTCTCCACATTGATCCAGTAACTTCCGGGGTCAGAGAGAAAAAGTACCTGTGTGATCTCTTCAGTAGTTCAGGGCGTTTCCCTGGACTAGAGATCTATCTGCAGTGAATGGTGCAGACTTTTTAACGGCCTTTAATGAAATAGTTGAGCAGGCAATTAAGGCAGCCCTCTGGCTTTAACCTGTTCATTGCTGTCTCAGACTCTGTCAATAGGTCTTATTTCGTGACAGGGGACTCACCCTGTTACAGTATGCATCTTTAATTCATTTGTGTATTTAAATCTGCAGGTGGTCAAGAATCCATAAATATGAACTCTGTGCCATTACATCACATGTATACAGAAGAAAGTGACCGCCAGGGGTCACCAAGGCCCTATAGAGTTGCACTCAGAGTCAGCCGGGACACCATAAATATGATGTACAGAGTACCTATGTTAATACATATCACCCAAAATATGGGTCCAGAAACCACCTATGAATGAACTCATATCAGTCCAGTTAAAATAAAAAAATAATAAAATTTTATTATGCTATATAAGCCGACGAAAGACGTGAAAATAAATAATAATAAACAGTGTATCTTAAATCCCCAATGGGAGAGACGACGTGCGGGGTAAAGGTATTATCTAATGAAGCGATTATCCTATAGTGGTGGTGTACGTGGTGTACGAACCCGACGTCACCATACCCGACCTACGTTTCACGTGCTACATCATATTTATGGTGTCCCAGCTGACTCTGAGTGCAACTCTATAGGGCCTTGGTGACCCCTGGCGGTCACTTTCTTCTCTATACAAGTATTGTTTTCCCTATGCACCTAGTCATTTTATTACTGTATTACTAGGCTAGCGGTTTGTCACCATGTTTTTGTGCCATTACATCACATGTAAGATGTTTGACATCTATTCATGCAGGATTATCCAAGAAGGCACTGAAATGTATTTAGGAGTAAATATTTGATGTCTGACATTTCACTCTGAAGAAGTGCCACCACCTGTTTTTGTATCTACAGACCTTTTTTTTAATTATGCATCCTTCCTTCTAATTTTTTCCACATTGGTGTTGCAGTATAATGCTGTAAAATGCTGCTGTAACATTACATGTGTTTACATATAAGAAAAAAGCAAGGTTGCTCAAATAAATTAACACAAAACACACACTAAGTAATAAAAGCTAACTCAATCTCTCCCTGCAGCTCAGTCCAAAATCTCTCCCCCAGAGAGATCCGCCAAAAAACTCTCCATCTGGTCAACCAACTGTATACCTCCACGATAGGACTTATATCCTCCAGCACATAACTTATATCCTCCAGCACATAACTTATATCCTCCAGCACATAACGTATATCCTCCAGCACATAACGTATATCCTCCAGCACATGTGCTACATGTGCTGGAGGATATAAGTTATATGCTGGAGGATATAAATCCTATTGTGGAGGTATACAGTTGGTTGACCAGACGGAGAGGGGTTACTACCTTATGGAGGAAGCAAAGAACCTGATTAATTGCAGGTTTTTAGGTATTATTCTGTATGTGCATTTTTTTCTAGCAGGATTTGCTGGTTTTACACAGATTACACTATGGGCCTTATTCAGAGAACATTTATAAAAAAATTCGCCAGGGATTTTAAAATGAATGTTTTTTGGGCGTTGCTATCACGGTATTCTGAAAGGCTCGAATACCTGTGATAGCAGAATGCCCAAACCTGGCGAGTTGCTGCCAGCGAGAGCCTCAACCCTCTGAAAAGGCAAAAACCAGCGATTCATTTCTGCTGCAGAGAGAGCTGCTCTGAGAGAGCCGCCTCTCCCAGCGGAAATGTCGCCCGAAATTTATTAATTTAAATATCCATTTCTTTAATAGTGTAGAGGTGCAGGGGGTCTCCGGAGCTGAACCACGTTGGTTTTGTGTCTGGGGACCCCCTGCTTCCCGAGATACAGGCCTCTTTATGGGGTGCCGGTATCTCCTATGCAAGGAAATGTCCCGGTCACGTGACGCGGGACATTTCAATGCAGAGGGATACCGGCACCCCATAATGGGG
Organism: Ascaphus truei; assembly: GCF_040206685.1. Taxonomy (NCBI): domain Eukaryota; kingdom Metazoa; phylum Chordata; class Amphibia; order Anura; family Ascaphidae; genus Ascaphus; species Ascaphus truei. The sequence continues at coordinate 133,283,840 of NC_134483.1, read as the reverse complement.
CCTGCATCTCGGGAAGCAGGGGGTCCCCGGACACAAAACCAATGTGGTTCAGCTCCGGAGACCCCCTGCACTTCTACACTATTAAAGAAATGGATATTTAAATTAATATGTAAAAACACATCAATACACACCCCCCCCCCCCCGCCCAAATCAATACAGTACAGTAATGGGCAAATTAACTATTATCCAGATATGGATAATATATTATTTGCCCATTATTAAACACTGCAGTCGCATACATAAATAAAATAAATAAATACAGTTATACTTACCACAACAGCAGGTCCCTCTGTCCTCCGTTGCCAGAAAGCATATATTGAAAAAAAATACATTCTAATGGTCCCTAACCCCTTAATCACCTACCCACCCTGACCCGTGAGGCCTAAGCACCCACCCCAGACTGACTATACCCACCCTATACCCATTGAGTAGTATAGTGGTACATCATACCCATATAATAATAATATGGGCATGATAAGCCTCTATAGCAGCATGTGGAATTGGTTCCCACGATCTGATTGGCTGAAATACCTTGTGACACAGCGACCATCTTGGATTTAATGACGTCATGTTAAAGGTAAATGAAGCACAGCCATTCTGATTGGCTGGCATCATTCCCTTTAAGTGACGTCACAGCAATTTTTTTTTTTTAAGTCTGCACATGGTTTTAACAGCCAATCAGGTGGCTGTTAACCATTGTGAGGGTAAATGTGACGTCACAAGCCATATTTAAGGCCGTGACGCCTCATTTGAGCCCAAGAAGCCGACGAGACAGCATCGGCTGGGATTTAACATGGGGTTTTATGGATTGACAGATTAAGAAAGAAGATAAAGAACAACAAGAAATGGTTACAGATGAAGATAGAAGATGGTGAGTAAAGAAAGAAAAAAGAAGTTTGGGGTACCTGAGCCGGATCCTGATGGATGATGGCATCGGATGCTTTTGGAGGCCTTCAAGGTACGTGAGCTTCCTGTTACCCCAGGAGTCGGAGGGCCACCGCTTCTAATGGTAAGTAAGATATTCTATGTTTGTAAATGTCTCTTTTTACAGGTCTATTTTTTGGGTGTGTTTTTTGATTTGTTGGGGGAGGCACATTGACTGATAATATATTAATCTGTACCTCTTTCGGGTACAGATTAATATATTATTATGCCAATATTTGGGGGGCATTTCTCGCTTGTTATTGAGGTGGATGTGATTGTTTGTTTATGGTTAATGTATTAAAAGGTTTGCGATTGGTGTTCGCTTGTACTTAAAGTTATATTATGTTAGCTAATGTGTTTTATGGATACTTCAGAGATAGTTTTAATGTATTTATTTGTCTTTTAATGGTTACATTAATTAATGTAGGATTAATTCATTGTTTACATTGGTTAGTGTTACTATTCATTTTGAGTTGCTTTAGGGATTAATTGGTTTGATTGGGTAATGGTTTAATTAATTCATTGTTGATGTTGTAATTGCTTCTATTGATTGGATTAGCTGGCTACTGATTTTATTTAGTGAAGTGTGTTTTTTTGGGAGTATAGTTAGGTTTTATTACTGTGTGTCTTGTGTATTACTGTATTTTTATTAGGGTGCCCATTGAGTGCTATAGAGGCTTATCATGCCCATATTATTATTATATGGGTATGATGTACCACTATACTACTCAATGGGTATAGGGTGGGTATAGTCAGTCTGGGGTGGGTGCTTAGGCCTCAAGGGTGAGTGAAGGGGGTATTAGCCCTAAGGATGGGTGTTTAGACCTTGCGGGGGGGTAGCGGTTGGGTTAACCCCTTTATTACCTTAGGGGTATTAACCGCTAAGGTAATGAAGGGGTTAACTCCCCCCGCAACCCCCCCGCAATGCCTAAACAGCCACTAAGGGCCAAATTCCCCCTTCACCCACCCCCGATAGCCACTGTATTGTATTGTACTGTATGTTTTTACTGTAAGCCTGGCACGGGTGTTTAACCCCTTCATTGCCTTAGCGGTTAGCCGCTAAGGTAATGAAGTTGCTGTACATGCATGTTTCCTGCATCGGATGCATGCCGGGGGGGTCCGGAGCTGCTATTAATGGCTATCAGCTCCGGAGACTCCCGGCATCAATCCGAGGCAGGAAAGGGGCCTGATTTCTTCTAAGTCCCGACCCATCGCAGCTCATCGAGGCCATCTCCCCACCAATTGTCCAACAATTTTGTGGGGAAGTGGATTTGGGGAGAAAATCGTTTTTTAAGCCTGCGATGGGCTGCGATAGGCCGCGACACCCGACTCGCGGGTCTCTGAATAGCGGGAGTTTATCAACCCTCCGAAAATGGTCGATAAGGGCCTGATCGCTGCTCAGTCAGCGAATTTCGGACGGAGATAAAAATTTGCCTCGATACAGGCCGTTATCGAGCACTTATCGAGGCTATCTGAATACCAGTACCCATTTTGGTCGATAAGTGCTCGATAAGGGCCTTATCGAGGCTTTCTGAATAAGGCCCTATGTGTTGTTTTCTCTTTTTCTTTTTTCCCCATGCTCTATAGGTCCAAGTGTTCCTGTGCACATGTGTTTACATGACTGCATCCGTGACCACCTACCATTCTACATTACATGGACATGATTATCTAGTACTAGTTTCTATAGGGTTTATGTAGGGTAAAATGCCCTATTCCCCAATCCCCCATAAAAGGTGCATAATCCAGAATAGTCGCTTATTCAGTGGCTTGTAGTTATTGAAAGGACCTGAAATATGTTGTGACCCAATAAACATACATTTGTGCAAGCAGTCTTGCAATTAAAGTTAAGGAGTTTACAAAAAAAATGTAGTGGTGACCACCATTTTTGTCCTGGGGAAGTGGGAAGTTGTTAATGGATGGGCTAACAAATTGGCATATTGTTACTTTCTACTGTCTTTCTACCTCTCTACCACATACCCAGACACCCCTGGTGCCTCCTCTTCTTCTGATTACCACCCTGGTTGGCAGTTATGAGCCTATTTTACACCTAACCATAAACTAGAAACCTCCTCACGGTTTACTTATTATTTACAGTGTCACCATTTTTAGATAGTTGGGGCTTCCTAACATTTTTAAATGTTTCATAAGTAATGTAACTCAACATACCCAATGAGCCAGGCAGCTAGAATAATTTTTATATAATGCCTATTCATCTGTAATGCCCAACATTTTACTGTCCAGAATCCCACATCCCCGTACTGTAGTTCCAGGTGCTCCCAAACTAACCAGACTGGTACGGACAACATTTGTAAATTTACAGATGTAGCTGATTTGAGCTGAAATGCATGTTAAAACTTATAAGAAAATCATGTATGACATAGATACGCAGGTGCAAATATGAGGAAAGGTTAGGTCGTAATTTAGAGCTTAGATTCTTTTTCCCTCATCGTATATCTCCTTCACATGTGATTACTTGAATGTAACCCAATCCCAGAGATACTGTATTATTTGGCAATAACACAACAGCTTGTTAACATCAGATATATGGCTTTTCCATTGGGATGTCCGGAATGAATAGATGCACATTTGTGTGTGTGTGCCCTGCTTCAGTTCTGGCTCTGTTTGTTGCTTTGTGCAGATGAGACACACAGGGGTTTGTGGTAGAAATTAATAATAATTATAAAAGATTCTGTTTGGTAGTTTGCCAGCTGAAGGTTTAACAAAAAATGTTTTCATTGGCCACAACAGGAAAAAATGATTATATTCCAACTCGATGTTATTCCACTTGCTAGAAAAAGTCAGGAAATGCGTTTAGTATTATCAATCTTTTTATGTTTTCTTATGTATCATAGAAAAAAGTACTGATCCTCCATACCCCTGAGAAACGCGCGCTGCTCTTTACATTGTCTTATTTTTTTATGGCAGGATTTAGAGAGATTCTATTTGGTATTTTTTGGGGTCGTTAAGAACAGAGTTTTCTGTACCATCAGTTTTACAGGTGTGTCAATACACGAGGAACACTTTTAGATCACACACGGCGTGGAGCAATCATCTGTAGACGTGCCTGTAAGGATACCATTTCTCCTAAGTAGAGGTGTGTGAATCGTTTGCAAAAGTACTCCACTACAATTTCATGGGTTTTTTCCCCCCCGCAAAATCTTTCTACAAAAAAAGAAATGTTTGAACAAAAATAATTAGTAAAAATGTGGTGGCAATGGCAAAATTTAAAAAACGTGTTGAATAAAAAAAGCAACATTTAGGAAAGAGAACTCTCAAAAGCTTGTCTTATAATATCAATTGTTAGTCCAAATAATAAAAGGTATCTACTGAAGTACTAAAATGAATGCACATTTTGAGGAAACATTTATGAACAAAAACATGATCAGTTCTCACATCTCCAATGCCTCGTGTGGGGTCTAGGACAGTTGGCCACCAGGATAGTTCACCACCACAGATGACCCAGGGAGTCTGGGGAATTGGCAGACTGTAGACGGACGTTCACAGAGGTACACAATTGGAGACTTTGTAAGGTGAAATTATAACGAAGCTTTATTGTGCCTTTTCCTTTTCATCAGGAAATCATCCAAACACAGAGGGGGGGTGGGGGGGGGGGAACAAAGCTTCTATTCACTTGGGAGTATCTCTAGTGAAAATACCATGCAATTAATTCACAACTCCCTAAGTCAAGCATGTATCGCAGCCCCAAAACATATAGCATGAAATAAGCAGATATAAGCAGTCTCTTAATTATGAAAGTCTTATCTGTTTCTTGCTGTAGAGTAAGCTTCTCTGCTCTCCTGGAACCGCACCCGTGCGTGCACAGAAAATATCAGCATCCAGGTTTAGAAGTCTTATTTGGTGTCTTGCAATCAGCTATGCTGGGCAGAGCTCAAGACCGGTCAGCTCCAGAGATGTGTGTTCTCTTGGTCAGTCTCTCCTGGGAGTCTCAAGAACACTGCTCTGTCTCTCCAAAGGTCAGCTCTCATTCAGAGCTAAGGAGTCACTTCCTGTCTCAACAGACAAGCTTTTGTATGCAATCTAGATCAGGCAGGTGGTGTTTATTAATTGACTACCAGCAGTTAACCACCACACTGCTAGATTAAAGGCACATTACTTGAACAGGGATTACTCCCCTGTTACACAGACCTTTATTGGTAATGCTGATAACAGCAACCTAGGACCTTAACTAGTGTTGGGCAATATACTATGATAGTAATACTGCAATAATAAGAATGGCTGGTAACTCTGTACTTACCATTGTTTATTACCATGGTATTACTGTCTGCCCTAATCTGCAGCATGTCCTGGAGCTTTCAGCGTCACTCTCCTTCACCGCTCCCTTCCCGTCGCTTCTGCAGACAGGAGTGGACAGATCTGGCAGGGAGAAGAAGGAGGGGTGGAGCCGGCAGGGAGAGAGGGGAGGGGGCAGAGATGAAGGCCGTGAATGTGAATGGAGAAGGAAAGGGAAGAGTCGAATGCCACTCCTAGACAATGTGCTTTGGCGACAGATGGTAAACCATTTACGGTGATGTAAAAGGGGATAATAGGCTATGTTTATTAAACCAATTTCTCTCCCCTCTTGTGTATCCCTTCCTCCCCCGCCCCGTGTCTATTAAACCCCTCCCCCTGTGTCTATTAAAACCCTCACTCCTTCCCCCCCAGTGTCTCTTAAACCCCTTCCTCCCACGCAGTCTCCTAAAACCCTTCCTCTCCCCAGTCTCCCCTCCCCCCAGCCTCTTAAACCCTTTCCTCCCCCCAGTGTCTCTTAAACCAATTCCTCTCCGGTAGTGGCTTTAAATCCCTTCCTCTCCCCCAGTGTCTCTTAAAACCCTTCCTCCCCCCTAGTCTGTTAAACCCCTTCCTCCGCCTGTCTCTTAAATCCCTTCCTACCCTTTGTGTGTCTTAAACCCCTTTCTCCCTCCCCCTAGTGTTTCTTTAACCCCTTCCTCCTCCCCAATGGCTCTCAAACCCCATCATCACCCCTCAATGGCTCTTAAACTCTGTCATCCCCACCTGTCCTTGCAAAACTCATTACATGCTGCTTGAAGAACAGTAAAATTGCAGAGCAATGCAGTAATGCCATAGTTATCCTCATCCACAAGAATGGAGACAAATAAGACCTCAAGAATTATAGACCAATCGGTCTACTTACTGTACAATTACTTAGAAGATTGAACGCAACAGACCCTCGATTTTGCTAAGCCTAGAGAGCAATCGGGATTTAACAGTGAATACAACACAATGGACCACATACAAGTCATACAAGAAGTGATTTCCCAAAGTAATGAATAAGATCTACTACTCGGCTTAGGATTCATAGATAACGAAAAAAGCATTTGATTCTGTCTACACCTCAGGTGTCCTAAATACATTAAGAAGACAAAATGTTGATGAAGCGTACATTGATATTATAAAGCAAGTGTGCGCAAACTGGGGGGGTGCACCCCCCCAGTGGAGGTGAGAGATTTGTCTGGGGGATCGCGTGAGGCCTCTGCAACAAGAAAACTTACCGGGATTGAGACGGTGTGATGCGTCTCCATGACAACACGGCGTCAAACGATGCTGCAGGGTCATGTGATGTCACATGACCCCGAAGCATCATCTGACAAGGCTGCAGGTAGGAGGGGGGGGAGGGGCGCGAATCCGGAGCAGGCCAGACAGGGGGGCACAGCAGGAAAAGTTTGCGCTCCCCTGTTATAAAAAACATTTATGAGCATGCCACATCAACCATTATATTACATGAAGATACAGGCAAGATCAGGATCAGCATGGGTGTACGATAAGACACCATATCACAAAGCATTTCAATGCAACACTTGAAGAATTGTTCAAGACATTAGATTGGGAAGAAAAAATAATCAAAATCAACAGTGAATATTTGAGTCACCTACAATTTACAGATGACTTATTTTTACCAGAAGTCCGGAAGACCTCTAGCAACAAATTGGAGCACTCGCCGAAGCAAGTAAGAATGTGAGCATCCATGTGAATATCAATGAAACTACTGTACAGTGATGTTCAACAAATGTGTAAAGTCTGCAAAGATTGAAATAAATTGCATAGAACTGGAAGATAAAGACTATGTCTACCTTGCCCAACAAATAACAATAGATGGGATCCTTTTGAATGAGATCAACAGAATAATGAAGATGGGATGGCGCGCATTTGAAAGACACAAGACAATATTTCACTGTACCTCAAGAAGAAAGTTTTCGACCAGTGTATTCTGCTGATGCTCACGTATAGTGGGTAAAGAAGTAGAACGAGCACTGCTGCTTGAATAGGCTGGAGGCAAGGTGCTGGATAAAAAAACTTTATTGCGGCAAACAAGCCAGGGTTAAAAACCACATGAGGAAGATCCTCTAACGCGTTTCGGCCCTTGGGGGACTTTGTCAAAGAACTGACCATTGTTGGTATCTGTGACAGGTTGAATGAACGTCACCAGCTCTATGCCTGGCAGACGTATGTGTAGGTATGCAGTGCAGCAGTGACAAGGTTAACTTTCAGCTGGGAAGCTCCTGACAATTAGCAGCTGCATAATCAAGGTGTTTTAAAACCCCCAGGCTGCACACACATGAGGCTGTCTGATCAAGAGGGAGTACTGAAATACTGAAGTAAGATTACTGCTCAAAGGTCTGTCTTCTAAGTACAGGCATACCCCGGTTTAAGGACACTCACTTTAAGTACACTCAAGAGTAAGGACATATCGTCCAATAGGCAAATGGCAGCTGATGCATGCGCCTGTCAGCATGACCTGAACAGCAATACCGGCTCCCTACCTGTACCAAAGCTGTGCACAAGCGGGGACACTATAGAGCCTGTTACAAATGCGTTATTTCCATCAGTTATGCACGTATAGGACGATTGCAGTACAGTACATGCATCGATAAGTGGAAAAAAGGTAGTGCTTCACTTTAAGTACATTTTCACTTTATATACATGCTCCGGTCCCATTGCTTACGTTAATGCGGGGTATGCCTGTACATGTTTGATGAACTGTCTGTTTTCCTGCATGCTGAAAAGAAGCTATTTTCTTTTTGTATGCTGAAGAGAAGCTTTTTGTTTTTGTGTGCTGTATTTTTAAAGGCTCGATAAATAAGCCTTATCAAGAGAACCCGCGTGTGGTTGCATGTACCCTGCAACAGTATCCATTTGTGTATATATATATATACACATATGTGTATATATATATATATAGCTGTGGTGTGCTGTCTCTTTGTCATCAGGACCCCCCTGGTCACTATATGTATATGCTGTTTCTTCCTCCCATCCTACAACTCTTCCTTACTCTCCTCCTGCATTCCTTGACTCTTTTTCCACTGTCTCAGAGGAGGATGTGTCGCTTTTGATCGCCTCTTCTCCCTCTACCACTTGCCCTCTTGACCCCATTCCCTCCCATCTCCTAAAACCTCTTGCTCCTACTATAATCCCTACGCTCACACACATTTTTAACTCCTCCCTCTGCTCTGCAACCTTTCCATCCTCCTTCAAACATGCAACAGTCATACCATTACTCAAAAACAGCAAGCTTGACCCTACCTGTCTTTCTAACTATCGACCTGTCTCCCTCCTGCCTTTTGCCTCTAAACTCCTTGAACGTCTTGTATTCTCTCGCTTGCTCCATTTTCTCAACACCTATTCTCTCCTAGACCCTCTACAATTTGGCTTCCGCACTGCTCACTCCACGGAAACAGCCCTCACTAAAATAACTGACGACCTCCGTGCTGCCAAAGACAGAGGTCATTACACTCTGCTCATATTACTCAACCTCTCTGCAGCATTTTACACCATGGATCACCCTCTTCTCCTTCATATTCTCCATACTCTTGGTATTCGGAACAAAGCTCTATCCTGGATATCATCCTACCTCTCCCATCGTACTTTCAGTGTCTCTTCTGCTAACACCTCCTCCTCTATTGATCTCTCTGTGGGGGTACCCCAAGGCTCTGTCCTGGGACCTCTTCTCTTTTCTCTGTACACACTCTCTCTAGGTGACCTAATAACATCTTTTGGGTTTAAATATCACCTCTATGCTGACGACACACAAATATACTTTTCAACACCCGACCTTACACCTGCTGTACAAACCAAAGTTTCTGAATGTCTCTCTGCTATATCATCCTGGATGGCCCTCCACTGCCTTAAACTCAACATGGCTAAAACAGAGCTCCTCATACTTCCTCCCAAACCTGGCCCTACTACCTCCTTCCACATTACTGTTGGAACTACGATCATTCACCCAGTAGCCCAAGCACGCTGCCTAGGTTTCACACTCGACTCCTCTCTCACATTCGCCCCTCACATTCAAAACATTTCTAAAACTTGTCGCTTTTTCCTCCGCAACATAACAAAGATACACCCTTTCCTCTGTTGCTCGACTGCTAAAACTCTGACTCAGGCCCTCATTCTCTCCCGTCTTGATTACTGTAATCTCCTGCTGTCCGGCCTTCCTGCATCTCACCTGTCTCCCCTACAATCTATTCTAAATGCTGCTGCCAGAATCACTCTACTCTTTCCTAGATCTGTCTCAGCATCTCCCCTCATGAAATCCCTCTCCTGGCTTCCGATCAAATCCCGCATCTCACACTCCATTCTTCTCCTCACTTTTAAAGCTTTACACTCTTCTGCCCCTCCTTACATCTCAGCCCTAATTTCTCGCTATGCACCATCCCGACTCTTGCGTTCTGCTCAAGGATGTCTTCTTTCTACCCCCTTTGTATCTAAAGCCCTCTCCCGCCTTAAACCTTTTTCACTGACTGCCCCACACCTCTGGAATGCCCTTCCCCTCAGTACCCAACTAGCACCCTCTCTATCCACCTTTAAGACCCACCTTAAGACACACTTGCTTAAAGAAGCATATGAATAGCACTGTGGATATTCTGAACACATGATACATAAAGCTTGGCCCCCTGCAGACGCACTTACCAGAACTCCCTCCTACTGTCTCTGTACGTTCTCCCTACCTACCAATTAGACTGTAAGCTCCTCGGGGCAGGGACTCCTCTTCCTTAATGTTACTTTTATGTCTAAAGCACTTATTCCCATGATCTGTTATTTATATTATCTGTTATTTATTTGATTACCCCATGTATTACTACTGTGAAGCGCTATGTACATTAATGGCGCAATATAAATAAAGACATACAATACAATATATATATGTATATGTATATATATAAAAAAATATATAAAAATATATATTAAAAAATGTGTGTATATATATATATATATATATATATATATATATATATATATATATATATATATATATATATATATATAGATATATATATATATTAGACAGAAGGATAAAGCGCACAACCCATAGCGTAAAAACGTATAAAAAGTTTAATAAAAATATATATAGAGAGGGAAACAAGCTCACTCACAAACATAAAATGTAATTAGGCGCCGACACTACGTCATCAACAAGGGTCGGAAGCAGTGGCAAGCTTCCAGCCCTGCTGCACACAGCCCCAGGATTGGCGCAATTGATAGCCGGTCCGGTGTGGAGAGACTGACAACTCAGGACACCTAAGATTACAGGTTTCAACACCATCCATGAGGTCTGAGACCGTGGGACACGAGCGGGCGGCGTTTGCTACATCTGATGCTGCAGGAGATCTTGCCGTGCTGTTCCCGTGGTGGTGATATTATTATCATACATGCCTAATTACATTTTATGAGTGAGCTTGTTTCCCTCTCTATATATTTTTATTAAACTTTTTATATGTTTTTACTCTATGGGTTGTGCGCTTTCTCCTTCTGCTAATAGATTTTTGTGGAACTTGTTCTTCTGCTGAAAGCTGCCCCACAGCCATTCAAGCAACAACAACTGACTGGACATTCTGATGAGTGGATTAGTATCATCTTTTTATTTTTTATGATTCACTGCTTTACCTGTTTTATTTTTGATATAATTTGTTTTTATTTCAAAGTTATCACTTGTCATTTTGGCGTTACTAATCCTTTGGTATATATATATATATATATATATATATATATATATATATATATATATATTTTATATATATATATATATATATATATATATATATATATATATATAAAACCAATAGATAAACTAAAGGTTTAACCCCCTCTGCACTGTTGTATCTCTCTGCTCTTATGCATTAATCTTTCAGTCTGCTCTGCTGTGTCTCCCTCTGCCCCCTTTTGTGTTTCTCCCTCGTTCTTCCTCCTTCACTAATCTTGCAGTCTACTCGGCTGTGTCTCTTCTCTATAGGGAGTGAAGAATACAGTGAGATCCGAACCAAGCAGGAATCTAAAATGAGGGTTGGGTTTTGATTCAGCTGGTGCACTGAGATTATTAAAACTAACTGTTCCAGGCATTCAGGTTCAAAACCTCCCGTGATCAGATTCGGAGGGTCCCGAACTGCCCATCCCTAGTTTAAAAAAGTTAATGTTTAGTTAAAGAAAAGGTAAGGAGGATAAATGTAAAAAAAGGGTGTGTATGCGTAGCGCACACGCGCGCACACACACACACACACACACACACACACACACACACACACACACACACACACACACACACACACACACACACACACACACACACACACACACAGCCAGTAGGAGGCTTAAGGTATTGAGAGTGTCTGTATAGGTGTGTGTGTGTGTGTATGTATGTATTGGTGTTTGTGCGCATGTATATAGGTGTGTGTGTGTTTGTGTGTGCATGTCTGCACATGTGTATAGGTGTGTGTGCAAGAATAGAGAATAACCACAGAACACTCAAACAGCACAGCATTGCAGCTGTGCAGCATGTAAAACAAAACTTGCCATGCATAGCACATATGTAATGCTAACATAGGTTCAATAGTCACTAATATTAAACAGGAGTATTGGAGGGAACCCTGTAGATCTTTTCTTTATTCATTCTTTCAATGTTTTCTTAAGTCCAATATTAAGGATGCTAGGGCTGTAAAGAGAATGATTTATAAACTGGTTAGGTTTACACACAGAAACAACTTTGACAATCTTTACATTATGATAGAATCAATTTAGGATGTCAAGGCAAACAGCCCTTTTAAATGGTGTGGGTAGTAAAAAAAGGCAAATGGTTTAATAAGTTCCACATGTAAAAATGGACATATGAGAAAATCCATAGCAGCCGTGGTTCAGAGTGACAGATAAAGGGCTGCATCTCTGGTCTATCCACTGGCATAAATCTTGATTCTAGTAGAGTTAGGTCTATTTATTATAAATACAGAATATACACAGACCCTTTGCAGTCGTGGACCAAGATGACAGGGGTTAAAACCCAGGTCCTTGGTGTAATCACCCACATGTTTATGAGTCACTATCGGAAGCTGACCTTATTCCAGGAACTAATTGAGTTAGATTCTCTCTTTCAGGCCCCTAGGGGATACTGTGTCCAGTATAAAGGTCCATTTTGCCTCCTTTTGTAAGAGTTTTCTCTCCTCTCTATCACCACCCCTCTGAAGGGGTTTCACATGGTCAATGACCTGATATCTTAGCTGAGCTGAATTGTGTCCCATTTGCCTGAAGTGACGTGCCACAGATGCATCCGACGTGACATTTTTAATAATTCTTTTATGTTATATATATATATATTCTTTTAATGTATTTATTGTTTTTCCAACATACACCAATCCATACGGGCATTTAAGTAGATATAAGATGTATGTGCTAAGGCACGTATAAAAACCATTTGCTCTGAATTGTTCCTGTGCCTTTTATAAGCAAAGATTGGGGGATCTTTGAAAAGATGGCTTATAGTGTTATCACACTGTAGTAAGTGCCAAGGTTTGGACACAGCTTTTAAAATTTGTTTCGATGGCCTACTAAAGGTCGTGACGAAGGGGATACAATCTTTTTTTTTTGGTTTTAAATTCGTGCAAGTAATTCCTCTCTTTGGTAGCTGTTTTTTTTATTATATCCCTTAGTAAGGAATTTCTGCTGCATTGCCTCCATCCGCATGGGTAATTGCACAGAATCGTTAACAATTCTCTTAACCCTTACATGTTGACTGTAAGGTAAACCTATTTTTAACCCATGCGGATGTGTGTATAGGTGTGGGTGTGTGTATAGGTGTATAGGTGTGGGTGGGTGTGCGGATGTGTGTTTGTGGATAGGTGTGTGTGTGTGTATAAATGTGTGTGTGTGTGTGTCTGTGTGTATAGGTGTGTGTATAGGTCTTTGGGTGTGTATAGGTCTGTGTGTGTGTGGATAGGAGTGTGTATGTGTATAGGTGTGTGTATGTTAGTATAACAGAACATTGTGCAGTAGTCTCCGTGGGTAATAGCATGGCATGGGTGACATCACGCCATCCCCCTGACACCGTGTCCTCCACTGTCACCAGTCCGGGGATCAGCATGTCGGTGCAGCCAATTGGCAAGGTGAGGCTCCGTGCGTTCTCATGCAGCTGCAGGCTGGTGGTGCAGGCAGTCAGACGCAGAGGTAATGTGCTCCTTAGGGTCAGGCCGTATTCGTGCAGCTCCGGCCCTGTGTGTGTGTGTGTGTGTCCATGTCCGGGACCTCGGCCCTGCTCCCAACTCACACCCCAGCCCGGGGAGACGGTTAGAGGCTGCAGCAGTGCTCCCAGGGAGCCGGTCACAGGCAGCGGTACTGTGCTTCCGGTGAGATGGTAAAATTCAGCACATGCGCAGTCACTCACATCCGTTTCTAAATTGTGTTACAACTCTGCCTATTTTACCCTATGAGAATATTGTAAGGCCTCGTTCAGGGTGCAGGCTTCGGAGGGAGGGCGTGCTGACATGCGTGCGGCCGTCCGACACAATGTATTCAAATTGAATTGTGGTTGTCAGGGTAGCAGCTGCCCTGTTTCCGAAGTACGGAGTTGACGCTGGCTACAGTTTCAATAAACAACCCAAGTCATTTTTTGAAGCTGCAGCAGCGTCACTTGGACCTCGGCAGCCAATGAAATCATTCTTGAGAATGACAGCAGCTTCGAACCCTAAGCTGAGGTCTGTAGCCCCGCCCCCTCCCCGCCTCCTCAACTCTTGGAAAAGTCTGCTGGGGAGGATGTACACAAATCGCCCAGCAGACTGACGCGCGCACACGCGAACGCCCGCCCTCCAACTCCTGCCTCTGGCACCCTGAACGAGGCCTTAGACGCACCGTCGGCTAAGAAGTTTCACTTCAATAGAAAATGTATCCTAATGAATTATTTTAAGTGAATTGACACTGTACAATATAGTTAAAAGAGATTTGAATGCAATATAAAACATAAATCAAGCAAACTGTTTGTTTTTAAAGGTTTTTTTTAAGTTTTCTTTGTTAGGAGCAGCTTCAGATTTCCAGTTTTAAAGAAGTTGCTTTTTCGCACTAACAATTGCTTTCAAAACCTGTTGCTTTTTACATTTATTTGAATACTTTTAATGTTGGCATGCATTTACCGTAAAAGTCAATGGGGCTTTAACAATAAATGAATTAGAGCAAAGATAGTTTACAACGTGTTGACTATTTTGAGTAGAAGCATTAGAATTTTTGTCCCGGAACCATTTTCCCATTTTTTTTCTCCATTTGAGAGATATTCAGAAGATCTGAGGTATTTCTAGTATCGTGTATTTCCAGTTTCACATTTTTCAGTATATTTATTTTTTCTTGAAAATTCTTAATATTGTTCCCAGATGTCGTCAGAAATAGAGCAGTTTATTTCAATCCCTCAATTGATTATAGAATGACATTTTTGACCAACATTTAAGGCATAAGGTGCTGGAATACACCTTGTAGTCCATTCAAGCCAATTGGATGTCTCCAAGCACCAGAAGGTGCCCTATGGCAGAAGAGTGCTTAGTAAATATTGGCCATGATGCTTGATGTTAAGAAATGTATACGTCTCAGAAGCAGCAAAACGGGATTCTGATACCACATTTTTAATAAAGATTGAAATTATTTTATATTTTCAGTATATGGGGAATTTGAAACATCTGCAGTTATTAAATAGTTCTCAAATTGTGTTTCATACATTTTTAAATTTCTCAATATATGAAAAAAAAAATAGGGCCATATTGACTAAGAAGTGGTATTTTATAAGACCACTTCCATCACAGCTTAGTAAATATGTTTCTTTATGAACTATTTATGTGTTCTTCCTGTGCCTGAGGTGTGTTATGGAGTAACACTGCTTAATAAATATTGTCCTTTATAGCGCAATATTTTAAACTACTGGGGCTTTTCTAAAGGTGCTGTCCGATGTAGCAACATGTATTAGCCCTGGCAGTGTATGCTTGGTTGCCTTCTAGAATTTTCTTTGAGAAGATCCTTGCTATGTCAGGTCTTGAAAGGAGAGAGTCATTACAGATGTCGGCATTCTGAAACGCTGCCTGGAAGCAGTTCCCAGCAAACCACAGACACTGCATATTAAAGATGGCAAAAGCTATGGTTTCCTTTCTACCTTTTTTTTAATTTCTTCCCATTGCTTAATGGATGCTGTCGTCAGACTTGGGATATCTTACCCAGTTCAGGTTCAATCTCTCTCACAGTTCTCCACTGTCTAATTCAGCTAAACACCAAACTTTTTATTTCTGTTTAAATTTATGACTGACCGTGTGTGTATACAGCACTGTAACTAGAATTTTGCTGGCATAATGAGTCTCCCGCACCAAATAACTGATTATCTACATTCTAGGAATATAAAGTGACCTGACCAAGGTTGCACCTAGAGCTGAGATTGGGATTGGGGCTGGGTTAAGTGCAGTGTTCTCACCACCAATCTCACATGACTGATTATTCATTAAACTGGCTTTGCTACAGGCTCACAACGTGTCTGACAGAGGTAAACAATATTTCACCACTTCCAAAATCCCATTGGTCTGGGCTGAATTACTGCATCATGCACCTCTCAGAAAAATTACAATGGTGCCTATTTTTGAAACTTCAAAATAGGAATCTGGCAGATGATTAAGAGGAATTTGTTGCAGTTGAATAAAAAAAAAAAAAGAAAAGGAATTGTGGAATGAAAAAAAAAAAAAAGTTCATGTGCATGAAAGTTTAAATAGATTGCTCTGTACTTTTTGGAAACATCTACGGGAACATTTGGACAGATATTTCTTTCATAGGCTGCAAATCGTTTGAAAAGTGAAATAGGAAAAGGGCAAGCTTTCTTCTAAAAAAAACAATCAGAACCTTTTAAGATTTCTGAGATTTGATTGAATAGTTTTCCTGGCTCATATTCCCTGAGTGGTATAGGAATTACATCAAATTAAAATTTTTATTGTGTACTTGAAGCTTAGCCCATTTAATCATGGACTTCCATCAAAGGACTTAAACTCAAAGCTGTTCTTGGGGGTTTCCCGGTTTGAATAGTGCTGTTCTATTGTTTGTATACAAATTTCATATGAGATCTATAATGACACCAAGTTATTTAGCTCTCGGTAACACAAATAGCCTGTATAAACGGGACTGCTTTTAATTTAAAAAAAAGCGAAAACATTTGTGTGAAACTGCCATTCACCTTGATACATTTATGAATTATGTGTCCTTTTTAAATATAGAACATCTGGGCATGTAATCTTTATTTTTTATTTTAATGTTTAAATGTAGCCCTAATTAGCAATGTAATGTGTTTCCTAGATGGATGTGGATAAGACTGCAAACTAGGGAGTTGTGTTAAAGAAACAAAGGTAACCAGATACCCAGCATGACAGCTTTACATTTGCCGAGTGGAAATAACAGTTATTCCATGCAGAAGGTGGAACATCTGTATATCTGTCTTCTAATTTACTTTTCAAATCCGTTATCTAGACATTTTTGAAATACATTAGTTTGCGCGTCTAATTATGCCATTTAGACAGATTTGACAAAACAACTGAAAATCTAAAATAACTTGCTTTTCCTCAAATAATCCCCTACCTTGTAGAGCTAGCATCATTGAATAATCAATTGTAGGAAATAACCATTCACACCATTGTGTTATATTCTGATGCTGTCATACAACGGAAAAAAGCTTGATATATGATCTAATTTTAAATACTTATGTAGCCCTTGCTGGTTTAGGATATAAGTCTGCCCTCCACCTGGCAGTATTCCCTAGTAAGGGTAGGTTGCCAGGAGTAATCATGGGTTTTCCCCACACCCTGCAGCTCGGCGAGTCAGAGAAGGTAGTGCAATCAGGCCTGTTGTCCAATCAGGGACAGGGGGATGGTTCTTACTGGAACTGACTTAAGGAGATGCACTTCCTCTATTTAGCAGTGTTGCCTCTACCGTGAGAGGTGTAGTCTATCCAACGTAGTGCAACAGGGCTCTGCTTACTGGATGCCTTCCCTGCGGGGAATGGTGGAAGACTATTCCCTTTACCCTACCAGAGGGTAAGAGAAGAGCAAGGACTGCTTCTGGTGGCCAGTGGCCAGGAGTGTAGGTCCAGGGACATCCTAAAGGTGAAGACCTGATTGCTAAGAATTGATTCGGTGTAAGCTGTACACTGTCCTTGATTGTGAGACAGAGCAACCAGAATAAAGATCATCTGTTCCACATTCTTCTTGCCTGAGACTGAAATCTATCAGGAAGAAGAAGAGATAGTTCTCCTGCAGAAATTTCTCCCCACATCTCTGGGGGCTGCAAGAGATGGAGACGCTGTCACCATGAGTACGTTTTGGGCAAGACCCCCAGAAGCCTGTCCTGACCTCCCCTATAACACCATGCGGGAGACTCAGAGCCCCCTGTTACCAGCAGGTATGCACCACACTAAGATGAGTAACCAGAGCAGCTTCCCCTTGATAGACCCCAGATGAGGTTGGGGGAGCAGGGTTGCACTTATCATAGACTGTATGCTTATAGAAAGCAATGTGGGGCTTTTTTTTGTTGTTGACTGTTTCATCATGCCTTCAAAGTGTTAAAATAAATGGGCCTTTAGGTACTCAAAGCCTTGGCACCTAATGCTTGCAGCAGTTTCCTAAATATCCATGGCTTTTAAATAGCATTACACACAGTAGTAGCTTTTTTTAGAGTTTGTATTATTGCTAAGCATCAAAAAAAAACTAAAACGCTGCTCAAATTGGAACAAGTGAAACAAGTGAACAGAGCCTTTCCATTAAATAAAAAATCTGCTATTTTTCCTTGAATAATGCGATTTATTGGGTTGTATATATCAAGGCAAAATGTGTGAATTTCTTTGGAAAAAAGTTGCACCAGATTTGTAAAGGAAAGAAAAATCCTAATGCTTTCAATGCAATTGTTTCCTTTTGATACATTTGATTTTATTGCACTCAGAAGCATCTTAAAACTGATGAATGTACTAACTAAACATGTGAAATACATATTGTGTGCTGTGATTAAACAATTGTTTTGTATTGTATACACATATAACCATGGCTGGCCCAGACTATCTTTCTGCCTTCCTGTCACGTAAGTTCTGATAGCTACAGACAGTGATAGGCTACCCTGTGGGGTTTACCCCCCTCACGCAGCCTCCCTGTTTGGCAGGAGAGGAGGTGACACTGGGTCTGTGTTGCAGCCAATCATGGTGCAGACCCTGTGCCCTCCCCTTTATGCATTGGGAGGATGCATTCCAAATTATAGTGCCAGTTGGTTCTTTCCCAGCCGGGGGAAGAGAGAGGAGTTCAGCCCCTCCTGGGGCTGAATGAGCTCAAGATCTGTGCAGAGCACATGGCCTCAATATTACCTGCTGGCCAGCACCATCCAGGGGTATGGAACTCATTCTCCACTACAAGGCATACACTGTAATGACATCTGCAGTGGCTGCCTGAATAAAGATCCCTTTTTATATACTTCTGACTATGTCGCAGTTTATTGGACAGAGGTATAGGAGAAAAGACTGCCATGGTGGGGACTGCCTCCAGCTCTGCTCGAGCCTACTGTGACTGGAGGCGCTGTCACCAATGAAGAGACCTGAAGATCACCTAAAGCCTGTCCTGTTCCCCACAACATCGCGGAAGCTCATCTCCCCTGGACCCTCACAGGTAACCAGCACCACACGGACCTGTAGCTTAGGCAAGATCTCCCAGAGGGGGGGAGGGGGGGAGGGGGGAAGCAGTGCTACACACAAAATATAAATAGGCAAGAGAATCTGAATGAAATACTATGCTTTGCACTGAGAATATTTGACATTAAGGTCTCCCTGCCCTTTGACTGAGCTCTTTCAGCCAATGTGAAAGTGAGGTGAATGAAGTAGGTTTTTGGTACCTGTGAAAGGGATGTAGATCTATTCATGCACTAATTGTCTGATCAAAAGTAGGTCAACTCGTGTTATAGAGATTGCATAATTCTTCTGATGTAGCCAATGTCAGTTTTCATCCATTTAATTGTGAACCTCGCATCTGTGAAAGTGGCAGTGTAGCAACAAAACACATAAGGCAGCAGTGATCAAAGCGCAAAGTGGCATATTGCGCCAGACGTGGCAGTAATTGCCATTTGGCAGTTACCCCCAGATTGGGCGCGATAACTCGCACCACGCTTCTAATGACTCCTGGCCATAGGTGGTATCCTGCAGTGACATTTTAAGGGCGTTGGTCATTTTAATTGAATGAAATATATAAGTAATTATTCTTCTTTATTTTTGCTATTCTTTCTAAGTAGACAATTTCTATAGTACATGATATAGACCGTGACCATTCTAATACGTTAACTTTTATGTTTTTTAATCACTTCTAGGCGCAGCCATATCCTTCCAAGGCCAAAGATAGGGTTTCACTACTAGACCACTAGCAAAATGTCATTCCTATACGGACCCTTAGATATTAGTTTAGTCAACGGAACCTTGCAGTTCTGTTATACATGCTGCCTTAATTATTTTTAGAAAGCACTACTGATTCAGTCATTAAAAAATATGATTCAGCAATGTTCTTTACATAGAACCATGACTCCTTTATGCCTTCATTCTTATATTGGTTTTATGAAGCAACTTGTGTCAACCTATGTTAATGTGTTTATAGAAAATATTCTGGTAAGTTTTGAGAGTTTATCGTAAGCATGGAACACTAATGTTTTCTAATTGAACCTATGTATGTAGGTTGAAGAAAGGAAGATTTCAATAGTAGCAGACATGTTTATGTGCAGTAACAGCAGTAGCCTTGTGCAAATCATTATCTTTGGAAATAATGAAGTACTGTATATGTTCTACTAGACATGTATGCCTTTTATTTTTCTTTCAAACTTTACTTTATTACTGTTTTCCAGGATTCATGTTGTAAATTATTATTCCTGTAAATAATTATTTAATTTATTATCCTTCGAGAAAATTGTTAACATGAATTTTAAATAAGCAGTTCCCCCTGCACATTTATCTTTGCCCCCTTTTTTAATTTACATGGCTGTGAAGAAGGGGCCTCTAAAACTGAACCGCGTTAATTTCAGCTCTGGGAACCCCCTGGTTCCCAAGATACTTACCGGGGAAGGGGCCACAGGTTGTATCTCTTCCAGAGTCATCCTCAAAGGGAGGTTTAAATCTCCCACATTACACTGGTCAATAGAAAGCTGCAGCGTCATCTGCCGCAGCTTGCTATTGGCCTTAGTGACGCAGGGATTTTAATAACATAAAGTAACCGGCCGCACCTTTCCCTGTACGTATCCTGGGACTATCGGGTTCCCGGATCTGAAATTAACTCGGTTTAGCACTTACCACCCATGTAAAAGAAAAAGCGGGAGCAAGGCTTGGACTGCTCTTTGAAGATATTTTGAGATTGTGACGAAATTGGCAACCAGAAATCCTAGGGAGCTTGGCCGGTTGCCTATTACTGTCATTGCTATGTGTTGGGTACAAAGGCTTTTTGACAGATATTTCCCCTGTGTATTCCCTTGCGTCCCGAGCCTGATCTGATGGCCTAGGGGAGGGTGACATGTCCAAATATGCCCATGCCTATGTATCCAGGTCCAGGGTGCCCCGGTAATGACATTAGTCTTCCTGGGCTGTGTGCTGAACTTAATGAGCACCCCGCTATAAGAGACAATGCTTCCCCAGTTGCGTGTTTTGTTTCCCCCAGACTTTGCGGTGGTTCCCTGTATATCAGAACCCTATAACCACTGCCACTGATCAGAGTCAGTCCGTTATTCTTGGGACTGCTTCCTGTGTTGATGTCAGGGCAGTGGATGGTGACCAGGCTCTGTGCAGTTAGTTAGTCTCGGTTATTGAGACTAACGTGAACTGTTCATTTTCTTCTCCTATATGGATCCCAAAGAAAATCGCTCAGGAATTGCCAGTGATCCATGGACACACCTTGGCCCACCTCACGGGGGTCTGCATTTGGTGGGCTCTGCAAAATGTAACGCCCGCAGACCTGGCCAGTCCCCAATACTGAGGTGGGTAAGGGTGTAACACGCACCCACAGTAGTGAGGGCGTGCCCGGAGTGTGGTATGATGCATTGCCGGACCTGGTGAGAAAGGGTTAGCCTGATACTTGCCGCGTCCGGGGTGCCAGAGGTCCGAGGGTAAAGATCTGAAATCCGTAGGTCAGGGGCAGGAGAGAGCAGCGTAGTGAGGTCCAAAGCGAAGTCCAGGGAGTAGCGAGGTACACTAAGTCTAACGAGAGCCGAGATCAAATCCAAGGGTATCAAACGAGGGCAGGGACTGGAGCAAGAGCTGCAACACAAAAGAGAGCCAGGCATAGACCTCCGTATAACAAGAGCCACAGGAAAACTATGCAGAGCGAGGAAGGAGAGGGCAGACAGGAACTATAAATGCTGGAGAACCAATGGGAGCAAGAGGCGGAGCGGGGGCTTGACTGAGCGGTCCCAGGGATAGGTTAGGATGCCTGGTGTGGTGTTCCCTAGTGGGAATAGCCTCCAGCTGATGGGAGGTGGAGCCAAGGCTGCAGGAGGAGTGTAGAAGAGGACGGGTGCGCGCGCGCCCTGTAACACTCCCGTGCGCGCGCCCCTGCAGCGTGTGGGCGGAGGCGGCGTGTGCCGCGGAGGAGCGGTGTGGTGTCCGACCGGAGCGGGTAAGGAGCTGCGGGGAGGGGCATGGGACGTGCGGCAGTACTGGGAGCCGGGGTGACAGGGACTTGCTGTAAGGCGCGTGTCCCCCGATTCCTTACACAGATATTATGTGCACATCTCTTACATTTCCATGGTTTTAGAAGGTCATGTGTTCACACCTGTGAACGAGTAATAAAGAAAGCATATTTTGATTTTTAGAATATATTTTTTGTGTGTAATTTGTCGCTCACTGTTATTTTATTAACATGCATTTTGTATTTGAGGCAGAATCATGGTTTCAATTTACTGAAAATAAAGTTGATACGACATGTTGGTAATAATTATTCATGGCATAATAAGAACATCCTGGGAAATGGGTTGTTAAACTGATCCTGAGAGCACTCTATAGGAAGAAAACATATTTTCTATAGTTATCCACTGCCTGGTTGTTAATACATTACATTTTACATTTTAGCCTATCTATGAGTGTTAACTATATTGGCACACTGCAAACGAAAGATTGCAATGAACAAAATATAATTTCCCTGCCAGCTCCTTCATAAACCAGAAGCTAAATGACCACATAGAAAACCTTCACATCTATTTGATACATTAGGAGGAACAGAAAGGGCTTTTTTTCGACATGGTCTATGCAATTGGACGAAAACTGCCAATGACTTCAGTAGCAGTACTAAGTAAGGCCTAAAGGCCTCTCATACGAGTTGATGCTTCAGTGGCTGACAGATTAGCTTGGACAGCATTATAAAAAGCCTCATATTAATAAAAAGTCTGCAAGCCTTCATACTGCATTAAAAAAGAGCAATATGTGAGTCGTCACATTTCTTTTCCAGATAATCATAAATATTACATTGGTGGCATCGCCAGCACAAACTTAGCAGCACACGGCAAATATAACATGTGGAAAGTTGGTATCCTAATGTGACATATTCACCCCTAACATGCCAAACAGTGCAATTTATCAATGACCTTCATGCATGCTACATCCTGTTTTAAAATATGCCTTTATTGACAGTACAAGGAATACTCATTGAATGGTAAATAGATTCATATTTTATTACATTTACGGTCACCGAAATGGTGCAAGCTATTTCTTTCTGGACAAGGTTTAAGCGCACACACACACACACACACACACACACACACACACACACACACACACACACACACACACACACACACACACACACACACACACACACACACACACACACACACACACACTCCGAGTAATGTGGTGCTTTGCTTTCCAACTTGCTTTAAATATATTTTGTGTAAAAATATGCAGTCCAACTTAGCAACATATATTGGATTTATAACAAACAGTCAATCATATCAAAATGTCATTATAATATCTGTTAAATAGCGTTGCAAAGTTAGAAATGGAAACCTACAGTAATGGCAAAAGACACAATGACACAGCACAGAACAAGCAATACAGTCTACTTTTTCTAAACATCTCCATGGGGACCACTGAGCACAGCATTTGACATATAAACAGTGTATTTACACATACAGTAGGTGAATAAACCACATTAGAACATGAAAATACTATTGGTTGGTTGCTAAAGACACTGAGGAGAGAGGTTCAGTGTTCAAATGTCACATACGACAGAGGGGCCTATGCACAAAGCTCAGATAAGTCACTTATTGCCACCTTATCACCAAAAAAGCCTACTGCTATTCAGTAAGCCCCGATAAGTCGTCGATAAGAGAGCTTTTCGGCAAATTTATTTGCCCGCATTAAACTCCACCAATTGTGACGTCTCAGTCCCAGCATAGGATCTTATGTCCAGATCAAACGCAGGAAAACTTAGTGTTTGTGCACAGGAGGGTTTATTTACAAGGTATAAATCAGGAACAGGATTAAATCCTAACACAAAACAGAAACAAAAGACCTAACTCCTTTCAGGAGTTCTGACTAATACAGCTTAGTCCCTAACTAACAGTGGGAGAACTGACCTCTTTCCCCACTCTGTACCTGCAGCTTTCCACTTGAAACTTCTCACAGGGCTGTTTGTGTATCTGTGTATGTGCCTTCAGATCAGCACAGCAGCAGCACAGGAAACTGTCTGTGTGTGTGTGTGTATATATATATATATATACAGTGTTCGACAAACCTATACATTTGCTCGCCCCGGGCGAGTGGATTTAACATCGTGGCGAGCTCCTATTGGCCCAAGCAGCACACGTTTGGTACTAGGTGGCGAGTAGATTTTTTTGTGTGGCGAGTAGATTTTTTGGTGATTTGTCAACCACTGTATATATATATATATATTGTGATGTACTGAACCAGAAGGTATTTGAGGGGAGGTACGTAGTTTCCTGTGCTTGCTGATACAGTATATATATATCAAAAGACAGGGGTGCCCAATGCTACATCCAATTGACAAAACATATATGGTAATAAGTATAAAGTTTAGACTTATTACCATATATGTTTTGTCAATTGGATGTAGCATTGGGCACCCCTGTCTTTGGTTTTATACATTTGCCACACTCAGTAGCACTCCTTTTGACACACACACACACACACACACACACACACACACACACACACACACACACACACACACTCTGTGTGTGCTGGAGTTTGAGCTTACTGGGAATGTGTGTGTGTGTTTATATATATATATATATATATATATATATATATATATATATATATATATATATATATACCTCCAGCTTCCATCAGTACCACCAAATTCAGGGCATTCCTCGGAGTGAATTTATAAGACTCAAACACAACTGCTCCACAGAGGAATGCTTTGAGATTAGAGCTACTGAGATGAAGCAAAGATTCCTGTCAAGGGGGTATAGCAAGAGAAATATCCACCAAGGATATCAGGGCTGTGCTAAGACTAAACGCTCCCTATTGTTACAACCCAAAAAGAAAGCTGTTGACTCAAAGATTAGGTTTATTGGCACCTATAATGATAGGTGGCAAGACCTCAGGTCCATTCTTCAGAAACATTGGCCTGTACTATGCACCGATGGGGATCTGAAAGCCGTACTCGCTGAAAGGGCTAATTTGACCAGTAGACGATCACCGAACCTACTGGACCGTTTGGTCCATAGCCACTACACTCCATCTGTTAGTCAGACATTCCTCACTACTAGAAGGAAGGGTTTTACCAAATGTAGCAGCTGTTCAGCCTGCAAATTTATGATACAAACTGATACCTTCTCTACTAGTGATGGCACTAAACAATACCACATCGGCTACACCTTAAACTGTAAATCCAAAGGTGTAGTCTATTGTCTGACATGCCCCTGTAAGCTAATGTATATTGGCATGACAAGTAGTGAACTCAGGTTCAGGATTTTAGAGCACACAAGAAACATCAGGTTTGCTCAACGGGACCTTTATGCATTCAAAAAAATCACATCTGTTGCACGACACGTTCTACACTCTCATGGGGCTGATAGTACTCTATTAGCAGCTTTTGCAATAGATAAAGTGTCATTGGGCATTAGAGGTGGGGATGTAGAAAAAGCCCTATTACAGAAGGAATGCAGGTGGATAGTCTTATTAAACACTATGCAACCCAGGGGTTTGAACGACTCGCTGGGCTTTGCTATGTTCCTTTAAGGGTCACTCTTGCTCTATGAATCCCTCTTCTGTTTTATTATTTATTTTTTTAAATGCTTACATATCAATGATTTCTGCTCAGTCTCAATGTATGTATATATAATTTATGGTCTGTCTGGTTTTGTTTGGTTTATGTGGGATTTTGCTAGTATCTTGGTAACACTACTAATCTTTTGCCATGTCTCCAGCCTCTTCTATTTAGAGTTTTTTGGCTGGACATGGCTCTAGTGCGCAAGTACTGATATATGGAAAAGCCATTCTACTGTGAGGCTGATTACGTCATCTCTGCTGTTCTGTGGCGACGCTACCGCCCTCCAACTTACAGCGCATGTGCAACAAGATAACTGCCGTCAGCCACAACCAGGCTCTTCCCAGCACCTTACCATGCATCTGTAATCCCGTTCCTAACACCAGACAGCTGATCTCATTACGTCACCTCCTCCGTGCGTTTCCGCTATTGGCAGAGAACGTTGGGAGGCAGCGCTGGCACTTACCTGATTCAGTATATATTTCTGCACTCCTCTACTAACCACTGATCGCTCCGGGATGAAGCCCACCTCAAGGGCCAAAAGCGTAGAGTGTCCCTGATGGTAGCCCCCCCTGACAGTTTTTGCTAGTCATTATCCCATTGGTGTACTTCCTGTGTATTTGACTTTTTACTGAGACTCTAGAAGGAATCCCTCTTGCCCTGGGCTTTTCAAGGATTGGAATACTGACGTCTACAGCTGAGTATTTCCTTGTCAATTTCCAGGACTTTTCAATAGCAGAGGCTTTTACATTTGCTTCTTAGCACCAACTTATACAGTATGTGGACTTGGGATATGTGGATATGAGATTGGGTGGGTCAGGCCAGTCCAGAAAACCCGTTACATATATATAATGGATATATATATATATATATCTGTATTAAATGCAGGGCCCATGGCGGTGCATTGAATTTGCTGATACATTTTATTGTTGAATAGCATACAGCAAATGAAAAAATCCCTTGTGAGCACATTCACAGGTCTCAGACAGGTCTGCTACCCTGCTTTTCAATATTATCTCCTAGCATACAGTGCTTGTAATGCCGCAAGGGATTCTGGGAAATGAAAAGCAAATAAGCACAGTGTCACCTTTTGCTTCAAATCTATTTTGACATGGACCCCTATAATCTTATGCTTGCCGTATTACCCAGCTTTTCAGCACAGCCTGGGATAAGTTGAATAGAAAATAGTTGTATGAATTTTAAAAGCTCACATATGAAATGATTGTGATTGCTATAGTCTAGACTCCATGAGGTTAGGAAATGTTGAACTGCTTGTATACCTGCATCATGCTGATGTAAAGTGACTCCACATCCAGACTAACCAGAAGTGTAATTTCATCAATGTTAATGCCATCAATGTGTTAGAGGAAATCCTTTGGATCTTTCACATAAGAGGCCAATTATGTCACACATATTCTCATCAGAATAGGTGCTAATTTATTCCGTGAGATTACCAATACCAAACACTATAGAGCATCTAGCTGGTTTTTCTGCATCTTTATGCACTTTTGGAACATGTAAAATATTGCGATTCTTCAGACAACCTTAGGTTATCCCATGGAAATAACTCACAAACCACTAAGTAAAAGTGTGCGAAAATAAATATATAAAATTCTAATAAACATAACATATAGTGGGTATTATTTAAATATGCATATTAAACTAGTAGCATCAGAACCAGTCATTTAGACCATATATATGTAGCCATGGCTGGGCCAGCTACCTTTCTGCCTTCCCTTTCATGTACAGTAAGTTCTAGTAAGATCCAGACAGTGACAGGCTATCCTGTGGGGTTTCCCCCTCCTCCTACAACTTCTTTGAGTGGCTGAAGTGGAGATGACATGGGAGTCTGTGTATGTCCAATAAGAATGCAGATCATGTGCCCTCTCCTTTTGCACCAAGCAGGGGGTGTCCTAAATTATAGAGATGAACCCAGCCCTCTCAGGGTGGGGTTCATGCAGTTTCCTTTCCACCTTCAAAGGATGAGGATGTAAGCCAAGTCTTGCCCCGGCTCGGTGGGAGACATGTGCTCAGTCCCTCATGGACTGGGTGCAATCACTACTCTAGTGAGACCCCATCATTACCAGCAGGCCTGTACCATCCAGGAGCCTGGAAGACATCCTGACAACTGATGGCAATAGCTGGAAGAACATCATGCAGTGGCTGCAGAATAAAGACCATCCCTTTTTGTATATCTGCCTGAGTCGCAATTTGTGGCTGGATATATGGGGATAAAAGACTGTCCTGGTGGGGATTGCCTTCATTTCTATTGGAGCCCACTATGGGTGGAGGCGCTGACACCAAGAAAGAACACACAGGATCACCGTGAGTCTGTCCTGTTTCCCCACTACACCGCGGAACACTCAGCATCTCCTGAGCCAAACAGGTACAGAGCACCATACAGGACTGTAGCCAGAGTAAATCTCCCAGGTGGGGGGGGGGGGGGGGGGGGGGAACCAGTGCTACATAGATATGGATATAGATATAAAAGGAAACAAAAAGCACACGCTCCATAGTGTGAGCAGAGGGATCCAGTCGGCTGTTTGTTAACCCCGGAGGTGGCGTGATGCGGCTAAGGTGCTTTCTCAGACTACAGTGTCTGCTGGAAAATCCTTTGTTCTTTAGCATGCGCTCCGAGTCTGTCCAGACCAACACAGACTCCTGCGTGATGACGTAGTGTCAGCTCCAACGTCCTAACTAACGCGTTTCGTCACACAGCAGTGACTTTTTCAAAGGATATTCAAAAAGCCAATAGCAGAGGTTTAAATAGTCGTACCGACGAAACGCGTTGAATCAGTGTTCATCCATTATACATTCGTGACGCGGAGTCCTGGCAGCCGGAGACCTTCCTACACAGCCTTTACACCCTCAACTTCACTCAGCCGGAAGTGACGTAGATGAGAGCTGAGACGTGGAAGTGAGCCGCACAGTGTGTGTACCGGTGAATAGGTTGAACATCAGTCGGGATTTCGTACCACGAACTGCCAATATGTACTGAATGTGAGTGTACATCTATATGCTTTTATTGTCATTTTAATACAATTTGAGATATACTGCGCAAGGAGTATCTCTGTACTGCTTTAATGAAACGCAGGAAAGTGTGAGTGGAATATTTTTCACCTATACAGTATCCATTCGGGTTGAAATTGTACTACACCATGCTGTTTCTGTTGTTTTCTTTCATGACGGTGACGTGAACGCTGGCGCTCCCCTGAACTTTTGAAGAATTTTGGGATCCAACAGACTAAGAGAACAGTCTTTGAAAAGGGTTTTGAGTAGCTTTTCAATTAGCACCTTACACTGGGTGGTGGATTTAATTAATCATAATATATTCACTAATTGATCACAGTTCACAATATTGTATTTTTATGTCACTTTATTATATTATATATTATATTTTACATTTAATATTATAGGACACTATTCACTAAGTAAGCGCCATTACAATTAATTGTTTTTGAAGTATCAGACTCAGCCAGACAGACAGACAGTTGCTCTCACTCCTCACATCGATAAGGCACTCCTCTCACAGTCAGCTGTCGGACATTGATGACGCGAACCTACGCCATTTCGTCAGCTGTTGCGCCGACTTCTTCAAGGGTGAATATATATATAATCAATATATCAGTAGAAAAATCACTAGACACAATAGGAGAATAGTGCAAACTCCCAAGGACTCACTTTTAAGGCAATTGAGCAAATAATGCCTCACTGGAGAGGGGGAAATAGAAATTCTGCTCTATTTAAGAGAGAATCGTACTGGATATACGAACTCCAAACCATCTCCCCCCTAGGTCTCAATATAGAGTTTGACGTTAAACCCTTTTAATAATATATGTATAACTCATGCAACTTTTCTGTCTCCCCATAGATCTCTAACTAGATCTGCAAATTACTACAGTAAAGATTGTTATTTAAACTATTTAAATGATAGTAAATATGTATTTGATATGAGTAAATTCTACCTTTGTTCTTTTTATAGCTAGATCAGTTTATATATATATATTTTAAAAATAAACATTTTTTAACATTTTTAACATTTTTAATAATATTATTTTAATATTCCTCTGTATAAAAGATTGTACAATATTTTTGAACTCCATATATGTTTAGATATGGAGGAAATGTGTTAAATGCATGCAGCCTCAACTATACTCCACATGTCTGATGTGGAGAATATATATCTCCGTATTATAAAATCACTAATAAATCCTTATGTAAGCAGGTATAAATAAATACGCTTGCAATATCGCCACTTAGAGTATATATAGTGATATACCTTTAAGAACCCTCAATTAGTTTTGAACCAATCAGTGAATAATTTAAGGTATATAACCATCAAAGATCAGTACCATCGTCACTCCTGATGAAACCGAGTAAGGTGAAACGCGTAGAGTGACGCTGAGAGAGGATCCACAGCTGACTCGCCAACCAGAACTGCCCAAACCCGCTGACTTCACATCCGGATCTGCTGAAACGCAACCGTGAGACGCACGCCGAGCAGGGGAGAATCAGGAAAGAAGAAGACAGCAAAACCGGAGGCGAGATCCCACTGTGTATCTAAATGCCTAACTAACCACTAATATCATGTGAGTGTATTACCATCCACTTATTATTCTAATACAGTTTTAAACAGTCCGCACTATGTTTGGTTGTTTGTGCTTAACCATTTAAGGAACCTGTACTTACATCACTGCTGAAGCTGGAACACTGGTCTCTAAAACGGAAGGGGCAACACTTAAAGATACCATTACGTGTACAGACCCACCCTCACTTTTGTGAGTATAACAGTCACAGACCGAATGAAGACATATTCCACTTGTAATTTATTGAATCACACTATATATATTTTTTATTTCCACATGTTTTTGCGCTTCCCATCGATCATCACTTCTTCACAATAGGAGAATACCCAGATGACTCAAGCAATGAACTAGGGATATAAAGAATGTGGATACCTGAGGCTGACAATCTATCAGATACACGACATGACAATACCATACAAATTAATGTAATATAGATCTAACATACAATTAAATACATCCAAATTGATGAGAAGGACTACTACCCAAGAAAACTTGAATATACAATATATGTCAGTTAATGGTGTAAATATAATTTTGTGTAAAAAATCCACATCATTAAAAGTGTGTAATTAAAGGTAAAGATTTACAAAACAGATATACTGTAGGACAAAGGAGTGCACCAACAGTAATATTTATTTTGTTTGTGCCTTCACAAATCCCTGATGGCACCCAGAGAAAATTGCAATTTCAACAAGAAAATTAATCTAGGGTTGAGCACGATTTCTTGTTATATATCTTTTAGAGTATAAATATAATTTGTAAAAGAAGGGAAACATTTTGTGTCCTGATGCCATTCTCAGAATGGCACAGTGGTTGTAGCTCAGAAGCGGTAGAGCAATTCTGTAGCTTTCATGCTGATATGAGCCATGTGACAGCTACACAAGCAATCAAGTAGCTTTGGTACTGAAATGCAGGGCCGCCGAGAGGGGGGGACAGCCGGGACTGCTGTCCTAGGACTGGCCAGTGAAGGAGCCCTGCTTCCCTGCCGGCAACCCCACATTTCTCTCTCTGTGCAGGATAGACGGGCCCTCCCCTTTTCTGATACACCCCCCATTTGTCCCTCCCTACTCACCTTATAGCTCCCAGGCCCATTAACCCCCAAGGTATGTGAGTGTGTCTAGGGGGGCTTATAGTGTGTGTGTGTTTGGGGATGGGGGCTTATAATGTTTGTGTTTGGGGAGGGGGGCTTTTAGTGTGTGTGTTTAGGGATGGGAGCTTATATATTGTGTGTGTGTGGGTGTGTGTGTTTGGGGAGGGAGCTTATATTGTGTGTGTGTTTGGGGAGGGGATCTTATATTGTGTGTGTGTTTGTGGTGTGTACTTATATACTGTGTTAATTTGGTGAGGGGCTTATATTGTGTGTGTGTGTGTGTGTGTGTTTGGGGAGATGTGCTTATATTGTGTGTGTGTGTGTGTGTGTGTGTGTTTGTTTTTGTGTTTGGGGTTGGGGGCTTATAGTGTGTGTGTGTGTGTGTGTGTGTTTTTTGGGAGGGTGCTTATATTTGTGTGTGTATGTGTGTGTGTTTGGGGAGCGGGGCTTATATTGTGTGTGTGTGTGTGTGTGTGTGTGTGTGTGTGTGTTTGTGGAGGGGGGCTTATAGTGTGTTTGTTTATGTGTGTGTGTGTGTTTGGGGAGGTGGATTATATTGTGTGTTGGTATTTGGGGAGGGGGTTTATATTGGATCTGTGTGTATGGAAGGGGGCTTATTGTGTGTGTGTGTGTGTGTGTGTGTGTGTATATATATATTTTTCCTTATTATACAGTATATTATAATATATAATATTGGGGGGAGTGGGAGAAGGGGGAAGGAAAGGGTGATGGGGGTGAGAGTGAGGAGGTGTGTGAGAAGGGGAGAGTGTAAGAGAAAATGGGGGGGGGAGAGTGTAAGAGAAAATGGGGGGGAGGGGGGTTTCTCCCAAGGCCACCGACACGTGGGTGGGGGGCTCTGCTGGAAATTTTAGTCCTGCCCCCCCGGAAAGCTATCTGTGGCCCTGCTGAAATGTCCAAGGCACCCTGGTGCTGGCATTCTAGCGGTTAACATTTTTGAGTACTGGGGTAGTTAGCAACTGCTCTGTAACAATTTGCAGGGAACACCAACAGAAATTGGGTTAACTAAGCATGGTTAACTAAATTATGTATGACAGAAATCAAAATGAACTCTCCTTTTACAAAGTGATTGCCATAGTCCTTTCCCTACTCACTGAGGCTTTTATACGTTTGCATATGCAGGTGTTTCCTTGACGTCTCAAAGTCTCCAATTTTTTTTTATCTTGTTGTGACTTTAACTGTTCTAAATAAAGCCCAAATGTTGCCTTTTACCGAGTGAGCTATCCAGTTATATAATTAATGTTCTCTTCTTCCCATTAAAATTAACTTGGATTGGTGGAATGCAAAGTCAAAATATGGATGCTTTGGTGTGTTTTTATTTCAAAAGCTTTCCGGTTTCGTTCAAGGAAACCGTATGCTTGGTTTTCTGTTTGCAGGTGCTGTGCTGTGTGTCAGAGAATTGCTATTAGTTGATAGAGAGGTCATGGATAGCATAGTCTTGTTTTTTTCACTCGTCCCTCTTTTTTGTACTGAGAGCTACAGCTCACAATGAAACAGTCTCTCCTATGACATAAATGAGCAAATAATATTGCCTTAATCAGGGTCTTCTGGGAGAATTACTTCACCAGTCTGTCTGTAAGGAGAACATTTCAGGACATAGCGACCTTCTCATTATTGATTGACACTGCAGGCAATTATGCCGTATTAACCTCTGATAATGGATAGTGGTGCAGCTAGGGGTCTTCTAGAGGTAAGAACAGAGAAAGGGGCTTGTCATGTCATAGCCTGTCAAAAACATGACCAGCATGGATTGCAGTTGTAAAATACCAACGTATTACTATATTTCTGTATCAGATGAGAAGCACAGCTGCACTGCATACCAAACAGTTATATCAACATTTTCCAGGGTGCCTCTATAAATAAACTACAAATAAGGTTGTACTCGTTCGACCCCAATACCCCAAGGGTAACAATTGACATAGAAACTCAGTTGTGAGATAAATCCCCTTATTCTCTGCACTTAATACTTATGGGTCACTAAAAGATCATTAAAATATAACCTATAATTTGCAAGTGAATTAAAAAAATGAGCACAAGCAGGTATCACAGTAATACAATAAAGAGACAAAACTAAAAAATAAACAACTACATGACAAAGGGGAAAAGCAAGAATTGTAAGTACACTCTCTCACCCCCAGCGGGTGGAGAGGGGGAGAAACAAAAAGTGAATTGTACTTATAAGATGTTACTCATGTTCTTCTGGCTACAGGGCCACCAACAGGGCACATCCCCTCCTGGCACATCCGTGGGGGGCCCGGGTGGAAACTCTAGTCCTGGGCACCGTGAAAGTTGTCGGCAGCCTTGACTGGTACCAGACAGTGAAAGATAAAATACAACTATGTTACTTCAACTCAATTTCTTTTTGTATCGTTGTTACTCTTCCTGATGTTTTCTGAGTGTGACACACAGATGATGGGGCTTTTTTAAGGTTCCAAATACTCTAAAAGAGACACTCAATTTATTCTTGGAGCTGCCAGATGGGAGAAAGAAGGCGTCTGTCTAATAATGCAGAGAGCCCTTCGTTTTCAATAACTTATAGGTAGTAATGGCTCAAGAAGAGAGACTGTTATTTCTCAGGCAGAATTGCCTCCCTAGTCTAATCTATAAGTAGCAGGAAGAACTTGCAGCAGTGTCTCTTGTGACTTCAATGCTTTGTTTTTAACAGGATAGGAGACAACATATATGAGTGACTAACCGGCTCTGTTATGCACCAGTCATGGGCACATTAGTTTGAAAAGAGTAACAGGGCTGTGCTAAGTTTAGAACACCAGCATGCTATTCCTAAAAGTGACTTAAAGTGATGCATGCAACACTAGCCCACTGTACTGCAGCTGTTTTTATTAGGTCAATGAATTGGTGGCATTTTGCTGAGAAGAAACCTACAGTCATAGGGATAATTTGTTTTAACAGAAGTAAACAAATCAATGAGTAAGGAGATATTATTAATTTGTCATTTATTAATACCAGACAGAAAAAGTATCCCCCCTTTTTTTCTTTAAAATGTTAAACAAAAATGGCATCTTAGTGGAAATAGAAATAACCACTATCATGTAATTATCAGCGAGGAGGAGATGTAAGGTGTATGTATGTATAGTTTTATTTATATAGCGTCCTCCAGATACATAGCGCTTCACAGCAGTAATACACATGCCATAATATTATAACACATATGGGGAATAAGCGTTTCAGAGATGAAGGTAACAATAAGAAAGGGAGTCCCTGCCCTTAAGAGCTTACAATCTAAGTGGTAAGAAGGGAGAACTTACAGAGACAGTAGGAGGGTGTTATGGTAAATGCATCAGGGGTCAAGGTCAGCGCATACTGTATGCATGTATAGTATCAGTGGAGCTACCCATATGCTTCATTATAGAGCGCAAGAGTCGGGACAGTGTATAGCGAAAAAATAGGGCTGAGATGTAAGGAGGGGCAGAAGAACGTATAGCCTAAAAGGGAGAAGGACAATTTTGCAACTGGTACAGAGTTTAATAGTAAACCGGGTCAGGGTTTTCAGCAGGAGAGACGCTGAGAGATTTAGGAGAGAGTATAATGATTTTAGCAGGAGCATTTAGGATAGATTGTAGGGGAGACCGGTGAGAGGCAGGAAGGGCAGACAGTAGAAGGTTACAATAGTTTCGATGGGAGAAAATGAGAGCCTGCGTTAGAGTCTCAGTAGTAGAGGGACAGAGGAAAGGGCGTATCTTTACAATCTTATGGAGGTACAAATTACAGGTTTTAGCTACAATCTGAATGTGAGGGAGGAGTCAGATGTGGCCCCTAGGCAGTGTGTTTCTGATTGTGGGTGTATAATAGTATTGTCAACAGTACTGTAGAAGGGGGCAGTAGGGCCAGGCTTGGGAGGAAATATCAGGAGCTCCGTCTTTGACATGTTAAGTTTGAGCCAGCGGAGGGCCATCCAGGATGATATAGCGGAGAGACATTCAGAGACTTTGGTCTGTACAGCAGGTATAAGGTCAGGCGTTGAAAAGTAAATTTGTATGTCATCAGCATAGAGATTATATTTGAACCCTAGAGATGTTATAAGGTCACATAGAGAGTGTGTAAAGAGTAGCGGTCCCAGGACAGACCTATGGCTACATCCATAGAGAGATCGACAGATGAGGAGGAGGTGTTAGCAAATGAGACACTGAAAGTATGATGGGAGGGGTAAGAGGAAATCCAGGATAGAGGTCTTTTACAGATACCAAGAGTATGGGAAATGTGAAGGAGAAGAGGGTGATCCACAGTATCAAGAGCTGCAGAGAAGTAGAGTAGTATGAGAAGAGTGTAATGGCCTTTGTCTTTTGCAGCATTAGTTATTTTGCCTAGGGCTGTTTCAGTGGAGTGAGCAGTGCAGAAGCCAGATTGTAAAGAATCTAGGAGAGAGTAGATGGTGAGAAAATGGAGTAAGCGAGTGAACACAAGGCGTTCAACGAGTTTAGAGGCAAAAGGTAGCAGGGAGACAGCAATAATTATAGACACAGGTAGGGTCAAGCTTGTTGTTTTTGAGTAAGGTTATAACTGTTGCATGCTTGAAGGAGGCGGGAAAGGTATGAGAGTTGATGGAGGAGTTGAAAATGTGTCAGTGTAGGCATTAGAGTAGCAGCAAAAGGTACAAGGACATGGGAAGGAATCAGGTCAAGGGGGTAAGAGGTAGAGGGAAAAGAGGAGATCAGCAGCTACACATCCTCCTCTGTGACAGAGGAAATTGAGTTGAAGAAGGCAGGAGAAGAGTTAGGAACAGGTTTAGAATTTGAGGAGGATACAGACGGGATGTTTTGATGAAAGGAATCCACTTTTGTACTGAAATAGTCAGCAAAGTCCTAAGGTGAAAATGAGGAATAAAGACAGGTAACAGGCGCTGGTTTGAGTTAAAAGTCAAGACAGGGAGGAGTCAGCGTGGGTTAGACTTCTGAGTGTTGATTAGTGACGAAAAGTAGGTTTGTTTAGCCTGGGAGAGGTATCCTAGAAACATCAAGAAGCGCATCCTCCCTCCTTGAAATGCCTCCTGGCCATCAAAAGTTCCCCAGCACATATTTTGCGCAAAGCACGCTTTCTCTTTATCCATGAGAAATCATGTATTACCTGAAACTCATAGTGGGATACTTTTTCCGTCTGGCATTGTTCTGTTTGTGTACATCA
Organism: Ascaphus truei; assembly: GCF_040206685.1. Lineage (NCBI taxonomy): Eukaryota > Metazoa > Chordata > Amphibia > Anura > Ascaphidae > Ascaphus > Ascaphus truei. The sequence continues at coordinate 133,247,565 of NC_134483.1, read as the reverse complement.
CTTGTGCTGTCTGGGAGACAGATTTGCTAGGCAGACGTGGGAAGTATAGACCAAAAGCTGCAGACAAGGATTCCACAGGATAAAAGGTAGGGAGAAACTGGAGCACAGGGGTACAGGGAGCAGGAACAGGGTCTGGAAACACATGGAACAGAATACCTTGAACAGTCCATGTGAGAAGGGAATGGGAAACTTATAAAGGGTAAGGACAGGTGAGAACAAGTCCAGCTCAAAAAGAGCCTGATCTCCTCATCAAGAATGAGGGCAGGAATTGCCAGGAAGCAAGATGGCCATGGTTGCTTTAGTGTGGATGTGAGGTCACTTCCTGATGACAGCCATTTTGCTTGAGGCGAAGGGAAAGCATTATCAATTGTCAGAGATGTTGTTTGAGGCAATCAAACCTAAGATGTAATAAGGGAGGGGGGGAGAGGTGGAGTAACCCCGCTCAGCCACTAGGATATGAGAGTAAGGACTGGAGAGGGTGCTATCAGGGATAAAGATATGTACTGAGAAACAAGGAAAGGATCCCACAAGATGCACTCACTGGGGGTAGAGCTCAAAATAAATAAATTTTATTAATGATAACAAGAAAAAAACAATCTAATTAAAACCTGATATCCTGGCGCATGTTTAGGCACAGCGGAGTGTGGAATGCTTGATATAAGTCTATGCCTGGGTATTAACACTGTATGAGTGATCCAGGATAAGGACTAGTAGCTCGTTCATAGCCTGGTGTTGGTAATGATAGTATAGAAGGTGACAGGTTGGTAGTCTATATGTGTAGCTCCAAATATAGTCCAAATATAGTCACAGTGACTATATTTGGACTATATTTGGAGCTACACATATAGACTATAGACTACCAACCTGTCACCTTCTATACTATCATTACCAACACCAGGCTATGAACGAGCTACTAGTCCTTATCCTGGATCACTCATACAGTGTTAATACCCAGGCATAGACTTATATCAAGCATTCCACACTCCGCTGTGCCTAAACATGCGCCAGGATATCAGGTTTTAATTAGATTGTTTTTTTCTTGTTATCATTAATAAAATGTATTTATTTTGAGCTCTACCCCCAGTGAGTGCATCTTGTGGGATCCTTTCCTTGTCTCTCAATCAAACTTAAGATGTCAGACTTTCAGGGATGTACCAGTGCGGAATGGGTGTGGCTGCAATGTCAGATCCTGACAGTATTCCCCCCTTCAGGATCGAATTCTGAACCATCCTCTACGGCAGGGGTGCGCAAACTGGGGGGTGCTAGATTTTCTGAGGGAGGGGCGCAGCAGTTATAGAGGTCCCGCGCTCTCCCAACAGGCATTTAAATTAAATGCCGGGGGACTACGCAAATCCCCTATGACACACTTAACTTCCCGTCCAGCGATGCATCGTCATGGTAACCTGGCATCAAATGGCGCCGCGGGGGTCACGTGGCACCATGGCAACATGACGTCACATGACCCTGCACGTCATTTGACGCCAGGGCCGAGCTTTTGTGGGGTGCCGAGGAGAACAAACGGGTGCGCACACGGAAACGTTTGCACACCCCTGCTCTACGGGCTTGGAGGAAACGGCCACCATAAAGTTTTGACCAAGGCTGTGAGCGAGGCTGTGGTCTGGTCTGGGCAGAGTTCCAAGGGGAGGTTCAGCGAAGAGTGTGATGTACCTTCCTGTTGACAGTCAGTCATCTTGCTAGAGGCGAAGGGCAAACATCCTCTATTGTCGGCCATATTGATTGAGGCAATGAATCCTGAGGTGTCAGATTTTCAGGGATGCGTCCGTGCCAAATGGGAGCAGCTGCTATAGCGGATCCTGACAGGCATTAGTGAACGAAAAACTAATGATATCTCTTTAGTCAGTGATTTGTGTGCTTCTGTTAAAACAAATTATCCTTATGACAGTAATGCTTCAAAGCAAAAAGCCGCCAATTAATTTACCTACTGTAATATAAAAACATCTACAGTGAGTTAGTGTTGCTTGCATCCCTTTAAAGAGACAATCCAAGCAATATCCTACATGCGTGTTATTTTTAATAAATCAGTTCTGTAGTAGTAGATAATACTTACTGCATTTTTTAAAATTATTATTATTAATAAACTCTTAATGCCATTTCTAATACGTTTTAATATATTGAGCATCCTTTCATTTCTATGGCAGGTTTAGCCCACCTCCCCAGCAGTGCAAGATTTTTGCCACACTTTCCTGTTTGTGATAATTTCTTGCCAATATTTCCAGCAGATTGAGCTACAAACTGTAACAATAGATAATGTTACCTTAGTAATATAAGAATACATTGTAGCTGCTGAGTTACTGTACACTGACTGAAGGATCGCTTAAAACTGAAAGGCAGCCATTTAGTGAAATCTGGGGAAGCAGGATCTTTGCTGATCAATCACAGAAAAAGAATCGATCGGCAGTTAGGGTCATTTTTTTTTTAAAGTGCCGCTTGGATTGCCCCTTTAAGGCACCTCTAGGAATAACATGGTGGTGTTCTGAATTTAGCATAACCCTGTTACTCTTTTCAAACTAATATGACAATGACTGGCGCGTAACAGATCCTATTAGTGACTCATAGATACATATGGTCTCCTATCCTGTTAAAAACAAAGAATTGAAGTCACGAGACACTGCTGCAAGTTTTTCCTGTTACTTCCAGACTAGACTTGAGAGGCAATTCCTTCTGAGTAATAACAGACTCTTTGTTGAGGCATTACCACCTATGAGTTACTGAAAATACAGGAATCTCTGAATTATTGGACAGGCGCCTTCTTTCTCCCCTCTTGCAGCTCCAAGCATAAATTAAGTGTCTCTTTTGGAGTATTTGGGACCTTAAAGAGCCCCCATCATCTCTGTGTCACACACATCAGGAAGAGTAACAAAGATACAGAAAGTCATTGGGTTGAAGTAACATTGTCGTCTTTCATTATCTTTTACTATGTGGAGCCAGTAGAACAATGAGCAACATCTTATACTGTATTTTAAGTGCAATTCACTTTTTGTTGCTCCCCCTCTCCCGCTGTGGGTGAGGAGGCGTACTTCCAATCCTTCCATTACCCCATTGTCATGTAATTGTTTCAGTTGTAGCTCTTTTTTCATTAGTGTGATACCTGCTTGTTCTCATTTTATTTATTTTTATTCACTTGTGATTTAAAGGTTAAGTTTTAATTATCTATTAGTGACCAATAGGTATTCAGTGCATAGAATAAGGGACTTATTCCTCACCTCAACTTAGTGATGATGTGCTGTGCATATATATATTTAGAAAATGGAAATATTACTGTATGCTCATTTGCATGTCTTAGACAGGTCTGCAACCCCGCCTTTCCCCATTATCACCCAGCACACAGCACTTCTACTGCAGCAAGGGATTCTGGGAAATGACATGCAAATGAGCACACAGTGCCACCTTTTGCTTCAAAACCATTCAACATGGTTCCCCCAGAATCCCTTGCTACAGTGGAAGTGCTGTGTGCTGGGTGATAATGGGGAAAGACGGGGTTGCAGACCTGTCTAAGACATGCAAATGAGCCCACCGTAATATTTCCATTTGCTATATGCTTTGCTGTGGAGGGTTTTTGTCACTTTTTTTACCCACCATAACTTAACTAAGTATATATATATATATATGGGATGGGATTTCAGCCTGCAGATACTTTCTGGGACCGCAGGAGCCACTCACAGAGACAGTAACTAAATGCATCGAATTTATTCTGACCCATAACTACTTCACATTTGGAAATGACACATACCTTCAAACAACCGGGACCGCTATGGGTACTCGGATGGCGCCACAGTATGCCAATCTGTTCTGCGCAAAACTGGAAAGTGACTTTCTGTCCACCTGTCACTCTAAACCCCTTACATACCTTCGCTACATCGATGACATCCTCCTGATTTGGACCTCTGGCGAACAGGACCTCCTACAGTTCTATGACAACTTCAATACTTTCCACCCGACCATCAACCTCAAACTCACCCATTCCCCGGATGAAGTACACTTCCTAGACACCACCATTACTATAAAGAACAACCAACTACAGACCTCTGTATACCGCAAACCTACAGACAGAGCCAGCTATTTGAGGGACAACAGCTTCCACCCGACACACACCAAACATGCAACCATCTACAGTCAAGCCATACGATACAACTGGATATGCTACGACACAGCAGACAGAGACCAGCGGATTAAAGCCTTGAGATCAGACTTTATAAACCATGGATATAACCACAGAATTGTAGACCAGCAAATTCACAAAGCCACCAGAATACCAAGAAGTGATCTCCTTGAATACAAACAGAAGGAGACAAGCGACAGGGTACCTTTGGTGGTCACATATAACCCACACCTAGGAGCCCTACGCAAGATCGCCAGGAAACTACAACCCATCCTCCAGGAAGATACAAGACTGCAACAGGTCTTCCCTGAAGCACCCTTATTATCATACAGACAACCCCATACAGTAATCTCAAGAATATTATGGTGAGGAGTAAAGTATTCAGCAGTACAACTGAATGCGGGACAAGACCATGCCAGGACCCAAGATGCAAAACCTGCGCAATGCTCTACACAGCGGACACAATACAAATACCACACAGGAATCGGGAATATAAAATCAGAGGAAGGTTCACCTGTTCTTCCAGCAATGTCGTATACCTCATCATGTGCATGAATTGCCCAGGGGGCTGCTACTACATAGGTGAGACAGGGCAGGGGCTAAACAAGAGAATGAACCTGCATCGCCACAGCATCACACGCGGTACAAGAGACAGTCCTGTTGGCGAACATTTCTCTGACTCTGGCCATAAGATGAACGATCTGAGGGTTGCCATACTCAAAGGTAATCTTAAAACCCCGAAAGAGAGACGGTTTCATGAATACAAATTTATGCAACTGTTCGGGACACTTAGCAGTGGCCTAAACAGAGATCGAAATTTTATGAGTCATTACTGACACTAGTGAACTCTCGTCCCATGAGCGCTAAAGGCCATGTCTGTACATACTGTGCTATATGTATGCACACACAGCTGTCTCTCACACATACTAATACTCCTTGTTTTTCCATCCCTATACACCAATAGGGACCACTTAGTATCCACACACAGTTTTAGTTGTGCTACAAACTCTCACATTTCCACACCCACCCACACCATTTATATCCACTCCCACTCCACACATACCTTGTGTAAAGCACTATATACTCTGTGGGCTCTCCATTCATTTTTATTCACACTGATACACATACACACTCTTTCTTCACTTGCTTTCAGTAACCTTTTGACACCTCTAGCCATAAAACACATCCACACCGGGGGAAGGAACAGCACAGATAACATTCCAAGAGACACTGTTTTTAAGTATACCTTTTGCTTCATTCATTGTAACATCGCCGGAAGAAGAGATCAGTGTATCTCGAAAGCTCGCACAAATAATAGCATTTCGTTAGCCACAGAACGGTATCATCTATTTATTTTTTGATTATATATATATATAGTCATGTGAAAAAGAAAGTACACCCTCTTTGAATTCCATGGTTTTACATATCAGGACATAATAACAATCATCTGTTCCTTAGCAGGTCTAAAAATTAGGTAAATACAACCTCAGATGAACAACAACACATGACATATTACAGCCTTCTTGTATTTATTGCCTTCATAATTTACATTTTGGTTCCACTCGCTGTACAGCTCAAAACTGCTGTGGTGTTTAAAGATGACCTGGGCATATTTCTGAGGTAGACCACCACATCTGACCTTGTATTTCTCCCGGTCTCTCAGCATGATGTCTAGGAGCTACACAATCCTTGGTGCTGGAGCTGGTGTGCTTCTGCCAGCGGGCACGAGGTAGATGGTCAGGGAGGATGGCAGGGAATCGAACCAAAGAATAGAGCTCTGCAATGTTCCTCTCAATCTTATCCAGGCGAACACCCATGCACCTATCCATATTCTCCATGGTTTCTAAAAGACGCTCTATCTTGGCCTCCATTCGGCCCCTGTATTGCTCTGTTGAGTTGTCAGTGATTTAGATACCAATGAAAACATCCAGAATGCAGGCCGACCAAGCTGGATCTGGTGTAAGGAGTGCTGGTGTCACCCATATAAACATCTGTGTGGCTTGGTGCTAGAGGAGGTGAGCTGTGGTTTCCGGACGAGCATCGGCGTGGATGGGTGCTGGAACAGGTGAGCTGAGGGTTTCTGGAAGAGCATCTGTGGACAAAGGGTCAGAGTGGGTGGATGTTTTGGAATCAGTGGCGGGGGATTTTGGAATCAGTGGCTGTGAAAAGTCCGGGATGTCCGATTCGGCTTTGGTGGGTGCAGGGGTACTTCTGGTGCCCGTCCAAACAACTTGATCCTTGTTGATTTTGGCAATTGTCTTCTTCAAATAATAAGGGCCAGGGTTCGTTGCCTTGGGAGCCTACGGAACCTTCTGAACTTTTTCTCTAAGCACCTTTGGCTTTGGCTTGAAAACAGCTTCCAACTTTCGCTTTCTCGTGGTCGGCATAGCAGAAGAAAGCAGGTTCCTCCGTCCGTAGAATCGGGGTTGATCCATGGAAGCAGATGGAAGAATGCATGAAACAGTATCTGTTCAAGAGTTCGTTCAGATAGAGATCAGCGAGTGGGCGCTATGCATTTTGTGTCACCTTTTATGCACTGCGTCCCTACTGGACTTTTTTGGTGGCCGTGGACACGAGCTGCAGGTGTTAAAAGTGGGCGCATACTGTACAGTATTTTACCTCTTGTGGTCCATTATAAATACACCATCAATTCTGTTGATTCAATGCACATTGAATATACATCAAATATACATTCCTCTGTGCTTGATTTATTTTCTAAAGCTGCGATACCGAAGAAAGTTTTTTCAAAGGATCTCAGCATGAGAATACAGGACATGTACAAGAGAGGACATGGAACTTTACAGATCAAACGCTGGTTACTGAATTCGGGCCTCAATTTAGCACAAAGCACTGTCAGCTATCATGCTCATGGTCAGGCAAAAAGGGTAAAGCGGAGTCCCCCAGTCACAACAGAGTAAGTATTTTTGGTTTCTTTCTGCAATTACTATATTACTCAAAAAGTTTCTTGCATATCAAAAAGCATGTTTTTCTTTACTTGTTTTCTTTTCAATTCTTTTAGGCCCAAGCAATTACTGTACTTCCGTACATTGAGAAGAAAACATAAAATGTTTTTTTTTCTCTTTCTGCTTTTATTACTCAATTACATGTCAAGTAAGTGTCTTACTGTAATAAAGTATAGTATAATGCAATATAGTAGTATGCAAAGTGAGAGGACTGAGTGACAGCACAGGGTTGATACTGTAATTTCTGTGCCGTAGTTAGGACAGTATAGGTAAAGTGTTATACTGTATACTACTATACTGTAGGTAAAAGGGTGGTACTGTACCTGTAAAATTCTTCCTTGTTATTACAGAGCGTATCCAATGATAAGGGATGCCAACAAGGTAAAAGAGTGGACCAAGCATGGGCATGGATCGAAAGTGGCGAGACTTTTCAGGATGTCATCTTTTCTGACAAGACAACTGTAGCTCTTAAGAGATTTGACACTTTTGCATTCCACAAAAAAGGATGCATATCTCTGAAGCCGCGACCCAAGCACCCAGTGAAGATGCATGTGTGGGGTGCGATCTCTAGACGTGGACCAGGATGCATAATCATATTTGAGGGTAAAATAATGCTCAAAGTCACATGCTGTAGCCTTATGCACTGTTCAGTATTACTGTATTCTGTACCCTAATGTTCAGTTTTAACATAATTTTTTCTTCTCTTGTTCCAGGAATCATGGACAAGGTATTTTTCCAAAAGCAAAAAGTCACCCAAAATGCATTGTAGTTTTAAAACACAGCAAAACTAACATTTGGTCCCTAGTGTTTGCACTCTACTATGTGGACTTAAAACGTAGGGTCTGTGAACTGGGCTCTAAACCTGCTCTAAGACACCAACTCAAATACCTTTCTGGCAGGCAATACAAGTTAACACTGTTTTCCCCCAAATATCCGCCTCATGTTCCAGAAGTCTGCCCTGCAGCTATTTCTCATAAGGGGCCACCCATATAAGGCAACCCACTTATAAGCTTGCACAGGCAGCTACGGGACCATGAGTCCAAGGGAATACAGCATAGAATGCATAAACTGGCCCACTGGGCTTACATAGTTAACCCCACACACACAGTTCCTAGTTTATAACCCTATGGGGGACAGTATAAGGGGAACAGAATTACAGGGCAACACAGTAAGGTACAATATTAGACCCAAGAGCTGATGCTCTCAGCCCTTGCCATACGCTTTCAGGGGCAGCCATCCAGGCTCCACCTTTATTAATGAAGGCCGGCTACCCCCTAACATCACACCACCCCCATCAAGATGAAGGCTCAAGGACAGTCACCATATCAGGTGGCTTGCTGAGCCTGAAAAAAATTGAGTTACAGGGAAGAAATCAAGTCTCTCAGGTTGGTTAAGTCCTCCAGCATGGTTGGAAACCCCTCCATAGTCCAAGTTCAACAGGGCAAGGCTCCACTGCAGAGCTTGAAATGCCGGTCCACATTCTGGGAACCAGGCAGCCAGCACCAATGCGCTCTGGTTAGTCACCTTAGTCAGGGTGTCAGTTAGAACACTGTAGTGGGTCAATAAATCCCTATAGTACACTTGCAGGTCCCTGACCTCCCTCTCTATCCATTCCATCTCCATCAAAACACTGTAAAAAAAACACCAATCCAAACCAACAAGTGTTCCTGGCGCAGATTGAAATGTGCAATACATAGTGCCAATATCCCCAGTGATTAACTAAACACTGATACCACACAGTACTGCTCTCCCATAGTCCAAAGAATCTTCTGGTGTAGGGACTCCTTCCAGACCTCATATGTAGAAGGAAACAGAGCTGCAAAAACAATAATGTATTAACACTTTACTTGAATCACATACAACACAGATGGGGGAGGGAAACACTCACACTCTCCCCACTGGTTAAAAGTGACTCTGGGCACACTTCAACCACTCTCCCAGATCAGCTGCTTGGCTTCTGCACGCTCTACTCGGTACATGGCTCTCACTCGCATCTGGGGGCTCCTCTGTCAGCCTCACGCGCCACCGCTGCCTCAGCTAATAGGGTTCCTCTCTGGCTCTTCAGAGTTAGTACGGTGGCCTCAGACGCACAAAAGGCCCAACATGTTTCTTCCTACGACTTCTTCTGGGGTCATACTTACTAATGCTTACAGCCTGTCTTTATGCTTAACACAGCTGTTATCCTGCACCCAATGCTAATCTTCCTCTGGCTACCATTCAGCTTTAGACAAGTCTGTATACTGATTAGCTGACACAAACATAGCTTGCATAATTTCAATGTTATACAATGATTCTAAAATGTTATATTATCATTTAAAAGTTATACATTGATTTAAAAAAACACACATTAAAGAAAGTGAAAATAAAAACAAAAATAGAAATCCATAATCTTTATTTAAACCTATAATATAATTAAAACTAATAGATCTATACAGTGAACTGACACCCTAACTACAGGTTAAAAAGTTTGAAAACTGCTGAGACAGTAAAAAGGTGTAATTAGAGAAAGACATATTACATACAATACAGAATACAGAACATCAATAATTCTCTCTTGATGGTTCAATGAATAAAGGAATATTCTTGAAAATGGCTATATTAATTCTTTAAATAGAGATACTTAAAAATTAGGTAAAGATTTTTTATTTTATTTATGTGCACATACATACAATAATATATATGCAAAACCTATACAAATATAACAAAATATATATCTGTATTTAAAATACATATAATCTATATCATAAATATTAAAGAAAAAACAATATGTAATTTAAAAAGACACTGTACTCAGTCTGATGATGGGGCTGCTGACCCCCGGGGTCTACTGGGCGATCAGTACACTAGTCCTGCTTAGCTCACCCATAGCAGGGACCCTCTTTCTCTCTAACGCCTCTCGCTTCTACTCCCAGAGGGGAGCTGCGAGCTGGGGAGCTGTTTCCCCTTGCTCTACAGAGCCTTCCCTTAACCTACAAGGAACCACTAACTGGCCCCTTGCTGTCTCTGAACTAGCCGGAGCTCCAAGGGCTTGTACCCAGGCAAAACGCCTACTATGGTCCGAAGGCAAATCGACATTTGCCTGCACCACCTCCATGTACCACTCACTGAGCTCCGGTAGTTCCCTGTCTGTCACACAGTCAGAAACAAGGTCACAATGGGGAACATTATACACATGGGGACACTGGTCGGGCATGGTCTGACTTACCAGACTGGTCTCTTCAAGGTCTTCCATGCGCATGGGCTCCAAAAGCAGGGGAGCGATGATCTGGGGGGTGGGCTCCCAAAGCTGGGGTGCAAAAACCACTTTGGTGGGCAGCAGTGCCAACAGCACCGCCGCCTGGGAAACTGCCCGCTCTTGGCTCTCTGTGACTGGGATCACAAGAGCTTCCTCTATGGATAAGTCCACCGGCATCTACGTCCGTGGGTACCGGTGTCCTGGGCAGAACATATCAGGCTGCCTCAGAAGTACCACAGCACAGGGAACCCCCAGGCCGATCGCCTGCCGATTGCCTGGGACACCTGGATGAAAAAACAAATCTTTGTGGACCAGTTGGTCCTCCTGCCCAATGGCTGTAGACTGCTGCCCATCTGGAATCTCCATAGCTGTGTTACTGGCAGGGGCTGCAGGGACCGTTGACTGTGTCTTTTCCTGGCATGGCTGCATGGCTGCATGGCTGCATGGCTGCATGGCTGCTTGAGTTCAGGGGACAGCATCTCACCAGTAGTCCTCTCTGTATCTGGGGAATGTTGCCCCAGACTGGGGTTACTTGATCTGGGGGCACAAGGAATTACAGCAGAGGTCACTACCTGCTTCTCTGCCTGTGGCCATGCTGGCACACAGCTGGTCACCATTTTGGTGGCCAGGAGGCATTGCAACCGCATGGCACCATCCTCCACCATCATGGTGGCTTGCAGGGAGGTACTATCCCCAGCATCAGCTACATTGGCATTCAGCTGACACTCTGGTATTAGAGTGTCAGCTCTTGGGAGTGCCTGATTCACTGGCACTCCAGTGGGGTTTAGGACTCACTCCTTTTCCTGTGGCCATGCTGGCACACAGCTGGTCGCCTTTTTGGCAGCCATGAGGCATGGCACCCGTGTGGCACCATCCTCCAGCATCATTGTGGCTTACAGGGAGGCACGATCTCCAGCATCAGTTTGGCTGGTCTCTCCCTCAGCCACATTGGCATTCAGCTGACACTCGGGTATTAGATTGTCAGCTCTTGGGAGTGCCTGATTCACTGGCACTCTGGTGGGGTTTGGGACCCGCTTCTCTGGCTGTGTATTGTGGGACACACAGCCCTCCCCCCTTCGGGGTGGAAACAAGGCAGGGCACCCGTGTGGGGCCCTCCTCAGCCAGCACGGTGGCATTCATTGGGGTACACTGTCCTGCTTTAGCACGGGTGATTTCTCCCACTGACACTCCGGCGATCAGCTGACACTCCGATGGTAGAGTGTCAGCTCTTGGGAGTGCCGAGTCACCGGCACTCCTGTGATGTTTGAGACCCGCTCCGTTACCTGTGGCCCTGCAGGCACACAGCTGGTCGCCATCTTGGGGACCACGAGGCATGGCACCTGGGTAGCACCATCCTCAGCCAGGATGGTGGCATTCCTGGGGTTACACTCTCCGGCACCAGTTCGGCTGATTGCCACCCTCCAGACCCTTTTTTTAAGGAGATGGGACGGGGGAGGGATCGTCTATTGACAAACAGGGAAAGAATGTTAAATCCTACATGGAGGGAAAAAGAAATTGTGGAGGAGGTGACAACAAGGAAGTAGAGAGTCCACCCTTCAAAAAATGTACCCCCGACAAACAGATGTTAAAGAATAATGGGATATACAGTACAATCTCTCTTTGTATGAATTGACTGTAAATCAAGTTTCTATACTGCAAAAAGGGCTGTCTTTTGCCCCTACAAACCATCGTAATCTTTTTGAATTGTACGTTGATTGATTTACAAAAATTAATTCGTAAACTAACATTGAAAATCCATTTTTTGAAACTGGTTATGGAACAGGTGATTGTAGATTTGAGTTTATTATATAATGCTAATCTTGATATCACTATGAAAGGCATCAATTGGAAAAAAAATTAAGTGATAACAGAAATTAAGAGTAATAGATTCTCATGAAATTGAGGCTATTGGTGTCGGTGTAATTATTGGATGATCAAGATTGTAGTACTGATGATCAAGGAGGCATAACACATAGTGGTTTAAAACCAGCCTGACATTTTGATCCCATTCATTCTAGGGGCTCTTATTTGGACCTCTTTAACAAATTGGTAGAACACGAATTTCAAAATATATGTGATAACTATAAAAAGAAAAATAAGTTACATTCTAATTTGTTTAGAGGGAGGATTTGGATTTGAGATTTTTGAGCAAGATTATTGAATTAGTAATACGTGAATCAGATAAAGGGGGTGGGGTCATTATTAAAAATAGAGTTGATTATATTAAGGAGGCTCATCGCTTATTGTCAGACACTAGATCGTATTGCAAACTTAGATTTACTACCTCTTTTATTGTCAAATTGAAGAAAATGCTGGAGGAGGCTTGAAGTTTAGGTATTCTTAGCATTACAGAATTTAACAGTTAAATTACAGAATGTAACTTTTTATTTATATCAAATCCAAAGGTTCCTATATTTTATCATATACATACAATCCACAAATATTTAATAAACCACTTGGTAGATCTATAATAGCTGGTATATAGTCTATAACGTCTCATCTACCAGAATATATAGACTTTTATTTCCAAGACTTAGCTTAGGCTACTTCAGCATATCTCAAAAATACCTCGGCGGTGTTAGAGATATTTAAAGATTTCTCATGGTCTGACAAAAATATCTTTTGGTGACTTTAGATGTGCAGGCATTATATACTTCAATTAAGCAGATGGTATTCAAGCTGTATCACATTATTTAAACACTACACCTTTAACACTAGAACACATTATGTTTTTATTAGAAAGTATCACTTTTATATTAGAGCACAATTATTTTTTGTTTGAGCAGGATTTTTTCTTGTAAGCGTGGGGATAGCCATTGGACCACTTTAGCACCTAGTTTAGCTAATTTATTTATGGCATTTAGGGAGAACAATAATATTTGGCACAATAATGCAGCGGCACATAATTACAAGTTATGGCGCCGCTATATAGATGATGTTATTTTAATTTGGGAAGGAGATATTATTTCCCTTAATCCCTTAATTAGTCAGTTGAACACCAATACTCTTAAAATTAAATGCATACATACAGCCAATAACCAATCTATAGATTTCCTAGATTTAGTGACATTTCAGGAAGATGGTAAACTACATACTGTACATGCACTTTTTTTTTTAAGAAGTGGGTGCCTGCACATATTGTGCCCCAAGTGCAATCACCATGTTACTGTAAATGAATAAACAATATCCCTTATGGGCAATTTTTGAGATTAAAGCAAAATGACTCCCAAAACAAAAACTTTATTTTACAAGTGTAAGATCTCAAAGCCAAATTCTTTAATAAAGGCTAAGACCAAAAGATAGTGGAATCAGCCTGGGAAAGAACCTACTGTATGCAAAGGATAGGAGCGCATTGTTAGAAATAAAGGATTGGAAGAAATCTAAGAAGAATCTTAATTACCAGAATAATATGAATCCTTTGTTTATAACTAAGAATAATCCATTGCACTATAAAATTCAAAAGGCTCTTAATAAACATTGGAGTATCATTAAAGAAGATCCCATATTGGGCAGTGTCTTGGATAATAAACCCAAGATAGGCTTTAGGAAAGCAACATCTCTTAAAAACATTTTTAGTCCCAGTTTGTCGAAAGAAATCCCGAAAGTTAATGATGGTAATAATTGATTGACCAATAAACCACCAGGCAATTTTAGATGCAATAAATGTGTCATCTGTAAATACATGGACCCAAAGAAAGACTTCATGTAATTAATACTTTTATTAACTGTAAATCTAAAATTATAGTATATAAAATTAATTGTGCATGTGGATTGGCTTATATAGGCAAAACTAAACGGGAACTCCATATCAGAATAAGAGCATATTAATAAAATTAAAAATGCCACAAAACATCTGCTACAAAGCAAAAAATGACACAATTTACCCAGACATTTTTTTTGCTAAACCCCGATTGTGATTTGGCTAATTTCAAATGTATGGAATTGGAACAGGTGGCACCTCATGTAAAGAGGTGGGGATCGTAATAAACTGCTGCTGCAAAAAGAACAGCAGTGGATTTACAATCTGAACACCACAGTACCCTTTGTGCTAAATTAACACATAGATATTGTCCCTTTCTTATAGTAGACTTTATGATGTTTTAAGTTAGTCTTTTAATAGCTGTTGATTTACAGCATTATATATATATATATATATATATATATATATATATATATATATATATATATATATATATATTTTTTTTTTTTTTTATATGTAATATTTAAATACATCTTTTTATTCATATTCAAATTGATTCTTCAAATTGTTTATGTAAACCATAATTAGTAATGGCTCTCCCCTTTTACCCTTTGTTTTATATTATTAATTCATTTATTTTTATAATTTTTTTCCCTAATAGGAAATAACCCCTGTTCAAACTATGGGTTATATCAGGGAAGTGCAATCTTTTTCTCCTGTGCCCCCCTACCGGCTGTCCCCCTCTCTGCCGCCCCCCCCACCTTACCTTGGTTCAGATGTTCTAGGCATCATGACATCACATTGTCATGGCAACGTAACGTCATATGACCATGCGGCGTCATTTGATGCTGTGTTGCCATGGTGACGTGTCTCCGGAAGCCATCTGAACCAGGGTAAGTGTAGGTTACAGAGGCCTTTGCCACTTCTCCGACATTTAATTTAAAGGCCTTCGGGAAGTGCACAGCGCCTCTGTAAACCCTGCACCACCTGCAGATAATCTTGCGCACACCCCCTGGGGGGCGAGAGCACCCCCTGGGTGGCAAGCCCCCCGTTTACGCATCCCTGGGTTATATCATCATATGATGCACATATATATTCAGGTTTTTTATCTGTGATGCACTTTATGTATTGTATTTTGTATATAATTGTATGATTGGTAATAATTGTAATTATTTATTTATTTATTTTATTTATTTATTTATAAAATATTTTACCAGGAAGTAATACATTGAGAGTTACCTCTCGTTTTTCAAGTATGTCCTGGGCAGAGAGTTAAGACAAATAATACATGGTTACAAATACAGTTACATAAATGAACAGGGTATACATTATATACAAGACATTGCATGCACAGTTAAAGATAATATATATTATAGGCGTATGTAACAGTTACAGACCAGATTAAAATGTGAGACAGCCTTAGATTTGAAAGAATTTAAACTGGTGGTGGATGTGAGAGTCTCTGGTAGGTTGTTCCAGTTTTGGGGTACACGGTAAGAGAAGGAGGAACGGCCGGATACTTTGTTGAGCCTTGGGACCATGAACAGTCTTTTGGAGTCAGATCTCAGATGATAGGTGCTGCATGTGGTAGGGGTGAGGAGCTTGTTCAGGTAGCTGGGTAGCTTGCCCATAAAGAATTTAAAGGCAA
Organism: Ascaphus truei; assembly: GCF_040206685.1. Taxonomy (NCBI): domain Eukaryota; kingdom Metazoa; phylum Chordata; class Amphibia; order Anura; family Ascaphidae; genus Ascaphus; species Ascaphus truei. Next base: position 133,231,899 of record NC_134483.1, on the reverse strand, counting down.
GACAGGAAAGGTGAACTTTGTGCCTAGACTCTAGTGATTAGCTATTAATCTGTTACTAGTCCTTAAAGTTACACTTGATATCACAATTGTAACTATTTATGGTTTTAATTAATAGTCACCCACTTATAGAATTTATATATTCACATTATGTGTGTGTATATATATATATATATATATATATATCAGTATAAGGCTGCCTTTACTTCAGCAAGCTTTTACACAAATGTGGGGAAATAATTGTCATGTTTTATTATATATGTAAAAACATTGTGATTTTTTAAATACTCAGCAGCCTCTGTTTAGTTGCAACACCTTCTCCCCAATTTCATTGATTATACCACTTACATGGTTAAGAATCAGCTGTCAAGACATTTATAGGCTATAAAACAGCATGTGGCTAGCCCAATCCCTGATGAAGTGACGCCCACTGACAAAACACGTAGGGCTGACATCACCGGCGTCATCACGTAGTCTACACAGAGGAGGAATCCCAAATAACCCCAGAGGAGGATCTTTACACTTTCATATCACTTTTGCTACACTGTAGCGATCACTGACAAGTGATTCACATACAGCCAGTGGTGGATTTCCATTAGGCCAAGGCCTAGGCGGAAAAATTAGGGGGCGGAAAAAATGTCCGCCCCATATACTTTTGCCACGCTCGTCGGCCTATCGGGGCTAATGGGAGGTGACCAAGGCTGCGTTTATAGCAGGCGCATGGGCGCGGCTGTCACCTGAGCGATGTGTGCACTTTAGATGGAGGAGATAGGGAGGTGTGGCGGAGGAGTGGTGGATGCCTCACCAGGCTGGTTCACTCTCATTGGCTGAACTGCTCATGTGACCAGGCCGTCGCACGAAAGTACAAAATAAATAGTCTTTTCAAAAATCTGCGGCACGGCTGCTCTTCATCGCGCCTGCGCTCGCGCCCACTATGGCTGGCCCGATAGAGCTGCTGAACTTTGTTCGTGCAGCGCATGAAATTGCACACGCTGTGGTGCTCACTATAATTGCAGCCTTACTTGTTGTGGCCGCCTCATTACCTGCCGCCCTCCTTCTCCTTCTGAACTGCAGCAGACATCACCAACGTGATGTCACATGGCAGCGGCAAATGATTTAATGATGTCACGTTACCATGGCAACGCGACGCAGTGTGACGTCACGTTGGTGACAACCGCGGCGTCATTTGACAGTGCGGTTCAGAAGGAGGAGGCTGTGGCAGCAAGGAAGAGACCGCAACAGCTAAATGCCTAGGGGTTGTAGATTTTCAAATCCACCGCTGCATACAGCTTAAGTGACCCTGCTTAAAGAACTGAATGGTATACACACCTTATTCGGCTGCTAGAGGTCCAGAGATTTGGGTAAGGTAACACGTTTCCTTATACCTACCCTGTGAACATTTTGGTGTGCTCTGGAGGCTTGGATTGGAGTACTATAGTCCCAGAACCAGGTCTAATGTTGGGGTAGTCTCTTGTAGGTCCTGTTTTTTCATTCACACTTCGGGTAAGGACTGCTCCCTAAAATCTTCCATTATGACACCTCTAATTATTTATTTTCTGCAACTACAGTGGTAAATTGACTGTGTATATACTGTATACAGGATTTAAATATACCCTCTGGACTTTGATTGGACTATTCTATCCTCCCAGAGCAGTGACAGGCTTTTATATCTTTCCACTTCAGAGTGCTACATGCACCTACACATTTTAATTCCACAGGCTGTGGTCATCAATTCCCATTATTTTGAGTCTTTTTGCTTATGTACCCCAAAATATGTTTTGGGGATTTTTAATAATTTGCATCCTTTGTTAATTCAAATTGTCACAGGAGATGAATACTTTTAACACAGAGATCACTATCACCAGATGGGACAAAGAAGTTGAATAAACGGGGTTTATTCTGGCAAGCCAGCAAACATACAAATTACACAGTTACGGCATACACTCATCAACTGGGGGCCTTGGGGGAAGTCTCAAGCCTCAACTAGGTGCAGGGGCCTGCTTCACGTAGGTTTATCCTGTCCGCTTCACGTCCCGGTTCCTCAAAATGCTATTCTCGCAATAGCAACTTTGATACTCCCGTCAATCGAGTCTCTGTCAAACTCCAAAGGTGTTCTGGTACTCTGATCGGCAGTGCTCCTTACATAGGCCTCGGTGCCTATATTTTCTATGGATAAGGAGCCGCTGGCCAATCAGAGCATGGATTGAGATGGTGCAGCCAATCCCCAACCGGGAGATTGCCCTACTGCACCAATCAGAGGAGAGGGCGTGCTTAGGCACTCAGGACAGCCACATGATGACGGGGCTGCTGGTGAGTGGAAAATTCAAACTGGCCAATGGAAATCGTGCCTACGGGGCTCCGACCCGGCAACGGCTTCCTCTGGCCAGCCCTATACCTCCCACTGGGTTGGCTCCTCAGTGGCTGCGGGGAACAAAGGCTCTACCCCACTGAGAGCCCATCCCCGGACCTGATTGTTCACCCTTCCCCGCTCACCATTGTCCTAACACCTCCCAGCCTTTGTCTGGATCCGGCATTTCTATGCAAGTAGCTCGGCTATGTGAATTATCAAGTCTGCCTGCATAGAAACGATTAAACACAAATTACATTACTTGGCTGGCAAGCTGGGAGAATACAATTTACTGGGAATAAATTGCTTTCACATTTATACATTTCACAGTCCCTGTTCCCCCACAATAAACACAGATTTCCCCTTTCCAGATCATACAGTGATTATGCTCTTTTCTGGAAGGGGTTGCACCATACAAAATTTACCTGCCGTATGAGTCCACAGAAGTGGCTATTTACGCAAGGTTTTAGGGGGAGCCAGTCGGGCTTCACCTTTATTATGTGAGGCTGGCAACCCCTACCGTCACATCTTCCCCTCAAGATAAAGGCTCTGGGGCAGACACCCCATCAGGTGATTCCCCAAACCTGGAAGTCCGTTTGTCACTGCGGTTGTCCTGCTGGAGAGGCCATACATGTTACCATGCTCCCTGCCCTTGGTAAAGTCCAAGTTCTGAAGGGCAAGGCTCCAGCGTAGCAACTTTACATTCTTCCCCCACACCCTCTATAAGCAACTCAGAGGATTGTGATCGGTTATCACTGTGAAGGGTTTCCCATACATGTAGGGCAACAACTGCCTGAGAGCCCCAACTAGGACTAGGCACTCTTGTAGAGCCTGGAACGCTGCCCCTGGCCAGGCTGTCAGCACCGAGGGCCGCTACTCTGTCAAAATTGTCAGGGATATGTCAAGGGTGCTATACTGGGTCACCAACTTCCTATTGTCGCCATGCACCTCCTCGATCTCCCCCTCAGAACTCTGCTCCACCTCCACAGAGACATGGTACACGGTCTGGGGGAGGGCTCGGTGATCCCCAGTGTTGACCGGGCGATCAGTTAGATGGGTCCTGCCCGGCTCATCCGTAACCAGGACTTGGTCTCTCTCTACCATCTCTCGCGTCTGCTCTCACTGGGGAGCCACGAGCTGGGGACTGATCCCCACCTGCTCCACTGAGCCTCCCTGCCTGGCTTCTCTCAGTACATTGGGGAAAACCTGGCTCTCCCAATCTCCCAGCAGCGGGTTATGGATAACCATCGCCACCGTCCCACTCACAGCCTTGTGCTGGAAGGGCTCACCTATCTCTGGTGGTGGTCTCAGGGGAGCCATCGCATGGTCACCCGGCTTGCCTACTTGCTGACAGACATCCCAGGCATGGCCAAATGCTGACACCTCCTGTGATGCCTCCTACCAGTAGAAAGCCTGCAGTAGACAGGCTCTGGTACGAGCGATCTCCTGATGTCCCGCCAGCAGGGTCGCCTGGGTTACCCGCAACCACTGTTCCCTATCTGTCCATGATCTGATCGAAGCACCCAAGACTTTTTCCCGATATGAGCCCACAGTGTCCCAGGGACCGATCGGACCCGGTCTCAGAGGCAGACCCGGAGTCTCATGCCCTCCAGATTGGGTTCCGACCGCATCGCTTCCCAGAACAGCTCACTGAGCTCCAGCCATTCGCCCTCGGTCACTTTGTCAAGGGAATGATTGAAATGGGGGTCAAGACTAAGGTCGGGACAAAGGTCAGGCTCGGTCTAGCTTACCTGCCTGGTCTTCTTGGGGACCTCATTATACATTGGATCCAAAAGCTGGGGAGCGATAATCAATGAGGTGGGCGGTGGCGCCAAAGGCACCTCCGCCTGGGCAACTGTCCAACTTTGGCTCCGTGTGACTGCGGCCACAGGAGCGTCTTACTCCACATAACAATATATAAAGCGCCCCAGGTTGTTGCCGAGCAGGATGTCAGTTACAGTATACACTCACCAACTGGGGGCCTGGGGGGAAGACTCTAGCCTCGTCTAGGTGCAGGGACCTGCTTCAGGTAGGTTAGTAGTGTTGTCAGCGGGTGTATCATCTGTACAGAGGAAGCAGTGACGTCATCGGGGAAGCGTCCGACCACTTGCAGCTGCAAGGGGAAAGAGAGACGCTGATCCTTCACTGTTGGAGCCGGGTGATTGAATACATGCTGCGGACGGCACATGTGTGTAATTGTATAGATAAGCACGATACATTGTAAGTATCTTGCCCTTGTTTTTAAATTGTTTCAGTAAAGTGTTGCTGTATTGCACCATTGTTTTCCCATTTTTAGTCTGGGTGTATCTGTGGTGTGAGAATCTACTGAGTTCAACTTTGAAGAGGCTTTCAGAATACTGCGTGTGGTCCGTGGAAAGAAGCCGCTAAACCAGGCACAGATTATATCCACCGAACACAATTATTACCATCTTGAAAGTAGGTATTTTGTCCTGCTTTAAAAGTGTCCCTATTTGATCCTGGTTACTGCGCAATAGTCTGCTGTCTTTTCTCTTTACAACAAGAGGATTTATGCTGAAGCAGTTCTCTTCCCAGGACCACAACCTTTTTTTTTTTTGGATTATTGGGCCACTACCCTCTCCAACTTATCTCACTGGGACATTGAAATTTGGACAGTATATGTGGTATTTCAACTTTTATTTCTAAGCACCGGGGACTACATTTCTTTTCCTACCTATCCTTTTAACAAGTGCAATAGAGAGTACTTGAGTGCAAGATCCCAGTGGCAGCTGTCATAATGGATTTCTCGGCACATAAGGAATCAGTATTCATTTATTATTATATTCACCTTTTTGTCACTTATTTGCCATATTATATTAGGCACATTTATACCACACTTATTAATTATTTTTGTTAGGTCACAGCGCTTGTTTTGTGTGTACTAGTTAGTTTTTTTGTCACATTGTGTACACCAAGATGAAACATTTTGGTTGCACCTCCCCCCAACAGCCCCCACCACACACTCACAATAGGACATTCACACACAAAGACACATCTGTACTAATGTTTAAGGTTTTGGCTAATCTGTTTTTTAATTACATGGGGTTTAGCTGAGTCAGGGGTTTAGCTGAGTTATTTCAGCCGGTGTAAACAAGTGCAAACGGTGTACTTGTGAGAGGGGGGATTAGGATAAATTATTGACTGATATTATGCACACAGTACAATAAACTTTGACATCACCCCCCCCACCCTTCCAGAAGTGTTGCAGATGTGAAAGGAAAAAAAATGGCTTCAGGATTAGTGAATTGAAAGCCTTGACTGGTTAACACTACTGAAATTTCACACAAAGCGAATAAACTGCAGTACTGTATAGCTTGCCGTACATGTCAACTATAATGAATTTTAAATAAAATAGGTAATACACACATCTAATACAAATACTATACATACAGTTCTGAATATAATTAAGTATATATAAAGTGGAGAGTAAGCCCAGACATAAAATGGTTAACGTTCAATTACCTTTAATAGAAGGCTAACATTTAATCAGGTTATTGTCAGTACCATACTTACCTGTACTATACTTACTGTACCTGTACTTACCTTACTACAGTACAGCACAATACTGTACCTTACTACATACCAGTGGCATTCCCATTACACTGTAAAAGAAAGGGCAAAATGCTGCTAATAAGTCTATGTACTGTAGTGCCGACGATTATTCTAAAACAAACCTGGGGCAATCTCCAAAAAAGACCCAGGTACATGCTGGGTATATGCTGGGTACATGCTGCAACATTTCACACATATCTGCAGACAGACAAATAGCCCATCGGATTAACAGCGGGGGTCCCTGGGAGTCCCATTCAAACTGAATGGGACTGCCAGGAACCCCTGCTGTGTTAATCCGATGGGCCATTAGCCTCTGCAGAAATGTCCCTGAAATGTACCCAGCATGTACCTGGCTAGTTTAAGGCAAGTTTTAGAATACTCATTGGCTCGTCTGTAGTTGTTGCATCTTTGTACAGTCAGTATGTTGTTCCAGAAACTCATTATTCCTTGTATTAATTCCTCCTTCTTGGACGGTTTAACAACCTTTCTTATATAATCCTTTAGCTAATGCCACACCAATTTGATGAGGTTCAAATCTGGTGATCCGGAATAGGAGGGGGAAAAAATGGCGAATTAGTTGAACAGATACAAACAGCTTAAAACAATGAGAAAAAGTTCATGTACACTGGAGCACTTACTCCGGTGACGTCTTAACCCAGTTGATACCACTCGCAAGAATATAGGCATAGAGGCGGTATGTTTAGGTTAATTGTCCTAGAAGAACCGGTGACAACCAGATGGGAAATCATACCTAATGTATTCAACAATACGGGTGACTAATTGCTCTTGGAAAAATACTTTGTCCATGATTCCTAGAACAAAAGAAGGAAAAATTATGTTAAAACTGAACATTACTGTCGCGGCTCCTTTTATTCTCCAACATCTCCGATTTTTTTCGGGGATATTTTCCGAATGCCACGCACTTCATCGCGTTCATGCCGCATTCATACCGCATTCACGTTCATGCCGCATTCATACCGCATTCACGTTCATGCATTCAATATTACGATCGCGTCACAATACCGGAGCATATTCCGGGGAAAAAACATACTGCATCTGCCCGCGGTAATCAGAGTTGCGCCGATACGGCCGCATTAGGATAAAGGCGGCCGCCACTGTAGGTTACAGAATACACTACAGTTGTACTGTACAGTGCATAAGGCTACAGCATGTGACTTTATTATGTGTACTTTATTTTACCCTCAAATATGATGATGCATCCTGGTCCACATCTAGAGATCGCACCCCACACATGCATAGTAATTTTTGGGCTCTAAAATAATTGCAAAGAAAAAAGTAAACAAAAAAATGCATTTTGATATGCAAGACGCTTATACAAGTAATACATTAATTACAGAATGAAAACAAAAATACTTACTCTGTTGTGACTGGGGAGTCCGCTTTATACCTTTAGCCTGACCATGGGCATGATGTCAGCACAAGCTTACAGTGCTTTGTGCTGACAACTCAATAGAGCAATACAGGGACCGAATGGAAGCCAAGATGGATCATCTTTTGGAGACCATGGTGAATATGGATAGGTGCATGTGTGTTTGTCTGGATAAGATTAAGAGGAACATCGCAGGGCTCTATTCTTTGCTTGGAGTCCCTGCCCCTGTATGCGCCTTATTCTCCCATGGAGGAACTACATAGCATGCATGCAGCCATGTCCTTTCCCCTCAAACCCCACAAAACCTAAGGTACTTTAAAACCTCTAGTCCTACTGTAAAGTGCTGTAGCCCAAGCCATGCATGCTTTGTCGCCTCCAACCCCCCTCAAAAACTAGAAGATACTGTTTAACAATGGACTATACTGGCATCATGGTTTAATACTGTAGTTTTTTCATGTGTATAATAGTCACAATGTACTGTAGTCATAATGTACGGTTCCCCATGTCATGCCCTTTCTCCCCAAACCCCCAAAAATCTGGATTGCATAATGTATGGTGCGATTGTAAAGAAAGAGACAAAATTATATATTTACAGACTAAGATGTCCAAGAAGCACCATCCATTTTGAAGAAGAAAAAGACAAGATTGTACATTTTAAGAAGAGGCGACTTTGTATTCTTGTATTATTCTTTTTTCCTTTATTATCCTGTACAAATAAAATGTTTCATTCTTTCAATATACTTTTTAGTATGTTTATGTTTTTACTGTTTAGACACTTACAGTAGTACTATGCATAAAGTACTAAAGGCATTTAAATATACTGTATAAATATTTTGTTGACATACTGTACAGTACTGTATACAGTATAAACATCTTGCAAATAAGGTGCATTTACACTTACAGTAACACTATAATGTACATACAGTACCGACACACTTTATTGCAGTGTGGTCGGTACCGCAAGCCGGGAGATTTCCCGGCTTGCTAGTGGCCGCCCCTCGGCGTGCCGCGCGTCATAGACGCGCGGTCACGCGTCTTCGGGAGCCTGCGCCCCCTGCACGCGCGTACAGGGCTCCCCGAGGGAGCCCTGGTGTCCCGCGATCTGCGGGACGGCGGCAGGGGGTTCCGGGGGACCCGGCGGACCCGGCAGCGGTAGGGAGAGCGCCCCGATCGGAGGGCGCTCTTCCGCTGCTTCGGCGCGCGCCCGTCACACTCGGGCGCGCGCCAGGCTACTGCTGCGGCAAAGAACGGGCAAATGCTCGAATAAACTTGGCCGCAGCAGTACTGTAATATAAAGTTGTAAAGGCATATATATATATATAGACAGAAAAAGAGAAAAAAAAGGGTCAAAACAAAGGAGCACTCAAAAAGTATGTAATGAAAAAATAGAAAAATGGACTTTATTAGCAATTCATCATTAAAACACAAAAGACAAACTTAAACACATACCACAAAATAAACTGCTGCAAAATATAGCTAATAATAACTAGACACAAACCAACCCCAAACCTGGAAAGACCAAAAAAATATGAGTTCTAACAGAACATAACAAAACCAGGGGAAAGAAAATTCCCCTAGTAATGTAACAGAGATCGGCCGATCAAAAAATAAATAAGAACTCAAGATAATTAATGACAAGCCAGAACACAAAATAATTAATCAAAAACCTGCACGTAAAACAGCAAAAGCATTCTAAATGCTGCATAAGATAACACATGAACATAACAGGTACAGAAAAAATAATTGCTGGGGGAAGTGTGTGTAACATACAGCAAAAGATACCCAGATGGCTAGGAAAATAATAATAAATAATGAAAACAGAGCCACAAAGGTAAGTGTACAAAAGACCCTGTGAGATGATGCTGGAGCAGCCTAAGGCCTCGGCCATGCTCCCTGCTGGCGTGCTGAGGCGCGCTGAGGTGCAGGGAAAGCGGGTGCTTTTCCTAGCCTTGCGGTTGCTTACCGCACGCGCGTTCAGCAGGCCGTCAGGGGGCGCGTCACTGGCCGGGGCGGGCCAGTGATGTCACGGAGCTGGTTCACCCTCATTGGGCGAACCACTCACGTGACCGGCCTATCTCGCCGGCAAGTGGGGGAATTTTAAATTCCCCTAAGACCTGCGCTTCCGCAAGCGCGCGGAAGCGCAGGTGAGCCCCTACTAAAGCTGCTCTAATTGTGGCTGTAGGGGCTCAGTGCTGAGCGGGAGCACACGTCAGCATGCTTCCGCCAGCAAGCGCTAAACATGGCCAAGGCCTAATGCTGATGATACACTGCAAATAAATTGTATTCTCTCGCTTGCTCCATTTTCTCAACACCAATTCTCTCCTAGACTCTCTACAATCTGGCTTCCGCACTGCTCATCCACAGAAACAGCCCTCACTAAAATAACTGACGACTTCCATGGTGCCAAAGACAGAGGTCATTACACTCTGCTCATATTACTCGACCTCTCTGCAGCATTTGACACCGTGGACCACCCTCTTTTCCTTCATATTCTCCATACTCTTGGTATTCAGAACAAAGCTCTATCCTGGATCTCATCCTACCTCTCCCATCGTACTTTCAGTGACTCTTCTGCTAACACCTCCTCCTCCTCTATTGATCTCTTTGTGGGGGTACCCCAGGGCTCTGTCCTGGGACCTCTTCTCTTTTCTCTGTACACACTCTCTCTAGGTGACCTAATGACATCTTTTGGGTTTAAATATCACCTCTATGCTAACGACACACAAATATACTTTTCAACACCCGACCTTACACCTGCTGTACAAACCAAAGTTTCTGAATGTCTCTCTGCTATATCATCCTGGATGGCCCTCCGCCGCCTTAAACGCAACATTACTAAAACAGAGCTCCTCATACTTCCTCCCAAACCTGGCCCTACTACCTCCTTCCACATTACTGTTGGAACTACGATCATTTACCCAGTAGCCCAAGCACGCTGCCTAGGGGTCACACTCGACTCCTCTCTTACATTCGCCCCTCACATTCAAAACATTTCTAAAACTTGTTACTTTTTCCTACGCAATATAACAAAGATACGCCCTTTCCTCAGTTGCTCGACTGCTAAAACGCTGACTCGGGCCCTCATTCTCTCCCGTCTTGATTACTGTAACCTCCTGCTGTCCGGCCTTCCTGCCTCTCACCTGTCTCCCCTACAATCTATCCTAAATGTTGCTGCCAGAATCACTCTACTCTTTCCTAGATCTGTCTCAGCATCTCCCCTCATGAAATCCCTCTCCTGGCTTCCGATCAAATCCCGCATCTCACACTCCATTCTTCTCCTCACTTTTAAAGCTTTACACTCTTCTGCCCCTCCTTACATCTCAGCCCTAATTTCTCGTTATGCACATCCCGACTCTTGCGTTCTTCTCAAGGATATCTTCTTTCTACCCCTTTTGTATCTAAAGCCCTCTCCCACCTTAAACCTTTTTCACTGACTGCCCCACACCTCTGGAATGCCCTTCCCCTCAGTACCCGACTAGCACCCTCTCTATCCACCTTTAAGACCCACCTTAAGACACACTTGCTTAAAGAAGCATATGAATAGCACTGTGGATATTCTGAACACATGATACATAAAGCTTGGCCCCCTGCAGACGCACTTACCAGAACTCCCTCCTACTGTCTCTGTACGTTCTCCCTACCTACCAATTAGACTGTAAGCTCCTCGGGGCAGGGACTCCTCTTCCTTAATGTTACTTTTATGTCTAAAGCACTTATTCCCATGATCTGTTATTTATATTATCTGTTATTTATTTGATTACCAAATGTATTACTACTTTGAAGCGCTATGTACATTATGGCGCTATATAAATAAAGACATACAATACAATACAATACAATAAATAGTGAACTGTGTAACTGTAGCCCAAAGTGCAGTCATAACAAAACCCCAATAATCAGGGCAATGATAGGCTAAGCAAAAGTCAAGGTCTGACAGCCCAGCAGCGGTGAGCACTACAGGCATAAAGCAGGCAAGGCAGTAAGACAGTCCCACGATACCGACCAGCATCAGGAGTCCCAGCATAGAGGGGGCATCATACACCAAATCCACATACTCCATACAGATCAGGGGGGTAGTGAGAGGGTTGTCTCTGCTCCGCTCTACATTCCACATGGGTCAGGAGATAGTAGAAGGGTTGTCTCTGCTCTGCTCTATTCCACACGGGTCAGGGGGTAGTGAGAAGGTTGTCTTAGCTCCGCTCCGACGGCCGTTTCGCCGAGAGGCTTCTTCCGGGAGCGTATTCTTGTATTATTCTTTTTTCCTTTATTATCCTGTACAAATAAAATGTTTCATTCTATCAATATACTTTTTTGTATGTTTATGTTTTTACTGTTTAGACACTTACAGTAGTACTATACATAAAGTACTAAAGGCATTTAAATATACCATATACTGTATACATATTTTGTTGACATACTGTACAGTACTGTATACAGTATAAACATATTGCAAATAAGGTCCATTTACTGTTTAGATACACTTACACTTACAGTAGCACTATAATGTACATACTTTAATATAAAGTTGTAAAGGCTTATATATATATATATATATATATATATATTAGAAAAAGAAAAGAGAAAAAGCGCCCGATCCTTGTGTAAAATCAGATGAACATTTTAATAAATCATGGACAAGACAAATGCACACTTACAATTTGTCTGATTAAAATAAGCATTTTATGGGACCTGCCCATGCACCAATCGAAGACTCCACAGTCACCTCCGCTCTGCAATCTCACGATCAGTTCGAGACCCAGTAGTTGAGAACGCCGTTTACTCCAAGGTGTATAGATTATCATCCGTCAGGAGCTTCTCAGCAGCGTGCGTCCGCCATTACTCCCACGCATGTGGTACTGGATACCGGAAGGACTTTCCTTGTGGTTCCTGTGTCTCTCTCTGGTGCCGAAGGCAGGTCAGCCACCGTAGTTGCAATGCAAACCGTCCCTTTTTATAGTTTAATTTTTTGTATTTTTATGCTTTTTTATGTTCAACAGACCATATCATTTTTTTATAATTTTTGCACATTTTTTACAATTAGATTTTGTTTGATTTATGTTGCCATAATATATTTTATTCCAATTGTTATAGGTAGGCACTAGTTGGTTCATGTAAACATCACACTCAATTTTGATATTTGGTGCAACATTTTGGCACACGTCACCAGGGGGGCAGCAATTTTGGGTGTGTTGAAAAAGGAGCGCTGTCTTTAAAACTGTTTTTATATATATATATATATATATATATATATATCTGACATACCGTATATAAATCTTGAAATTAAGTTGCTTTTAGTTCTTAAATAAACTTACAGTAGTACTATAAATAAAGTACTGATGTAATTTAAATATACTGTATCTAAATATATCTTTGACATACACAATAAAAATCTTTTAAATACATTGCATTTACTGTTTACATACACTTACTGTACAGTGAGGAAATGCACTATCTTACTGTACAGTAATGTAATTCTGAACAAGGTTACATAATAACAAGTATGCGCAGAAATGTGATGACACGCATATGCGTTTCAACAAGGTTCCAATTTAACATGAACTCATATATTATACATTCGGAAGGAGAGCGAAGTTGTATTTCTGTATTATTTGTTTTAACTTTATTATCCTGTACAAATAAAACATTTAATTCGTTAAAAATACTTTTGTTGTTTGTGTTCATATTTTAAATCTTCAACAATTCTAGAATTTTTGTATGGCTAAAAGCTAACGAGCCTCAGAAAGAACTTCTTTCCCATGTACTGTACTGTATACAGTATGAACTCATATTATAAATGTTCAAATTACTATTGCACACACACGAAGTACTGTACGGGAATAAAAGTGGGATTTCTGGGTGCTATGCACAAAGCAGTGATACGTGCTTTTAAGTGAGATAAATGCCTTTATAGCGTGATACTGCCTGCTGTGAGAGTCACAAAGTAGTGATAACAGTGCAATAACCTGCTATAATGGCTTTTTATCTCACTTAAAAGCACTTACAGTATCACTGCTTTGTGAATCTCACTGCAGGCAATATCACGCTATAAAGGCATTTATGTCACTTAAAAGCAGTTATCACTGCTTAGTGCATAGCCCCCTATGTGCGGCTAGCAAATATGTAATATATCAATTACATCAATGACTACAAAAACTGTCTCACTATAGCAGGATCTCATATTGATTGAGAGCACAGACCACAGTAGAGGTCTGTCAGCAGCACAAGCTTTTTCAGTTCCCATTAGAAAAACAGTGCTGTTCACCTGTGTTTGAGATAGGAGTGCACACAATAAAAGGATATTTTCCCTCCCGTCTGCCTTTTGGTATTAGAGAAGTGGCATTAATAGGGGATATTGAAAAATAAATTCAAGGTCAATACAAAAAACTTTCCATTCCAAGGACAGAAGAAATGGCACTGGGTCATTCACCCCTTGAGATTAGAGAAATGCAGATTTCAGCAACAAAGGAAACCTTTCTTTACAGTAAGGACAGATAGAATGTGGAATTTACTATGAATGGAGACTAGGATGGCAAATACAATAGATATCTTTAGAAAAAGGCTATCTTTTTAGAAGGGAAAGATGTACAGGTGTATATTGAGCAAGTTAAAAATAGGTTGCACTCAACAAAGATATGTCTTTTTCAAACATAATCTACTATGTAACAATTAATGGTCTTTATTCTAAAAAGTGTGATTGTCTTGATCCGGCACTACTGCATGGAAAACCCCATTGAAGTCAACTCATCTCACTTTATAGTTTAAGGTCCAATGACTGATAGCTAATGGTGATCACCATTTAGTAAATAACCAGTATGATTTTGGTTTCTTGGGTCCCCTACAAAAGAAAATATTTTGACACGTTTGTTAAAAATGTGCCGTAATTTGCATAAACTAAGTGAATATACACACAACTAGTATAATCTTCGATTTATGGAGGAAATATAAGAACATTATTTGCATTTTCAATACTGAAGAGATTAGACAGGAATGTTTGCACAAAAAAAGGCTTTTGGTCAAGTCTCTGAAGAGCATATTTTCTGCGATTATTTGTATTAGTTTTCCATATTCTCTGTGATATACACACTCCTGCTTGTGAAATTTGTCAAAGGGAACAATTATACTGAACTTGGATAGTTCGATTCTGCATTTTGCTGCAACCATTTTCAGGAAGAAGGGGAAAAGTTACTCCCTCCTCATCTGTTCAACATTCGAATTAGTTCATTTCTTGACTTGACATGGGGTTTAGGCTCCGAAAGGGATATGATTCATACTTAAGGAGGAATCTGTTTGGGCTGAAGGAGTAGCTTTGTGATAAGAACACTGCCTCTAAAGTGGACTCTTTCTTCCCACTTCATGTCAAAAATATACAGTCATTCTCATGGTACTGATGCTTATAGGGCACAATTCTCAGAATTTGTTCAAAATGTACATTTTTGAATCACTGTGGGTATCCTATTTCTTGGCTGGTCCTGTAGCAACCAAGCAGACAACACTTTTTGTATTTGACATTTTTGCAGTCATGCAGCTTTGGGTTCTGCAGTATTCCTTTGTGCTTTGTAATCCTCAGATTTCTTGGCCCAGATAGTCTGTTTTCCGTCCCACGGCATCCCACATTCCTTCTTAGAAACGATACATTGATGGACAGGTAAAGCCAAAGACTTTCCATAACAACCAATTCCACTGATTAAAGAATAAATTGACTCCAGAAGGCAGTTTAACAACAAGAACCATTCTTGTTTTTCACTTTTGCTGTTGCAGGTGATTTCTTCTTGTAGTGTAGTGCGAAGCAGTGTTGTTTGAAAGCTTAACCCAACAACTACTTGTAATTTCAAAGAGAGCATTGGTATGGTACTGTACATGATGCAATGATTCCAGCAAGTGTGTGCTCCCATTAAGAGCTTGAGATACGTATGGACCATCTTAACCCTGAGGCAAAAACATATGTTGAACTGTGTATGGATGCCGCTTGTGTGATTTATAATAGAGCATATAATATTTGAGAGTTTGTAGAGTAGGGAGTAGGTCAAAGTTCTCAAAGCCATATGGGTCCTGGAAAAGTGTAGATTTGTTGTTGGTTGTGATACCTGTTAAGAGACCAACACAAGAGTTTTTTTCATAGCTGGAATTATGTGTGCACAGATCTTTTTGAAGTGAAACTTCTTTCCTGGCACCTACTACAATTTCATAGGACAAAATCACCTTCATTGGGTCCGAAAAGTGTAACGGATGTGGCGTCAAACAGTAGTGCTGGCTGCGCATATGCAGCAGCGGGTATTGTCGCGTGCGCTTGCTCAGACGCATTCCGCCCATGTGCAGAAGCGGACGCCGGGTGCTGCACATGGCAGAAGCGGACGCCGGGTGCTGCACATGCTCAGAAGCGGCCGCCGGGTGCTGCTCATGCGCAGAAGCGGGTGCCGGGAACTGTGCACGTGCAGAAGCGGACTCCGGGTGCCGAGGAATTCCCAGTGAATATAAATATAGAAGTGCAAATAGCAAAAAAAATTTAAATGTACCAAAAAAAAACCACTCAAACAGACAAAGTGTTTTTTCACTGAAATTGTGTTTTGATTTTTCTGATTTACATTGAATGAAAGACGTTTGAGAGTAACGGCATTTAGATACAGTACTTTACTATCAAAAATATACATACCTTACTTTAGCTTTCATAAGTAAATTATATCATGTATTCAAAGTGATAGTATGGAAATGTTAACACAAAAAAAAAAAAAATTATACTCTTAAACCTTTAATTGAATTAAAAACATCACCATCACAAATACAATTTCTGTGATAAAACAGTGACAAAACACAAAAGTTTCGATTACAATGCACCTGCTCAGCACACAATTTTATATGCTATACTTTATTGATTTTCTCCACTGAAAAGAGGGATGGGGATATAAAAATTGAAAAGAGAAAGGGGTGGGTAGGTGTTGTGGGTATAGAACCAAAATAGGACTTGGGGTGGGTGGGGGTTGTAGGGTGCATTTTCAGCCATACAAATACACAGTTATTATAACATAGGACTGCACATTATTATATTTAGCCACAGTGCGTCTGGTTTAAATCAAATATCACACTTTTATATGGGTGGTATTGGACTCTTTGTTTATTCCAGTGTCAAGGAATTCAGATCTATAGGTGTGTCTATACCTGAGAGGGGATCTTCTATAAGGTGTGGAGATTCCGGTGCTGTCCTGCATGTCCCAGTGTACAGATCTTTTTAAACCCTTTATTAAATATATGTACCAGTGTTTCCCTCACCCGCGGGGAAATCCCCCTGTTACCAGGTGTATGGTGCATGCTACCTGTTGGCTCACAAGAGGCTGAGGTATCCGCCGATGGTTGTGGGGACTGCAGGACAGGCTTCTGGGTTATATACCCAACATTTACTCCATGGTACACAGAGCCACCATCTGCCGTAAGCTCCAGATGTATGGAGGCGATCTCCTATGGTAGAAATGGTTACCTCTCCCCCCAAGTAAGATCACACACCAGGCAGGAGGTATATTCAACTGGATCAGATTTATTCCTGTACACTCACAGCACACGGCAATCCTCTGCCCAATACAGTCTCTGTTCTGGTCTCCAAACTTGGGATGGTCTCTGGACTTTCACTACGGGTCAAGGGCCCCCACACCAATCCTTGATCTTCCCCAGCCCTCTAGCAGGGCCAGAGGAAAAGGTCTCTCACTCACTCTCTCCCTTAGGGAAGAGGACCAGGGCCTGCCAGTGCACTGCAGACTCCGTGATACCTTGTCTCTCTCATCGGTACAGCCACTACTGAATTTGGGGCTGCACCTCCCTTAAGTACAGTAGGGGGGAGGTACTAGGTCTGAACCCAAGATTGGGCAGAACACAGACCTAGTCACACCTCCTCCCCTGTCACTCAAGGGACTGCCTGTGTGGGGAAACCCCATGATTAGTTCTGGCACTGCCTGCTCTTACCAGGACTTGCATGCCAGTGAGGGCAGAATGGTAGCCAGAAACCAGCCATGGCAACATATACAATAGGGAGCAAATTCTTTGGGAGCTTATACAGTAGTTGTATGAATATCAAAGGGGTCTTTGTATAAAAGCATTCTTTATTTAAGTTAAAGTATGTAGCCCGTCAATTACAGTACTTTGTGTCGATATTCCGTATTTTCTGCACATTGACATTGCCTTTTGTAATCATCCTCTCAAAAATGCAGTTTATAAGTGCATCCTGCTCATCAAAAGCAACTTCTCTAATAACATAATTTTCTATCTTGCACAAGTCTTCTAGTCTTCAAGTAAAAATAAATTGGAGGTTAATTGAAGATGAGTTTTTGTAACACAAGCGGTGGACTTTGCAGCCCCAGCATTGAGGATTCAGAGAAGGAGATATTTCAATTTGAACCCTTAATGTTGTTTTACATTTGACATGCTTTTATTGTTTTCATTTGCAGTTTTTTTGCAGTTTAGTAATACTGTATCAGCTTCCATTTTTTCAGTCTACATTCTGATTAGTTACAATTTATATCATTGTTATTTGTTCCTATCTTCTTTTATAATACCCTCTAGTCTTTATAGTGAGGCTGGGGAAACTCACTATGGAATCTATAATACTGTACACTTCCATGTAAAGTTGACATCTCTTCCATAGTGATACAGGGTTTGTTTTCCAGCACACTATTTTTCTGCTTACTGGCAAGACCATTCCTTTTCTCAGGAGTTGATCAGCAGTTTATTGTAACTTAGATCTCCCAACATAGATTGATCACGGGCTAACACGTACATTATTGTCAATCTTAATTGACCTTGTGAAAACTTGGAAGATAAAGTGACCCTTTGGTGACCCCAAAATGCCAGCATATAGCAGATGGTGAAAATGACAATGCAGATGGAAAAAAAACTTTCAGTCGTACTTTGTTTTAAGTGTACTGACCTTCTTGCTAAAGAGTACCAGGTTCTAGATTTTTCAATAAATTGTGACAGGTCCTGTAGTGGCAGTCAACTCTATCAACAGATGGAGGCTTGGCCATTGTGTCTTTTGGAGTTAGACCAAGAGGAAGAAAAGATTGAGTGTTATTTTCTGTACCTGATACAGTCTCCTTTGTCTGCTCTGGCTATGGGTGAAATCAAAAAGCCCTTAGTCCTAACCTTTTTTTCTCATTGTTATTGAAGATTTCTGTGACATATGTTTCAACATTTCGAAATGTTCTTATTCAAAAGCCAGGTCTACCCTGGAAAACGGTAACATTACCATCATGAATAAAATTGGAACAAAACATTGAGCTTTGTGTGAGTTGCAATCAACCTGCTAAGGGTTTCAGATTAAAATCTTTTGTGTAGTTATAATCAAAAACTCCAAGCTTTTACATTCCCAAGGGAACAGCTGCTTTTTTTTATGTGTCGTTTATGTTTATTTCAAATGTGTTTTCCATCTCGGGCAGAGCACAGTGCATTCCACATGCACTCATTGACAATGTGTTTTCATTTTATGTACTATTATTCTCACCTATTTGTGACTGATAGAGTTCTATATGTTACACATGTACTTAGGGATTTTACTTTTGTCTCTGGTGTAGTCCCAGTGCTGGAGTTTTAATGAGTGGGTTCATGTTCTGAAAACTCACAAGAAAGTCACTGAATAACTCCTCCTGTCATACCACCAACCCAGTTATTCTTGGTAGGCCAGACCAAGCTGGATGGACAAATCAGCAGGGCAACTCATTGATTTGCTCTTGAATACAGAACCATTTTATTGCCTTGTTTAACTGCAGCTGTAGAACAGTTGTGGGTCTGGAGTCCTGGAGAAAGTCAGATGTAACTACCGACCTGTCAACCTAACCTCATTGGTGAGGAAGATTATTTAAACACTGCTGAGGCCAAAATATAGTTAAGCCCAAAAGCGTACAAGTTTCAATGCGGCCTGGGTAAACTACAGTGTCAAGTGAACCTCTGTGGGCATAAAACTCTGGGGAAATGTGAGAATATACATATTTGCTGATAATGGAGGAGATGCAGGGATAGCAATCAAAGCTTATTAAGGAAATAATTACGTTTTATGTAGACACCGGGGAACACTTTCTAGTGGCAAATCTTGGATACCAGATTGGAAAATCCTCTGAGATCAGATTTATAAACTGACTGGTTTCCCACCTTATCGGAGCAATAACCGTACATGCTAGATTCCATTCTTGGTCATTCTCTGATTCCAGCACTGATCTCACAGCAATTTAACAATTCAGAACCGTCTGGCAGTTACAACCTACTTGACAGGTCTTAACTGTTAGATGTTTAAGCATTTTAATCTGTTTTGTTACCTTGTGAGGATCCACCTGGCACAAAATCAACTTCATTTCCTACCCTATTTTCTTCGAGTTTTTTTATACATACATTTTAAATGTCTGTGATTCACCTTTCTACAGGACTGAAATATATTCCATATTGCCGAGGACCCGATTGTACTATTTAATCTTGTAGATACCATATGGAACTGACAGATCTAAGGGCTAGAATCTACAAAGCTCCGTCAAAATCAGGGCTCATAACGTGACATTACCTAAAACAAGAACAGACGTTATATTCCCTGATAACATGATCCTCAAAGCTAATTATATGTAAAAACCAAGTCAGAACAACATCTAATTTGCATTATTGTAGCATAACATTGCATTATTGGAAAATATTGGCACTACTATCGAGAACCCGAAATTGGGCTTTAGCTGAAGTGGAGAGAATGATAAGAGGGAAATAGCGCCAGGAAATAACATATGTAATATAATATGCCACAAGCACCCTCTCTCTCCACCATGAAGGCCTTGAAGGCCTATCTGGAAACACACCTCTTTAATTAAGTGTAACCCTTATTCCCCCCCCCCCCAGACTCATCGGTGGTGTCTAGGGTGCGTGAGGGCAGATTACATGCGTCGTGGTGGTGCATACCTGCGTGGAACAGGAGGGTTTGAGCTTCCCGCGTTGTTATTGGGGAGACAGGACCAGGCTTCTGGGGTGGTAGCCTCCATGCTTTCTTAGTGGTGCAGCGCCTCCATCTTCTATACTCCCAGGAATATGGGATAGGACCTGTATAGAAGAACCTCCCTGGTCCAGGGTTGAATGCTCCAGTACTCACACAACAGTCTTTGAATAAAAGTAGTGTCTCTTTATTGGTCAGATCAACGACTCCAAATGTAGTGGCGACCAGCAGCCACAAAAACAACAGCAAAGTTCCGTTATTTACTCTCCTCCTCTCCTTCCCTCCAAGTCTCTCCTCCAACAGGATGGTCTGGGCTAGGGCATCAATACCCCGCAGCCCACCTCAGAGGTTTGCCTCTGGGTGGAGACTGGATTCTCCCATCACCTCCAGCAGCAGGGTGAGGGGCATCGGTCCACCGGGTATATCGTGCTATCAGCTCTACTCAAAGTGGCTGAGTCTCACCTCTCCTCTCTCTGCTCCTGTACGGCTGCACTGGTGAGACCGCACTGTCTCCTCCAACTCCTCGGACAGCACAGCTCTCGAACTCGCCCAGGACTAACAGAACTGTCACCTACAGGAGCG
Source organism: Ascaphus truei (assembly GCF_040206685.1). Lineage (NCBI taxonomy): Eukaryota > Metazoa > Chordata > Amphibia > Anura > Ascaphidae > Ascaphus > Ascaphus truei. The sequence continues at coordinate 133,211,070 of NC_134483.1, read as the reverse complement.
CTGTATGAATAACATAACCCCGCCTTAACCATAACAGACTTCAGTGGATATGCAATGGTATTGCCTATTATAGTTAATGCTGTGCTCTTTACAGGAGAAAACATGGTTACATGTTATGTTATAGTCCTTTGAAGACACACCGCTAGGCCCAGATCCACAAAGTTCTGAGTGTTAACGTGGTGTTAATCTAATGTCACGAGAAGATTACGGGGTTCATTCTATATTCACCGAAACGTCCGATTGGACTGTTTTTGGCTGAAATTCCCCTCTTCCTCCGAGGATATCAAGATCGGTTCCTCCGCTAGGGAGTCACCCGGTTCTTCTGCGATACAACCAGTGGGTATAGGAACAAAGTAATCTCACTCTGGTACCTCCACTGCGGTCGCGCTCTTCTCCGTCGACAGCTCGCTCAGTTCAATAGCGGGTTGGGCCTTGGTTCCTCCCGCTTGGGTATGACGGGGAACCAGGGCAGTCTTGTCTTTGCCTTCCACCACCTCCATTAATGTTCCCGGAGAGGCACCCCACGGGGTCTCGATCAAAGGCCACGGCTCGTTCGGCCAAAGGTAAAACGTGCCACATTGAGGGCATCGGGCCTTGGTGCTTGGTACTGCGCCCGGTATCCCGCAGTGGATGCACAAACACCGGAGGTATTCGAGCTCAGCTACCTCCACTACCAGTAAGTCTCCTGGTATTTGGTAAATTGAAGTGTTCATCTCAGACATGGTTCACTCAGGGTTGGAATAGCTCAGTGTCTCAGCTCCTTGCTCCTCGAATGCCAGACAAAAGTGAAGCTCTTCGCTATGGCTTCAGGTCCCTCCCTTCACTGGGAGGACTCTTCTGATTGGCTCTCTTTGTGCCCCCTCCCTCTGGGGGAATCCAGAGGTGGGGCCTTTTCTCCTTTAGTGTGACGTGGCCTGACTTTCTGACCAGTCACGGCACAGGTGGGTGGGCTTTCTGCTTTCGCACCGCTCCACTCCTCTTGCAAGGAATCTGGGTTTGGCGCCAGACTCTTGCACATTTCCCACCACATTTTCCTCACTGTCTCTTTGCACACATCACGTGCTTGCTCCTGGATTGGCGGGAACCGCCATTTTAGATCGTCTCTCTTGCTCCGTGAAGCACATGAAGGGACGGCTGGCATTTTGGATGAGTCCTCCAAATGTCCATGTGCCCTATTCTCAGTGTCTACTGGGTATCTCGTACCTAAACACTGACTAATCTCCAAATGTGTACTCTGCATTCTGTTTCCTACTAATATGAGGTGGCTTTACCCCAGGCTCAGCGGAACTCCTCTCCTCCATGCACTGTACTCGGTGTCTACCATGTAAGTGCTCTGTGATGCGTTTGTGTAGGTGATAGCTAGTGTACCTCTCTTTCTTAGGTACGGGCGTCTCCTACTTTTGGCCACTCATAGTGCGAGCCCTGCGCCATGGTCCCTGGACTAGTTAACAGGCTGACCCCCCAGTTGCCTCACGCTATCTGCCTCAAGGGACTCGGACAGCTATAGCTAATCACTCCTCCATCGCCACCTCCTAAGGGCACCCAAGGCGTACTGTGCGAGAGTCTATGCTCCCCTGACTACCCTCGGTATGTGCAATTGCACCCTTCCTTCTCCAGCACTTGCACAGAGAGTGCATCTCACTCTTCCCGTTCCGCCTCGCTATAAGCCTGACCTGTTCTGGCATATATCTCTCAGCAGCGCCTCCAAATGTAACCCTTATTCCCCCCCCCAGACTCATCGGTGGTGTCTAGGGTGCGTGAGGGCAGATTACATGCGTCGTGGTGGTGCATACCTGCGTGGAACAGGAGGGCCTGAGCTTCCCGCGTTGTTATTGGGGAGACAGGACCAGGCTTCTGGGGTGGTAGCCTCCATGCTTTCTTAGTGGTGCAGCGCCTCCATCTTCTATACTTCCAGGAATATGGGATAGGACCTGTATAGAAGAACCTCCCTGGTCCAGGGTTGAATGCTCCAGTACTCACACAACAGTCTTTGAATAAAAGTAGTGTCTCTATATTGGTCAGATCAACGACTCCAAATGTAGTGGCGACCAGCAGCCACAAAAACAACAGCAAAGTTCCGTTATTTACTCTCTTCCTCTCCTTCCCTCCAAGTCTCTCCTCCAACAGGATGGTCTGGGCTGGGGCATCAATACCCCGCAGCCCACCTCAGAGGTTAGCCTCTGGGTGGTGACTGGATTCTCCCCATCACCTCCAGCAGCAGGGTGAGGGGCATCGGTCCACCGGGTATATCGTGCTATCAGCTCTACTCAAAGTGGCTGAGTCTCGCCTCTCCTCTCTCTGCTCCTGTACGGCTGCACTGGTGAGACCGCACTGTCTCCTCCAACTCCTCGGACAGCACAGCTCTCGAACTCGCCCAGGACTAACAGAACTGTCACCTACAGGAGCGGCTGCTAAATATAGAGTCAGCCCCACCCCTAATGATGTCAGCAGAGCCTCCCCTCTGTTTCGTGCCTGCAGCAGAGTCAGGGGCCTGCATCTACCACTCAGGGCAGGGCTAGGAAGGGGGAAAACCCATGATAACTACTGGTGCCTGCCCTTAACAGGACTTACCACAGTAGGAGGAAGATAGGTATAGCCCGTGCTGTTTACAGGGGGCTACATAAGCATTTGGTGTTACAGCCATCCAGACATGGCAAAATCCATATCTCGGTGTCTGGATAGGAGTAATGCCAAGTTTATATGTAACATGAATAACATAACCCCGCATTAACCATAACAGACTTCAGTGGATATGCAATGGTATTGCCTATTATAGTTAATACTGTGCTCTTTACAGGAGAAAACATGGTTACATGTTATGTTATAGTCCTTTGAAGACACACCGCTAGGCCCAGATCCACAAAGCTCTGAGTGTTAATTTGGTGTTAATCTAATGTCACGAGAAGATTACGGGGTTCATTCTATATTCACCAAAACGTCCAATTGGACTGTTTTTGGCTGAAATTCCCCTCTGAAGTAAATGGGAAATTTTGGCGGGAAATGGTTTGATCTGCTGCTTCGTAAGATTTAGAATAAGCCCCTACTATAATTGGTAATTGGTAAATATGATATATTATACCATGGACAAAACATTTGCACTAAACAAACTAGAATAGCTAATCTTCTAACCTTGCAAAGTGAAGGGAAATTATCAAATACATCTTACAGCAAATACAAATATGTAGCCCCTGTGTCTGCCCAGCAACAACAGGACACTGCCCCCTAGCAGGGTCCTCTCCATGGACATATGACTATTCTGAGCCAATAAGGAGGCTGGTGAAGGAGGAGGGACTATGAGGGGGAGTGAGCCTTAAGTGCTGGGGGCAGCCATGACAGATCAGATCTGCATGTAGCTGAGGAAGTGAGGTTGTGTCCAGAGCCTCCTACACAGAGGGACCTGTACCGCGATCAGCGAGTGCGCCCAGCTGCAGAGAAGCAGTCAAGGGACGGCTGATGGAGGGGATCCCCCGCGGAGTCAGAGGAAAGTGATACCCCATTATATATCTTTTTGAAGTACAGGCCTGCAACTTACATTTTAATACACAAGCTCCAATGAGATACCGGTATCACACAGCACGGCCTGATCACCCAGGTTTGGGAGGCCTGGTTCAAGGACCTTAACACACATACCTATGCAGCATTTTGTGTGAAGTGATTATATCTAATTACATTGTGTATTTACTGAATGATCCTCATGTTTGAGGATCATATTGTTATATTGGTGCCTAGCGATAAATACATTAAAAATACCCTTGTGTTATAAACATTATTGTAGTCAGCATCCTTTTCTATAACCTACGGCCATGTGTAGGAGTAAGGAATATAGACGGAGGCCCCAGGCCCCTGCCTCAGCAGTAGATGTTAGTCTGAGGTAAATAAGAGAGGGGTTATAAATATCACTCTGACAGGTATGCAACCCTGACTTTCTCCAGTATCTCTTCTACGGTGTCAGTTCTTGCTTCTTATCCATTTTAACATGGATGCTTGCAGCATTGCACAGCTTTTCAGCACAGCCAGTAAACCTACTCACAGACAGCTGTTTGAACCTTTTGGGGCCTTTGCAGTAAGCATTCATAAGCCACTTATCGAGCACTTATCGCCCAAAATGCCTACTGCTATTCTGTAAGCGTCGGTCGATAAGTGGGCGATAAATGACTGAATCGCCGGCAAAAAAATTGTTAAAAAAAAAAATCGCCAAGTGAGCGGCGATAAGCCACTTATCACTGCTTTTGAAATGTTCATAAACTAGTGCAATTCTAGCAGCCACAAATAGGTTATCGAGGCCTATCGCGGCTCTAGAATTACGATTTTCTCCCCAAATCCAAAAGCCAGGAAAAGTTGGCGGGAGGGTGGTGAGAAGCTGCAATGAGTGGCGAGATGGGACTTAGAAAAAAAATGCATTTTTTCCTGCATCAGATTGATGCCTGGAGTCTCCAGAGCTGATACACATTAATATTAGCACCGGAGACCCCCGGTATGAATCTGATGCATGAAAAATGCATTTACAGGTAACTCTTACCTTAGCGGCTAACCGTTAAGGCAATGAAGGGGTTAACCACCCGTGCCATGCTTATTGTGGGTAGCGGGGGTGGGTGAGGTGGTTTTTGGCCCTTGGTGGGTGTTTAGACCTTGCAGGGGAAGGGGGAGTTGCTGGTGGTTATGAAGGGGTTAACTTCACCCGCAAACTCCCCACAAGACCTAAACACCCATCAAGGACAAAATACCACCTTCACTCACCCCTGCTACCCAAAATAAACATGGCACTGGTGTTTATCCCCTTCATTGCCTTAGCGGATATCCGTTAAGGTAATGAAGCTGCTTTAATGTAAAAGTGGGGGGTACAGTGACCTGTACTCCAAAGGAAATTCACTTAAATGCACACTACCTAAATTTAAAATGTAACCTTTAATATCAAGTACTTAAAACATATATTACCAAAGTGAAAATGTGATAACGTTTAAAAATAAATTAAATTAAGTAACTCGTGCAAACAGGCAGTCTCTAATGTTTAAATGCTCCAGTATATCATTAAAACTGGAGAATAAGAGGCTGCTAGGGTGCACACAGCCGGAGTGAGCGAAACAAGCCCACCACTTCACTGATTAGCCTAATGGAATAGTGAATATCGTAGTGGCTATTAATATCATTTGTTATAACTTGATATTGGCAGTATAACCTCCTAATCAGGTCTTAACCTACTCCAGGAATCCTTGCCTAGCCACTACCCTAATTTTTAGATATTGCTAATCTAGTGAACGGCTGACAAGTACTGTATTAAAATAGCTCCATGAAGGGGGCTGACATCATCAACACGCGTCCATCGCGTGTTTCCCTCCTACTACGGAGCTTCCTCAGGGACAAAATTTGCATTAGGGCTAAACCGAATGCTATTTAAACCCTGCGGTCCCCATGGTAACATAATCGGCGTCCAGCTACTGCGCATGCGCAATAGAGCGCAAGCGCAACTGCTGAAAAACATATCAAACCAACCTTTCAACACCGATTGGCAGGGTGCTATAGTTAAACCTCCGCAGTTGTGACGGAAGGGTTACCAGGACTCTTAAATATGTCTGATATTCCTCACTTATCGGAGCGTGGCCCCAGGACTAATGCGCATGCGCACATTGCCGTGCTTCCCCACTGACACTGTCAGGGGACGCTTGCGCAATATAGGCAGCTAGATGGAGCTAGTGCGCATGCGTGAACACATAGACATATTCACACTAACACTGAGACAGCCATAACAAGCTTCCAAAGGGTTTGTTTCTACCATCAATGCGCATGTGTGGATAGAGTTGTTGTAGGACTCATATCCACATGTTGATGCGCATGTGCAAACAAAGATAACCAATTTTCCTATTTGCTAAGCATCCTCAGTGCCAGATATGCAGAGAATAGAGGCAATATGGCACCCCAGAGTTGAACATCAGATATGTGCAGTAGTTAGCCCTAAATTAGGTGCAGAGACATTATTAAATACAGTATTAATTTTAATAATAAAATAAATTAAACAGAAACACACACATTTTTTAGAAAGATTAAATTTATCATAATGAATTATGTGTGCGAATCCGTAACACATTTATTATGAACCCAATGCTAAAAATAAGCTGGGTACATAATTAGGTAATATAGTCACTAGTTTGAGTGAATAAATGAACATTGATCATGTCAGTTTATACAAAACCATGGTAAGCTAACGTGACATAGCGGAAGAATAGCTCTGTGATACATAACATAGATACTTGGTACAGTCAATTGTGATAGTCAGATAGATAACACACTAAGAGGTATGAGTAAAGTATGGATATCTCTGTCAATGCGTGGGAAGTACCACACGGCAGACGTATACAGATGGTCAGATAAAAGGGGTGAAGGTAAATCCTTCATTAAGTCCATAAGGACTCCTTGTCCTCAGTTTGTAGATCCACTCAGCTTCAATTCTCAAGAGCATCTGATCTACATTTCCCCCTCGTACTGGGCACCTGAGCTGATAGATGGCCATGAATTTTAAGCTGTCCAGATCTCCGTCATGAAACTGTGTAACATGTCTCGCCACTGGCGTTTCGGCAGAGTGTTTCACAGAATTTACATGCTCAAGTATACGTCTGCGTAGTTGTCTTGTGGTCTTGCCAACGTACCTCTTCCCACATTTGCATGTGAGAAGGTATATAACATTAGTGGTACGGCAATTAATAAAACTGTCTATGTTATACCGCTGTGGCCTGTCATTCTCAAAAGTCTTGGCTAGAGTCACATATTTACAAGCCTTACAGCCCTGACATCGATACATCCCTTTGATAGGGCTAAGCCATGTTTCCACTCTGGCGCGCTGATGGTGACTATGCACCAATCTATCACACAAATTTTTAGATCTCCTGCTGGTGATTGTCGGTCTCTGGCCAATCACCTTCACTAGATCGACATCAGCCCCATCAAAGGGATGTATCGATGTCAGTGGCGAGACCTGTTACACAGTTTCATTACGGAGATGTTGACAGCTTAAAATTCATGACCATCTATCAGCTTAAGTGCCCAGCACGAGGGGGAAATGTAGATCAGATGCTCTTGAGAATTGAAGCTGAGTGGATCTACAAACTCAGGACAAGGAGTCCTTATGGACTTAATGAAGGATTTACCTTCACCCCTTTTATCTGACCATCTGTATACGTCTGCCGTGTGGTACTTCCCACGCATTGACAGAGATATCCATACTTTACTCGTACCTCTTAGTGTGTTATCTATCTGACTGTCACAATTGACTGTACCAAGTATCTATGTTATGTATCACAGAGCTATTCTTCCGCTATGTCACGTTAGCTTACCATGGTTTTGTATAACCTGACATGATCAATGTTCATTTATTCACTCAAACTAGTGACTATTTTACCTAATTATGTACCCAGCTTATTTTTAGCATTGGGTTCATAATAAATGTGTTATGTATTCACACACATAATTCATTATGATAAATTTGATCTTTCTAAAAAATGTGTGTGTTTCTGTTTAATTTATTTTATTATTAAAATTAATACTGTATTTAATAATGTCTCTGCACCTAATTTAGGGCTAACTACTGCACATATCTGATGTTCAACTCTGGGGTGCCATATTGCCTCTATTCTCTGCATATATGGCACTGAGGATGCTTAGCAAATAGGAAAATTGGTTATCTTTGTTTGCACATGCGCATCAACATGTGGATATGAGTCCTACAACAACTCTATCCACACATGCGCATTGATGGTAGAAACAAACCCTTTGGAAGCTTGTTATGGCTGTCTCAGTGTTAGTGTGAATATGTCTATGTGTTCACGCATGCGCACTAGCTCCATCTAGCTGCCTATATTGCGCAAGCGTCCCCTGACAGTGTCAGTGGGGAAGCACGGCAATGTGCGCATGCGCATTAGTCCTGTGGGCCACGCTCCGATAAGTGAGGAATATCAGACCTATTTAAGAGTCCTGGTAACCCTTCCGTCACAACTGCGGAGGTTTAACTATAGCACCCTGCCAATCAGTGTTGAAAGGTTGGTTTGATATGTTTTTCAGCAGTTGCGCTTGCGCTCTATTGCGCATGCGCAGTAGCTGGACGCCGATTATGTTACCATGGGGACCGCAGGGTTTAAATAGCGTTCGGTTTAGCCCTAATGCAAATTTTGTCCCTGAGGAAGCTCCGTAGTAGGAGGGAAACGCGCGTTGGACGCGTGTTGATGATGTCAGCCCCCTTCACGGAGCTATTTTAATACAGTACTTGTCAGCCGTTCACTAGATTAGCCAATATGTAAAAATTAGGGTAGTGGCTAGGCAAGGATTCCTGGAGTAGGTTAAGACCTGATTAGGAGGTTATACTGCCAATATCAAGTTATAACAAATGATATTAATAGCCACTACGATATTCACTATTTCACTAGGCTAATCAGTGAAGTGGTGGGCTTGTTTCGCTCACTCCGGCTGTGTGCACCCTAGCAGCCTCTTATTCTCCAGTTTTAATGATATACTGGAGCTTTTACACATTAGAGACTGCCTGTTTGCACGAGTTACTTAATTTAATTTATTTTTAAACGTTATCACATTTTCACTTTGGTAATAAATGTTTTAAGTACTTGATATTAAAGGTTAAATTTTAAATTTAGGTAGTGTGCATTTAAGTGAATTTCCTTTGGAGTACAGGTCACTGTACACCCCACTTTTTCTGATTCACTTCAGTTCACAGTTGCACCTACTTTTCATTATCAATTGAATTTATTATTATTAACACTTTCTACACAATTAGTATGGTTTAGTCGATCACTCCCTTATCCCTCCCCTTTTGTGCTTTAATGTAATTTTTATTAATAGTGTGTGGGAGCAGGGGGTCACCTGAGCTGGACTGCTTTGATTTCAGCCTCGGGGACCCCCTGCTTCCCGAGATACAGGCCTTGTTATGGGGTGTCGGTATCTATTCCATTGAAAGCGGTGGCATTTCTTTTATTATAAATATAGTATAGTTCTTACAAAATGTTGGCTCATTTTTGAAGCAGGGAGAACCTTCGGGAGGTAATTTATCACATTTTTGTTTGTAAAACTAGGGCAATAGTGCTGCAAAAATCATATCATAAGTTTCTCCAGCTCAGTGATCCCATGGTCCTTCAACTTCCCTAATTAACAGCCTTTGGTTTAATCCATTATTTACAAAAGCAAACGTCTTGGGAGCAGATTCATTAAGCGCCTGAATACAGTAGGCTAGTGCACCCGATCCAACGTTAACTGACTTTGACTGTGGGGTATGTTAATGCCGAATCGAGTGCACTAACATGTTGTACGGCACTTTCTGAGCAGATCATTCCAAACTGATTGAGGTTTAAAACTAGATTTGCCAAATGTCTTCAGGTTTTAGGGATAATTATATATAGAACTGTCAAGGCCAATATATTCTCAAGTGAGGTATGCTTTCTAATCAAAATGTGTAATGCCTTTTCTCCTGCTCTACCCACAGCTTCTCCTGTTTTTAATAGATTTTGTTTGGAGTACTGGATGAGAATGGATACCAAGGCTGTCCAATAATATTTCAATGCTCATTGTATGTTCTGGAGCATTAGTAGGCAACAGGCACCTTCGGATTTCATCTGCGGCCCCCTACTTCTGGCTGCCCCAGCAGCTCAATTTTCCCATCTACCCAGTGCTATGGGAAATGTTGCTGGCATGGATTGTACCTTTTCTCTGCCCCCACCAGCTGCTTAATGATTCATGAGTGCACTGATAAATACTGTTCCCCTGCTCTTCTGTGCTAATCACTAGTTCCCATTGTAAGAAGAAGAGTAGCACAATATTCATTAGTGTGCCTGCATTATGCAGCTGATTTGAGGGGCGGGGAGAAGCTTCTATTCACAGCAGCAACATCCATTCTGCCTGTGCACCATATCCAGTGTATATATATATATATATAGAGAGAGACCATACGATACCGGTTGAAGCACGGCATCAAGGGACAGCACTCAGGTAAGTTGATCACAAGTTCTTTGTATTAAAAAGACACAAAAAATTACGTTTCGGTCCCCCCGTGGGACCTTTCTTAAGGTGGTGACCACTGGGGGACCGAAACCGTTTTTTGTGTCTTTTTCAATACATAGAACTTGTGATCAACTTATCTGAGTGCTGTCCCTTGATGTCGTGCTTCAACCGGTATCGTATGGTCTATTATTGTGGTATGGGATAAGCACCAAACTTTGTTTACTTTCAAGTTGAGTGCCTGCTGATTTTTGGATTATATATATATATATATATATATATATATACACACACTCTAACTAAAAAAAACATATTTTATTATTATTAGTATTAGCATTATTATTAGTACTGAAGCATTATTTCTTGTAATTATTACCATGTATGTTTTGTCATTTGGATGTAGCACTGGGCACACCCTGTTGTTTGAGATATATATATATATATATATATATATATATATATATATATCAAACAAAAAAATAAGTAGTAGTGCCTTACAGTTCCCAACTGACACAAATATTGCAATACCGTGAAGTACTAATGTGACCAATGTTGTTAGGAGACAATATATATGCAAATAAAAATATGAATGACAATAATTATAAAAATATATACCTTAATAATTATAAAAAACACATGAAAATATATAAAGCTGAAAAATATATGTAAAATATACAATACAAATAATAGTCCAGTCCCAAACACTGTCCTTCAGAGTCTCTGCAACCTGTACGAAGGGACCACCAATCCCTCAAGGATATCTAAGGAAAAAACAAAAAAACAACAGGCGCACTCACAGTGTAGTAGGTATCAAACATGTATATGGGACTGATTAAAATATAGATTGCGCACTCACAAACATCACAGGAATAAGAGCATGTATAAATCTTAGCTCAATCGCCAACAATGACTGCAGGGTCCCAGTAGAACATTAGGTATCCGTCTGAGGGCTCCACCCTGTGCTGCAGGGGCCGGTGAGTAGATGAATAGCTTCCGTATGCCGAGAACTCCGTGCACTTCTTTGCTCCAACCTCTCTGCTCACCGAGATCTCGCGTGAATTGTGACGTCACAGGGAACTCCTGGATAGACTGTAGCTTCTCTCAGTGGTGACTCACTGTATTGGTAGCATTCAGTACATGGGCTACGCTCTGTGTATAGAATTAAAAGTTCCTGTAGTATGATCGTGCATACAAATAAGCATATAAAATTCAGGGGGTACTTGCACATGTACTCCGAAACACACCCTACGCGTTTCGTCCTTAAGGCCCAGGACATAGTGCACTCAGCGTCGCTGAGCTGGACTGAGCCGCGCTGAACAGATGCACAAAGCCCCTGCATCTGTTATCAGTGCGGCTATAGTTTCTATAGTGACCGCTCCCATCCAATGGGTCTGCAGCCGGTCCGGCACAAGACAGAGGCAGCACAGAGGTGTGTGTGTATGTGTGTGTATGTGTGTGTATGTGTGTGTGTATGTCTGTGTGGTGTGGGATTGTGATGTGTGTGTGTGTGTGTGCGTGTGTGTATGTGTGCATGTGTGTGTGTGTGTGTGTGTGTGTGTGCATGTATGTGTGTGTGTGCGTGTGTGCGTGTGTGTGTGTGTGTGCGTGTGTGTGTGTGTGCGTGTGTGTGTGTGTGTGCATGTGTGTGTGCATGTGTGTGTGTGTGTATGTGTGTGTATGTGTGTGTGTGTGTGTGTATGTGCGTGTGCGTGTGTGCGTGTGCGTGTGTGTTTGTGCACGTGCGTGCGCGTGCGTGAATATATTTATCAAAGTTGCACAATGTTAATAAATAATTTATTCTCACAGCATGTCTTTTTTTTAATTTTTAAAATATTATATAATATACACACACACACACACACACACACACACACACACACACACACACACACACACACACACACACACACACACACACACACACACACACACACACACACACACACACACACACACACACACACACACACACACACACAGGTTCCCCAGTGACACACAAACACACAGACCACTTCAAAGTGACACACACACACACACTGACAGCTACCAAGTGACACACACACAGTGATAACCGCCTCCCAAGCGCTCTTGCTGTCTCCTCTGCCAGGACAGCAAAAAGCTCCTGGTAGAGCGAGCGGCAGCAAGCAAGAGTGAGCAGCAGCACCTAAGTGCCTACTATGTCCCAGGCCTAAGACTTCGTCAAGGGGTATAAAACATTGGTCTGCAAACATACTGCACCGACACACTTTATTCGAGCAAATACCCAGTCTGTACCTGGCAGATACCTGGAATGCGCCGCTCCTCACCTCTGACAAGCCCCGTTGCGTTTGCCTTCCCAGCCTGGGTTCATGCCTGGCTGACGGGCGGCTGATCTGTTAAATGATAATGATTAGGATTTAATAGGCTGCAATGCTTCGCGTGTCTACCAGATGGCATAAATTCATGAATTGTAATGCAGTATATATATATATACTGTGCAGTATTGCAGCCAGCGGGAATAAAATGCTTCAATCCCTGCTTGGAAAATACCTCAATGCACTCGGGCAGAAAACAGTCACAAACCTCAATACACCCGGGTATACCCGAATTCGTGGGACTAGCCGAGCTCGAATAAAGTGTGTCGCCAGTGTAGTGTATTTTATAGGTGTACTAACCAATCAGAGCTAGACATACATTGATTGCATAATTAGCAACAGATAAGAGTTCCAATTGCAAATGAACTCCTTTCACTGCTGGCATACAAAAAACTTTTATAAAACATGATCTAAATAACACAACAATACATAATATGAGAAATAATAATTAACATAATATTAAAGGAAAAAAGAAGAAATGCATAATATAAAGAAAAAAAAAAGAATGGTATTATTTCATATATAATGATCCATTGGGATATAGGTATAAGAAGTGGATGAACAGGTAATAAAGAGACTAAGAGGGAATATTAAGATATAACCAAATATATATACAGGGTACACAGAGAAGAGAAATTCCTTGTGTGAAACACTCCATCAGTTTTTGTCCAGATAATAAGAAATTAGTAGGATATACAACTTAACATTTAATATGCCAGGGTTGCAAAGTTTGCATACTATAAAATGAATACTGTATATCAAAGAAATCAAAACAATTGTATATACACACACACACAAATATATACACTACAGTGCTACTATAGCACAGTGAATCTAAAAAGGTGTTCAGCCCAGGGGGTAAATCAATCTATAGTGCTGGTAGTAATGAGTGACCTGGGAAAGTGCATGGAGCACTCAGCACAAAACAAAACCAAGAGTGTGGGATGGACACCCTGATAATCCAAAGCTATTTGATCCAGGTCAAGAGAAGAATATATACGTGTCAATTTATTCTCAAAATGATGATTAGTTGTGAGTAACAGCAGAATAAATGCACATACAAGGGACCACATATAATAATAATAATAATAATAATAATAATAATAATAATATAATAATGGTTAGTAGGGCAATGAGTCTTATGGCAATCAGTGTGAGAAAATGTCAGTACCCCTTTCAGAGGATGGAGAATTGAGTAATCACTGCCTGTCAGCCAAGCAATAATTTTACATAGTTACATAGTAGATGAGGTTGAAAAAAGACACACAGTATGTCCATCAAGTTCAACCTATGCTAAATTTGCACATCAGATTATCATCCTATATTTGTATAATGGATGATCAATTAACTCTGAGTGAACAGGTGATATATATCCCATAAAACCCAGATAGATTTACCACAATCCGCTGATTCTTTTTATGATTATTAAAGTATTAATAATAATCATGCTGGGTGTAAGCTGGAAGTAAGACAACTAAATACAGTCAAGGGTAATTTACTTCCTGGTAATTAGTTAGCTGTAGAAGCAATGAAGATACCACTGGTTGTATTGAGTAACGCATATTCCTGGTATAAATAGTATGTCCCTAGTACTTTAGCTCTACAATAAGAGAGGGAAGGGGGAGAAAGTAGCGATAGGCACTGTAAAGGAGAACCCTACAGAGAATTTGATACTAAAAACTCACTGTCCCTAGAGCTGAATCTATCTAATGTGAGGATCTGTTGCAGGCTCTACCCCCCATCAACCTCCGGTTGCCTGATTTGTTTCAGTTCTGTTCCTGTCTCCGTTGCAGCTCTGCGCTTGATTGGTTCACCCTGCTATTTATGCTCAGCCTCTTCCACCTGGAAGTTGGCTGAACATAGTCTCATGTGACGTGTGCTGGTCACAAGCACTTCTGCCTTGCCTTGACTCTGCTGCTTTCTAGAACGCTCGAATCGGCAACTGACCTCTACGATCCGCACCTCTCCAACCCTTGAATCAGCTAATGACCTCTACGATCCGCATCTCTCCACTCTTCGACCTCGGCTTGTTCTTCTACTACTCTGCTTTCTCCTACCCAGACCTGGCTACCTACAATGATGAGTCCCGCATCCAAATGCTGCTTTGCGGCTCCAAGTCGGTGTATTAATATCCCTGCCTCGGCCTTGCGGTTCCGTTCTGTTTGTGGCAAGCATCCGTCACAGTATGCTCAGCCCTGCAAATTTGGACCCTGCTTAGATGGCTCGAGTTCTGACCCTGCACGCAAGCCTGTTCCATAAACTGGAACTCTACTTGGACCATAACTGGATTACTGGATCTTTATCCAACACACAATATGATATATTGTCCTGCAGGAGACGAACGCCTCACGAATATAATCAATTCGATCCTGCAGGACAATTGCTCCTCCCTTGTCAGCTTTTGGGGACATTACATCCCAATGGCCTTAATGACACCATTGACATCAGTACAGTAATTATCTGTCTTGCCATATATGATGGGTCTCTCTGGAGGTCTGGTTTGAACAAGTTATCTTGTTCCCTTCAGAGTGACACCTGTCATTTATTTAGTATTCTATATAATGTGTTACAATAGCCTGATCTACCTTAGACTTTCTATTTACACACATATGCATTGTTCAATTTACACAATTTAAATACATTTGTTATTCTTTGCCACCTATGGATACATGGCCAACATTGGTCACTTCATCTGTGATTTGCCTCACATGTTGATCCTTCTTCTGTTTTTGTTATTTAGTTTTTGTCATTTAGAATTGTAGTCAGTAATATTTGCTTAATTCTTATAGCTTATTATATTAATCATTTTTTATATGGACATTTTAGTACATCTGTAAGTATACACACAACGGAATAAAATAGGACACATTGTATGTTTGTTCTTAACTTTCTCAGGCAATGGAAATTGGTATCAGGCTTTGACATTTTGCCGGCGGTATCCTCATGGTAACCTTAACATTTATGCTGAGCTACATCTCGATGTGCTGAGTTATTTTAGCTGTGACTTCAGTACCCAAGAATCATGTAATTGTTTTATAAATATTTATAGCGCCTGAAGGGATAGTAAAATTAGGTAACCCTGTAGTTCTCACATTGCTCCACTTAATCTCTTAGAAAACAATACTTTACTTTGATTCACATAACAGATCTGTAGCAAGGGCCCTCTCCAGATGCATTGTAAAGAGAAAAGATCATTCTTTTTTTTTGTGAAATGTCAGACACATAATGATGTATTATCATAGTTCAATGTGTTTGTTTCTTTCACTGCTTGTCACTCTGATGCCTGCTTGTTTATACATAAAACATTACATGCAAATACTTCTAGATGTCCGTAATGGTTTATGATTTTTCCTTTCACAAATGTTTAGCAGAAGTGTCCTCTTCTATGTCTTTGCTCCCCTCTCCTGACAGCCCAAAATTGTTAAATATGGACACCCACACTGAAGTATGCATCACACCCTACATAGCAACTTGAGGCACAGATTTGGCTAAAAACAGCAATTATAAAAATGTGGGACATTGGCCCGCATTTCACGCTTCCTATAAATATTATACGCCAATTATTTCCAGTTATTGTAGAAACCAGCTAGTTTTCTCTAGTGGCCGAAAAGCATCAGCACTTTAGGGCTAAACCTGGATGGATTGCCAGGCATGCATTTTTGCCAGGCAGCACCTTTATGGTTTGTTTGGAATGTTGACCTCCCTTTTTTTTTCTTTACATGGGTGTGGACCAGGTTATCCCAGAGCTCAAAATAGCGTGTTTCAGCTCTGGGACCACTTGGTTTCCAAGATACATACTGGAAATGTGCCACCAGTACCATCCACTGAATTATAAATAAAATGGATGTTTAAATCTCCTCTGTTATACGGGCCAATAGGAAGTGTTATTGGTTGCGTGATGCAGGGGGATTTAAATATATTTAAGTACTGGCAGCACCTTTCCCATTATGTATCTCAGGGACCAGAGGGTTCCCGGAAGCTGAAATTAACACTGTTTGGCTCTGGGGACCACCTGCTTCCCAGCCACATTGCAAGGATTGATGGGGGGACAGGTGTGGACTCCTGCTTTAAAGCTGCTTCTGTGTCCCAGTGATTGCCTGTGTCAAATCCCGGAGGAGGAGAGAGAAGGGAGTTCCTAACTTACTAGTATCTCCAGTTGTGTATACAGGTGTATATGTCCCCTCAAACCTCCCTCCAAATAAATTAGGGAGAGATGTCTGTGCTGAAAAAGGAAAATACCTCAGGTACCCTGGGAGATATACTGTCTATACCAGCGTTTCCC